>NC_069505.1:210620330-210927830 GCF_027579735.1 Bombina bombina
AGTAGCCCATGTAACAATAATATACATAGGGGGTCTCCCCATAGTGAAAATAGGGAACACTCCAACCCCAAAAATAAGGCTCCTAGAGAATCCCAAAATAAGTCTAATAAGGTATATGACTCCCATAAAATAATTACTTTCCTAAAGGGTGCAGTACCTATATTCTCCAGCAAGGGAAACAAGCTCTGTAATTGATCATTTGAAGGTAAACATCACAAATTCTTTGCTTCACTAAAGGATATGAATATTTATTCCTGGAGTGAAACAAAATGACAGTGCAGAAAGGAATTCGGGCAACATCGCACTAAAACTGCAGTGAAAATAGCTTTATATGGTTTAAAATGTAGTGCAAATCAGAGCCCCATAGACTTCCTTTCCGTACTGAAAAATACGTACAGTATGGCTGAAGATAATCCCATATTTGAATGCTCAGAATTTGTAAATTTATTCTTTGAAGCACTGCCCGCCCCATCAAAATTAATTTAGCTAGAGATTTTGAAGCACTGCCCGCCCCCATCAAAATTAATTTAGCTAGACAAAGAGAGTACAAAGTTATACTCTATTCAGCAGTCCAGTGAACAGGGGGTTAAAATGGAATAAAAACCCAAAATTGTGGCAGAAACTAGGGTGTCACCTAGTCCCCTAAATTTGGAGACTAAAAAGAAAACCTATGCGGAGGTGGCCATCTCCACAGAGGTTTAACTCTACCCCTCCCCCAACATGGGCTGAGGCACAGAGAGACTATAACCAAAGTGGGGGACATACTTAGGTAAATAATTACTCCCAAAGAGAATACACCCTAAATAATTGGTACCCATGCAAGGGTAGATACAATTGCCTAGATTTAGAGTTCTGCGTTAGCTGCTTTTGGCCGCCCGCTGGTATTTAGAGTCAGCCAGGAAAGGGTCTAACGCACACTTAACTACCGCGATTCCAGGCTACCTCAGATCCTCTTACGCCAATTGCATATCCTATCTTTTCAATGGGATCTGCCTAACGCTGGTATTTGGAGTCTTGGGAGAAGTGAGCGGTAGACCCTCTACCGACAAGACTCCAGCTGCAGAAAAAAGTCAGTAGTTCAGAGCTTTATGGGCTAACGCGTGAATATAAAGCTCTTAACTACTGTGCTATAAAGTACACTAACACCCATAAACTACCTATGTACCCCTAAACCGAGGCCCCCCCACATCGCCGCCACTCTAATAATTTTTTTTAACCCCTAATCTGCATACCGGACATCGCCGCCACCTACGTTATACTTATGAACTCCTAATCTGCTGCCCCTAACATCGCCGACCCCTATATTATATTTATTAACCCCGAATCTGCCCCCTCAACGTCGCCGCTACCTAACTACACTTATTAACCCCTAATCTGCCGACCGGACCTCGCCGCCACTATAATAAATGTATTAACCCCTAAACCGCCACACTCCCGCCTCGCAAACGGTAGAATAAATTTGATTAACCCCTAATCTGCCCTCCCTAACATCGCCGCCACCTACCTACAATTATTAACCCCTAATCTCCCGCCCGCACCGTCGCCGCTACTATAATAAAGTTATTATCCCCTAAACATAACTCTAACCCTAACCCTAACACCCCCCTAACATAAATATAATTTATATTAAACAAAATAATATTCCTAAAATTAACTAAATTATTCCTATTTAAAACTAAATACTTACCTATCAAATAAACCCTAATATAGCTACAAAATAATTAATAATTACATTGCAGCTATTTTAGGATTTATATTTATTTTACAGGCAACTTTGTATTTATTTTAACTAGGTACAATAGCTATTAAATAGTTAATATCTATTTAATAGATACCTAGGTAAAATAAATACAAAATTACCTGTAAAATAAATCCTAACCTAAGTTACAATTAAACCTAACACTACACTATCATTAAATTAATTAAATAAATTACCTACAATTACCTACAATTAAATAAACTATTCTATAATACAAAAAAGAACAAACAATAAATTACAAAAAATAAAAAAGAATTACAAGCAGTTTAAACTAATTACACCTAATCTAAGCCCCCTAATAAAAAAAAGCCCCCCAAAATGAAAAATTCCCTACCCTATTCTAAAATACAAAAGTAATCAGCTCTTTTACCAGCCCTTAAAAGGGCTTTTTGCGGGGCATGCCCCAAAGTAATCAGCTCTTTTGCCTGTAAAAAAAAATACAACCCCCCCAACATTAAAACCCACCACCCACATACCCCTACTCTAACCCACCCAAACCCCCCTTAAATAAACCTAACACTACCCCCCTGAAGATCTCCCTACCTTGAGTCGTCTTCACTCAGCCGGGCCGAAGTCTTCATCCGATGGGGCAGAAGAGGACATCCAGACCGGCAGAAGTCTTCATCCTATCCGGGCAGAAGAGGACATCCGGACGGGCAGACATCTTCATCCAATCAGAATTAAGGTAGGAAAAATCTGATTGGCTGATTCAATCAGCCAATCAGATTGAGCTCGCATTCTATTGGCTGATTGGATCAGCCGGTCGGATTGAACTTGAATCTGATTAGCTGATTGAATCAGCCAATCAGATTTTTCCTACCTTAATTCCGATTGGCTGATAGAATCCTATCAGCCAATCGGAATTCGAGGGACGCCATCTTGGATGACGTCATTTAAAGGAACCTTCATTCGGCGAGTAGGCGTCGGTTGAAGAGGATGGATCCGTGTCGGCTGGGAAGAAGATGGCTCAGCTCCGCTCCGGATGGATGAAGATAGAAGATGTCGCTTGGATGAAGATGTCTGCCGGTCTGGATGTCCTCTTCTGCCCCATCGGATGAAGACTTTGGCCTGGCTGGGTGAAGACGACTCAAGGTAGGGAGATCTTCAGGGGGGTAGTTTTAGGTTTATTTAAGGGGGGTTTGGGTGGGTTAGAGTAGGGGTATGTGGGTGGTGGGTTTTAATGTTGGGGGGTTGTATTTTTTTTACAGGCAAAAGAGCTGATTACTTTGGGGCATGCCCCGCAAAAAGCCCTTTTAAGGGCTGGTATAAGAGCTGATTACTTTTGTATTTTAGAATAGGGTAGGGAATTTTTTATTTTGGGGGGCTTTTTTATTTTATTAGAGGGCTTAGATTAGGTGTAATAGTTTATTTAATTGTAGGTAATTTATTTAATTAATTTAATGATAGTGTAGTGTTAGGTTTAATTGCAACTTAGGTTAGGATTTATTTTACAGGTAATTTTCTATTTATTTTAACTAGGTAGCTATTAAATAGATATTAACTATTTAATAGCTATTGTACCTAGTTAAAATAAATACAAAGTTGCCTGTAAAATAAATATAAATCCCAAAATAGCTACAATGTAATTATTATTATTAATTATATTGTAGCTATATAAGGGTTTATTTTATAGGTAAGTATTTAGTTTTAAATAGGAATAATTTAGTTAATTTTAGGAATATTATTTTATTTAATATAAATTATATTTATGTTAGAGGGGTGTTAGGGTTAGAGTTATGTTTAGGGGTTATTATAGTAGCGGGAGATTAGGGGTTAATAATTGTAGGTAGGTGGCGGCGATGTTAGGGAGGGCAGATTAGGGGTTAATACTATTTATTCTAGTGTTTGCGAGGCGGGAGTGCGGCGGTTTAGGGGTTAATACATTTATTATAGTGGCGGCGAGGTCCGGTCGGCAGATTAAGGGTTAATAAGTGTAGGTAAGGTAGCAGCGATGTTGGGGGGGCAGATTAGGGGTTAATAAATATAATATAGGGGTCGGCAATGTTAGGGGCAGCAGATTAGGGGTTCATAGGGATAATGTAGGTTGCGGCGGTGTCCGGAGCGGAAGATTAGGGGTTAATAATAAAATGCACGGGTCAGCGATAGCAGTGGCGGCAGATTAGGGGTTAATAAGTGTAAGGTTAGGGGTGTTTAGACTCAGGGTTCATGTTAGGGTGTTAGGTGCAGACTTAGAAAGTGTTTCCCCATAGGAAACAATGGGGCTGCGTTAGGAGCTGAACGCTGCTTTTTTGCAGGTGTTAGGTTTTTTTCAGCCCAAACTGCTCCATTGTTTCCTATGGGGATATCGTGCACGAGCACGTTTTCCCAGCTTACCGCTACCGTAAGCAACGCTGGTATTGAGAGTTGAAGTGGAGCTAAGTTAGGCTCAAAGCACCTTTTTTGAGCCTAACGCAGCCCCTCAGACAACTCTAAATACCAGCGTTGCTGGAAAGTTGCGTTGGGAAAAAAAGCAGCGTTAGGTCTTTACCGACAGAACTCTAAATCTAGCCGAATAAGTGGCGAAGATATTCTCAGGGTAACCAGACACCCCAAGTAAATAATGCTCCCCAAAATACTAATGCTGAACAAATTGAACCCCAGGGGCAACCACGCCAGTATAGAAATAGCGGCCCTGATTCTGAGGGGAACCAATGGTCCAGGAATCATTATTATAGGGCATCAAGAGATAGGGCCATGGGTAGAGGTAACTTGTACGATCAAGTAGATCAGCTTTATACCCAGTTAAATCGGTTGAGCGAACAATTCGCTAATATGAGTCAACCTTTTACGGCTCAGCAACCGAACAATACTTTTTTAGGGGTACAGCCAGTGGTCAGCAGTGGGCCACAGGCACAGTCATAAATACTGCAGTATCACCTGAAAGGGAGGGGAGAGATATACAAAATGTAATGATAAATGTCAATAATGGTACTAATCATATTCTCTCCCCACAGACCGGAAACGGACGATTTAGCTGTGATGACAAGCAACCTCAGCCGGGAAAAATTAGCAAACTTTTTCCTTTTCAGTGTTCTCTTAACCTTGTTTCCACAGATGCAGTACACAAGAACCCAGTCGACCCTATTATAGAGGGAACCGGTAGGTATGAAGTTTCTTCTGAATCGGAAAACATGGCGGATTCAGGTAATACGTGGTGAAGCCCACAAGTGTGCAATCACGCCAATTTTATATGTGAAATGGTAGAAACTGCAGGGAGATATTATATATTAGCTGAGCTGCAAGATTCAGTCTCCAACCCTATCATGGGATTAATTAATACTGGGTCTCAGGCATTGCAGGCAACTATTTTATCCCACAGGTACTACACACAGCTAAATGAGCTAACATCTCACAAACCTAAAATAAAAGAATTTGACGGTTCTCTAATAGGAATTGGGGGTGATTCTCTAAAAGTTTACGGTACTGACTTCCAGTGGGGCGGGCTTAAGAGCAGCATTGCGAGTGTGAAGCTCCATGCCCAATACACCTAACTTACGTGCTCTTTATCGGCTTCAGCCTCAGTCTTTGCCCGAGCCTAACTGCCCTTGACA
The DNA here is from genome assembly GCF_027579735.1 of Bombina bombina. Lineage (NCBI taxonomy): Eukaryota > Metazoa > Chordata > Amphibia > Anura > Bombinatoridae > Bombina > Bombina bombina. The sequence goes on from NC_069505.1 coordinate 210,625,641, forward strand.
GTCATCGTGTCTGGGCACTGAAGAGGTGGTAATTTACCATCTTCCCCCACGGAGGTCCGAGAAGTATCTTGGAGTCGGACGGCTCTCTTGGCGGGAGCAGCAGCGGCCATCTTGGCGTGTTGAGACAGAGAGGGAAGGAGCTGTGCACACTGCTGTGGTGTGAAGCGGACACAGTGAACCGGCTGGGAGGAGTGACTCCGGTTAGCTGCTGCAGCTGAAACGGGTGCCGTTTACATCGGTGGTGCCGGAGGAGCGGCTACATCAGTGATGTGCAGTCACTAGAGGCAGGTGAGGCAGTGCTTCACCTCTCATATGGGCAAAACAAATTTTTTTTTATTGGCTTTAAAAAAATAAAATAAAAAAATTGCAATTTTTTTCCCCAGCATTTTTTTTCTTCACAGCTATATGTTGTGCAATGAAGAGGCACAAGCAGGTCTGCCCACCATTACACAACATGCTGCACCATCTACTGGATGAGAGTGGTTAAGATCATTGCATGGCCCATAAGTGCTTTATTTGAGGCAGTCCTATTTGGGCTGAACCAATCCAGTGAGAGGCATTAGTAAGTGGAACTTAGGGTTGGGGCTGGATGTTAAATCATATAAAACAAAACAAAAACGGAAAAAAAATACTTTAATTTATTTTGTTGCTGTTCTGTGAAGCTGCCAGCTTTTGCTAAAGTGATAAAGAGAGTTCTGTATTTCCCCTCTAAGTGCAGTGGAATGTGCCACTGTCACTTCCTTAATACAGACAGAGGCAGAGCAGGAACAGATGCAGTCAATTGGCAGTGTTTAAGACACATCTTTGAAGTAAGTTCTACAACATTAGATTTCCCTGAAAGGGATTCTGTTAGTGAAAATTATAATTTAATGAATGTGGTTTAGTGTTTTTTTACTCTTTTACAGCAGGGTCGTTTTTGTATTTTGTTTCCTCAACCTTTACACCCACAGTACCCACTAACTTAACAGCTTGCCTTCACTTTCTGAACTCTCTGTAGCTCTGCTGTTTTATTACTTAAAAATGTAGTGGTCTCTCTCCCTCCCCCCTTGTGTGTGTGTCTCTCTATCTATCTATCTATCTATCTATCTATCTATCTATCTATCTATCTATCTATCTATCTATCTATCTATCCATCTCTCTCCTTATGTGTTGTTCTCCCCATGGTCTCTCTGTCTCTCTTCCTCCCCCTCTGACTCTCTCATCCCTTATGCATCTCTCTAACCCTCTGTGTTTGATTGTGTCTCTCTCTCTTTCTCTAACCCTCTGTGTGTGATTGTGTGTCTCTCTCTTTCTCTCTCTCTCTAACCCTCTGTGTGTGTGTCTCTCTCTCTTTCTCTCTCTCTCTAACCCTCTGTGTGTGTCCCTCTCTCTCTCTCTCTAACCCTCTGTGTGTGTCTCTCTCTCTCTTTCTCTCTCTCTCTAACCCTCTGTGTGTCTCTCTCTGTCTCTCTCTCTTTTTCTCTCTCTCTCTCTAACCCTCTGTGTGTGTGTCTCTCTCTCTATTTTTCTCTCTCTCTCTCTAACCCTCTGTGTGTGTGTCTCTCTCTCTCTCTAACCCTCTGTGTGTGTCTCTCTCTCTCTCTCTCTCTAACCCTCTGTATGTCTCTCTTTCTCTCTCTCTCTCTTTCTCTCTCTCTTTCTCTCTCTCTAACCCTCTGCATGTCTCTCTCTCTCTCTCTCTCTCTCTCTCTCTCTCTCTCTCTCTCTCTATCTCTCTCTAACCCTCTGTATGTCTCTCTTTCTCTCTCTCTCTGTCTCTCTCTCTAACCCTCTCCGTGTCTCTCTCTCTCTCTCTAACCCTCTGTGTGTGTCTTTCTCTTTCTCTCTCTTTCTCTCTCTAACCCTCTGTGTATGTGTTTCTGTCTACCTTTTATTTATTTAATTAATGAATTGGTAGTGCCATCTGATGGTGTGGCTTTATTTAAAGGGGTGGGGTCAAGCGCCCCACCATCTTTAAATTTCACCAGCCACCACTGGATCAAGACATTTTTATATTTACTGAATAATGAAAGAATCTATAAGCATAATTTGCAGCATTAAAGTAAAAAGTATGTTTTAAACATATATTTTAATGGGCATGGATTTCTAGATCTCATAATCAGAGCAAGCATTTTGTTATCTGGCACGTGTTTCTGTTACAATCCTTTAGACTAAAATCAGATGTTTACTAAGTTGACCAGTTTTCCAAGACACCATTTAAAGGGACATGAAACGCATATGTTTTCTTTCATGATTTAGAAAGAACATGCAATTTAAATAACTTTCCAATTTACATCTAATATCTAATTGTCTTCATTCTTTTGATATCCTTTGTTGAAAATCATATCTAAATATGCTCAGTAGCTGCTGATTGGTGGCTGCACATAGATACCTCATGTGATTGGCTCACCCATGTGCATTGCTATTTCTTCAACAAAGGATATCTAAAGAATAAAGGCGTATCCAAGCCACTGCCTCACCAGCCTCTGACGTCACTGCACGTCACTGGGCTACATATACCCAGGTGGCGCAGGACACGTTTCACTACCGGAGGCCTGCGGGGAGCGCAGCGGTAAGTATCGGAGGGCGTTGCAGACTTTCCCCACGCTGTGTTGCAACATAGGAGAAGAGCGCTATTACCCGACCTGGAATTGTGGTATATGCTGACAGAGGGCTCTCCTGGCCTATATCAGGGCGCTTCTTGGCTGATGCTGATACATGGACGGTGACGGCCCTTTCAGTGGTGGTTGGTAATACTTTAATACTGCCTGACAGACATTCTTCACTAATTATTGACGTCTTGCTGTAACAGTTTGTGGGATTGGGGCCCCCCCTGCTTTTGGGAGTATTAAACAATAAGACAAGCAAGAAGGCCCGAGAGGTCCCTACGTTTGGGACAAATAGTATAGTGAGCTCCCCACAGCACCCATAATATAGCTGGGACATACCTCTACGCCATACACCTGTGGAACAGACACGTGGGGCGGCCTCCAACCCTTTTTATTTCCATATCATTGAAGTCCCGGGCTCCCTACTTAGGAGGCATCAGGGAGCGGCTGAACTAGGGCTGAATTGCAGTGCATCTATCTATTTGTTGTTGCAGAACACTGCTTGTGCACAGCCTTGAAAGAGCAAGCTTTGTTTTTCACTACTCCCTAAGGACTATCAGGCTAAGTGACTGCTGGTGCCTGTGAGGCTAACAGAATATTGGGGTGGTGGAACATAAACTTTCTTGGCCACTCAATGATTAACTTCTCTGCTCACGGCTTGTGATATATTACTCTCTACAAGGCCCACACTGCTCAGTACAAATTGTGACCATTGCTCACGGCAGTGGCTCTAGGGACACGTGAGTGGACAAAGGCTGAGAGGGAACTCTATATGACAAATGCTTTTGATAGTATTGATGTGTCTAACCTTCCTTTTATTTTCTACAGGCTTACTGTACTTTTTGAATTGGTGATTTAATAGGTGCTGTGTTTTGTTCATCCTTGTATTTGTGGTAGAAATAAGCTCAATCCTAAGAGGTTTTTCTCACAGTATAAGCGTATAGGCCTAACCTTCCTTCTGCTCCTATATCATAGGTTACATTAGGGAGGCATTTAGTGTGACCTTCACAAATTTGCTGTTCTTTTGGTAAGAAATCTGATGTATAACATACTTTAAAACATAGCTGTGTGTGTGCATGGAGAAATATCTTATACAGGACCCAATGGCAAACCGCAATAAGAATGCAGAGCGCAGAGCCAAACAGGGATCAGAAGCTGCAAGTCAGGGACCTTCTTACGAGGTTCAACAAGACCACACTTTACTTGACCCACACCCTATAGTTAAGCAGATTTCTACCCTGTTTTTGCCCAAAATAGAGAATCTCCAAAAGGGAGTAGATACCCTGGCGGAGGAGGTGAAGCAATTCTCCACTAGAGTAACTGAAGCGGAGACCAGGATCTTTGACCTTGAAGACACCCAGGTCGCTACCACTAGTAAATTAGAGGCCCTAGAAAAACACTCCTTAACTTTGCAGAAAAAAATTGATGACCTCGAGAATCGCTTGAGGCGCAATAATGTTCGCCTACTGGGGCTCCCTGAATCGATTTTAAAATTTGTGGAGACTGTTCTCCCGTCACTGCTAGATATCCCGACTGAAAGGTTAGTGGGGAGTGTTGAAAGGGCACACAGGGTAGGCCCAGAAAGACCTGCCATGGATCGCGATGCTCAAGCCCGCCCAATAATTATAAAGTTCCTCCACTTCCAAACTAAACTCACAATTTTGAGTGCATATAGAAGAGTAGAGAATCTAACCTATGATAACTCCAGGCTCCTGCTGTTTCAGGACTATTCAGTAGACCTGATGAAGAGGCGTAGAGAATTCTCTGCGCTATGCTCCAGATTACATTGTGAACGTAGACAGGCTTACTTGCTGTACCCTGCCAAATTGAAAATCTCGACCCCGAGGGGACCCAAATTCTTTTATTCACCAGAAACAGTGCAGGCATTTCTAGATGTAGAATATGGAGGAAGGAGCCCAGGCAGAGCAAGAGGTGGGGAGGGATGAGGGACTCTGACATACTTGCAATGCTTACGCTTTCTTTAATACAATGCATTAAATGGCTGCAGCAGCCGAAACTAGAAAGTGGTTGCCTAATCTATGGGCACCTCTGTTGATACTTGATGAGTTTAGACTGTATATAAGTTTAATGTTTGAGTTCCTGAAATTGCTTATAGTAATCATACCGAGACCAATGCCCAATAACACAGGCTTACTTTTTTATGCAATGTTTACTCTGTTGATGTTTACCCATCTTATGTCTATGTTTCCTGAGATCACTGAATATTGTATGTTAAACCCATTATGTTGTGTCAGGGTCACTCAGGGAGCATGGTGTTATATGGTTAGGAATCTGATAAGATGTTCACCCATTGGTCTTTCTGGGTTGCAATTGCAACCACTACTTGGGGGTTGGAATAGCCTTCCCCTGGACCTACAGCGTGGGCTCTTAAGATTTGGTGTAAAATATCTGTTAAGCAAACTAGGTTGTAGCAAACTGCTCACTGATATAGGATGTTTTGTTAGCATCTGGTTGACATTCTGTTAATTGTTGTCCCTTTGCAGCATACAAGAACCTGAATTACACTGGGGAACAGAAGTATACCAGGAGGTATGAGACAGTGTGAAGATTCTCTATCCTCCCCCTCTTCCCTTCCCCCCTCCTTTTTTTTTTGTCTCTCTTTCTCTCTCGAGGTATCTTATTTAATACTATAATTTAATATATACTCCTGGAATGTGGGGGGTATCCCCTCCCCTGTAAAGAGAAAGACCATACTTACTCAATTGAGGAAAAAAAGAGCGGATGTCGCGTTCTTGCAAGAGACGCACCTGACTGACATTGAGCATGCTAAGCTAGAGAGAGACTGGGTGGGAAGAGCTGATTTTGCCTCATACAAGAGTGCCAGCCGGGGTGTAGCAATTTTATTTGGGAAAAAGCTAGAACTCACAGACACGGTAGTGACTAAAGACCCGGAGAGCCGATACATTGTTGTACAGACCACAATAGCCAATAAAAAATATGTTTTATGCAATGTTTATGCCCCCAACCAGAGGGATAGGACGTTCTGGGAAAATTTGATTGGAGTCCTGACTCCCTTTTTGGGCTCTGCCCTCATCATTGGAGGGGATTTTAACTTGGCTCCCAAACCGCAGTGTGACAGGCTTAGGGACACCTCTAGGGCCACTTCTGGAACGCATGTTAAGTCGGATGGTAAATTTGAATTTGAAATATTTCAAGCTCTAACTTCCTCACTGGATGTTGTTGACATCTGGCGCAAACTAAATCCGGATGGAAGAGATTACACCTGTGTTTCCCGGGCTCTGCCCACAATGTCCCGCATTGACATGTTTCTAACCTCCAACTCTTTGATCCCTCGGATCATAGATACCAAGATAGGAGAGGTAATGGTGTCTGATCACGCCTCTGTGGGGCTCTTCCTTGACGCTGTAGATCCGCCAAGCGAGAGGCGAACTCTCAGGTTCCCACAATACCTAACCACATTTTAAGAGTTCCAGCAGTACATGGTCAAAAGTTGGGATGATTTCCACTCTACCAATGCGCAGCATCTTGCAACGCCCGAACTCTTCTGGCAAACTGCGAAGGTGGTGCTTGCAGGGAACATTTTGGCCTTTCTTTCCCGCAAAAGGAAAATACATGCAGACAGACTAGAAGCACTCAGAAATAACTTGGCTGCCGCCTATCTAACTTATCGTAATGGGCCCACGAGGTCGCATCACCAAAAATACATTGCTGTCAAAAATGAATATGACGCGCTTCTGGCCTATCAGACGTCTCAGACCCTTTTAAGGACCAGAGGTAAATACTACAGGTATGGTGATAGGTCAGGTAGGTTGTTGGCTTCCTTGGTCAATCTAAAAACCTCAAAACGCTTTATACCTGCCCTCAGGGATGGAGACAAAGTGGTCAGAGAACCCAAGAGAATAGCGGAGGCATTTGCCTCTTACTACTCTCGGCTTTACACCAGTGACCAAAACTGTCCCGACGAGGTCCTGAGAGATTTCTGGAGCTCCGTTCACTTACCACGGATCTCAGACAATCAGTTGGACAAACTGAATGCGCCTATCTCTAGGGAGGAAGTGGGTAAAACGATTTCATCGCTAACCTTGGGCAAAGCATCCGGCCCTGATGGGCTGCCCATTGAGTTTTATCGAATGTTAAAACCACAGGTAGTCCCAGTGTTAACGGACCTGTTCGCGAAATACTTTTCGGCGGCCGACACTCCATCCAGTTCATTTTCAGCGGCATATATTACCCTCATCCCTAAAGCGGGAAAAGACACCCTTTTCCCTGAGTCTTATAGGCCGATATCACTGCTCAATGCAGACTATAAGATTCTTACGAAACTACTGGCAGAGCGCCTTAAATTCATCTTGCCAGAGTTAATCCATGAAGACCAAACTGGCTTCATGCATGCGAGATCATCAGTGGTTAATATCCGCTGAGTGCTGCAATTGATTCGTTACTTTTGGAATGGAAATCACAATGGAGTGGATAAAGCGCTTCCGGAGGCCTTTCTGCTGTCCTTGGACGCAGAAAAGGCCTTTGATAGGGTGGAGTGGAGTCACTTGTTTCACACTATGGCCAAGTTCAACATCTCAGGTCCCTTTACATCTTTCCTTAAAAACCTATACTCCTCCCCCGTTGCTAACATATGTGTAAACAACACATTCTCCCCCAAGGGCGAGGCACTAGACAAGGCTGCCCCCTGTCGCCGCTACTATTCAATATGGCTCTGGAGCCACTGGCAATAAAGCTGCGCCAAGTTTTCCCAGGTATCAATATGGCAGGGGTCCCCCAACAGCTGGCACTATATGCAGACGACATGATGTTGTTTGTGCAGGATCCGAAGCTGCATATCCCTCTGATTCTGCAAACTCTGAGTGACTTTGGCTCCTTTTCGGGGTACAAGGTCAATATGCAAAAATCAGAGATCTTGTGGTTAAATAAGAAAAAAGGCAGTGTGCATGACTATCCGTTTGTACTGGCCTCCCAGAGTCTAACCTATCTTGGAATCCACATTCCTGTTAATCCCAATAAGATATACTCTATGAATTTAACCCCCCTGTGTGCCAAGCTATGTAGCCTGATGAGAAGCTGGAAGTCTCTTCCCTTGTCACTGGCAGGTAGGATCAGCCTAGTGAAGATGGTGGTTCTCCCTCGCCTCCTATACCCGCTACTCATGCTGCCACTGTTATTGACAAAATCAGATGTGAAGCTATTGAATGCGGCAAAACGATTTTTTGTCTGGAAGGGGGGCAAACCTAGAATATCTGCAGATAAGTTATCCATGCCGTACCTGAAAGGGGGTCTCTCCCTGCTGGACTTTAAGCTTTACAACTGGGCAGCACTGGTCCGTTTGGTTCTGGACTGGCAGGTAGATACACAACATTTTTATAGGCCCAGCTTGGAACGTACTGCTCTTGGGGGAATCTCTCTAGCATATTTACCACACATAGCGAAATCGGGAGTGGCTAAATTAGTGGGCATGAACTTGCTATACCGGGACCCATTAAGAGCCTGGCATCAGGCACATAAATTTTTGAAAAGAAGTTGTCATAGCTCGGTCTTTCTTCCCCTCCACAATAATCCAGATTTCCCAGTGGGAGTAGATATGAAGCCCTTTGATCACTGGGAGAAGCTGGGCCTGAAATCGGTGGGATCTTTGTTGGAACCTCTAACTCAGTCGGTAAAATCCTTTTCCATGCTGCAAAGGGAATTTAATCTTCCGAATGCCCACTTCTATACCTATTTGCAGCGCGTCACTATCTGAACACACTGATTAGAGATAACCCCGACTTCTGGGATGGTTCCACTTTTCGACTTACACAATCCCTTTTTAAGATGGGCAGATTCTCTCTATCAGAGATCTATCAAACCTTTATACAGGACAGACTGCTGAAAATACAGTCGTCTGCTGTGATGGGATGGGAGAGAGAGGGGGTCCTGGGGGTTACAGTGGAGGAGGCCCGGGGAGCACTGGAGAAAGTTAGAAGGGCGACTTTCTGTGAATCTCAGGGAAACCCAAACTAAATTTTTACATAGAGCTTACCTGACCCCTAATAGGCTGGTCAAGTGGATACCTAATTGCCCTAATAAATGTTCTAAATGTTCCGCGGAGGCCCCGGGTCTGTTGCACTGCATATGGGATTGCCCAGTGATAAGGCAATTCTGGCACCAATTACAATACTGGATCAACAAGAAAATGAAGGTCCCGATTTCGCTCAATTCCACGGATGTCCTGTTCCTAAATTGGGGTGCTCAATATAAGCATTGTGACTTGGAACTGACCCTGACTATCCTACTCGCACGAAATTGTATCCTAAACCATTGGACCAAGCGGACAAGACCTACAATAGCTTACTTTTGTAACATCTTGAAAACACACAGGTAGACACCAGGGTAGATGTCGGTAATAGGCTTAATCTGTTTCTAAGGAAATGGCGCAGACTGATTTTGACCTTTGAACTCCAGATTCAGAGACAGATTTTACTACCATTCCAGCACTCTGAGATATTTTTGGAGAACTCCTTGAGGGGCGAGTGGGCACACATACTTTATCCAAGGAATTCCTAAAGACCACAGGAGGAGAGGTAGACAGGAGAGATGATAACACCCCTTCTTTTCCCTTTTTTTTTTTTTTCCTCTTCACGCTGTTCACCCTGTCTACAGGGTAAGGGAGGGAGTTTTGACAGTTTGGGTAGAGTTTAAGGGGCTAGGGGGGTGGGAGTGGGGGGAGTGTTATAAAATGCAGAATTTGTGAGAGATAAGCACATATGAGAAAGGTCCATGGCATATATATGTGAAAAGCATCGGAATTAAAGTTGTGTTGAAAGATTAATATATGACAATGTGCCCAACTGTGTTGGGGCTTGATTCTTTTGTTCTTCTGATATCTGATGTAATTATGGCTCTTCATGTGTGTTACTCTCAATAAAAATAAATTTTTTTAAAAAAGTTTACGGTACTGCCTGGTTAAAATTTAAACTGGGGAACAGGCTCATAAGATACCCTGTCATTATAGTGGATTTGCCAACTGATTTAATTATTGGTAGTGATCTCCTGAAGCGATTAAGCACCATAATTGATTGCATAAATAATGTAATTTGGTCACAATTTAAAAGACCTATTAGTTATGAGAAATCTGGTATATCTCGCCCCCAACATAACTGTCACGTGGTGGAAGAGAAGCCAGATGCTGTGGAGATTCATTTCAGGCATAACTCTGTACCTGAAATCACTATTTTACAGATAGATGATCAGACTCCTTTAAGTGGCTCTGATGGTAATACTTTTAAAATTTCGCCTGGAAAGATAGCAAATATTTCCTTAGACGGAGATGTATTAACCATATCTCTCCACAAGGGGGATCATAAAATCCCTAAGGGGGGGGGCCACGCTCGATACCTCACAGGAATTAAGAGAGTTAAAAAGGATCTATTTATCCCTATACAAGTGCATGACCTTGGTACAACAAAATATGCCAAATTGAACTTAAAGGGACAGTTCACCCAAAAACTTTCTCCCCTTTAAATTATTCCCAATGATCCTTTTTACCTGCTAGAGTGTATTAAATTGGTTGCAAGTAGCTCCTTTACTCATATTTCAGCATTTGAAATAGCTGATTTAGCTTGTGGTTTCCCAACCTATACTGAAAGGTTTGATACTGGCGTATATGCTATTGACAAGCCTAAGTAAACACAGCCAGCAGAAGAGATTACACCCTCAGTGGGGGGCAGGATAGTTAAGTAATAAAATGATAATTTTCCATTGTTCTCTCTATGTATTGAGCTTTGGTGTTCCAGACAAATATAAGATAAGGAAGCAAGTCTGTGTACATAAAAGTAATAACATAATGAGATCTGATATTACCTGAAGCTCAAACCATTGTAATAGGCTGTGGTTTCAAAGCACAAAACCAGCTACTTCAGATACACAAATAAACTCAAAAATGCAATTTCTCAAATATTTTATACTCTGCAGTTGGTATAACAAGTAATTTAAAATACATTTATGGAAAAACAATTTTACAGTGTACTGTCCCTTTAAAACAGGAAGCTAGCTATATAAGCGAAGGCTTATTAGCGCAGATAGCTGAACCTAAAGTGATTAAATATCTTTCTCCCCAAGACCACTGTGTCCACGGCCTGGATAACAGGTTTGAAAGCTATAACATCACAGATAAGTGCTTATTATCTGTATCTATAGGTAATAAGTTAGTGAAGCACCTGTTTTTAGTTTTAAATACTCCCCATAATCAAATATACATTGGCAATGATATCTTACATAGATATGCCATACAAATAGATTTGATTAACTCTTGCCTCTGGAGCAGGTTAAATGGGGACCCTGAAGTATTTCAGGATGAAAATGCAGCTCTGAAATCAAACCAGTAATTGCCATAGGCTGTGAATATGCAGGTGTCTAGTGATGTTATAATTCCTGCTGGGGCTGATAAATTTCTTTTACCCTTACAGGTAAAAAGAGGTCAGAAATTAAACACTTCTGAAACACTAATTTGCCTCTCCCATAGAATACAAAATCTGGGTATCACAATGACCTATACTCCTATGGTGAATATTGGAACTATTCCAATACATGTTATTGTACATAACCTGACCCCACAGGATATAAACTTATCCAAGGGGACTACCATAGGATATGCACTGGAATCAAGTTATTACACTTTTGGATTCCAGAATAATGTAATTGGGCTAATACCTGAAGGATACTTAATTGAAGAACAATTAATAGAACAATCCTTTGCATCTATGCCAGAGGGTCTATTTACTATTCAGTCTATTCATCCCTTCAGCTCAGAGGAAGGCATCTGTAAAATTGAAGAAGCCTCTCTAGTATTTGATCAGCCAATCAAACAGCAAGATTACCCCAATACCCAGAGTCATGGGGGCAATATAAATTATAATCAAGGGGATCTTACCTCTAGATTGGAAGAAGCCTATGAAATAGGACAGCCTGAAATCTTTCCAGGATTTCAGCAAATAGTCGAAGAGCAAATATCCTTAGCTAATGGCTGTTCCAGTGATGATGAACGCCAACAGCTGCGAGAACTCCTGATGGAATACAAGCATATTTTTGCTAGGGATTCTTATGACTGTGGGACTACAGACTTGCACATTGCAACAATACAAACAGATCCCAATGCACCACCTGTCTTTGTTAAACAATACAGACTTCCTTTAGCCTCATATGATTATCTTGCAGAAATCATAAGGAACTTGGAAGAAAGAGGTATTATCAGACAGGTGCACAGCTTTAATAATAATCCTATTCTAGGTGTTCTTAAGCCCAATGGACAATGGCGTTTGTGTGCTAACTTAAGACAGCTAAACAAACGAGTGTACATGTCTGGCTGTCCTGTGCCCTATATTGACCAGTGCCTAGCGCAGATGCAGGGATCCAAAATATTCACTGCCATTGATTGTGCACAGGGATATTGGACCATAAAGGTACATGAGGACGACCAGTATAAGCTGGCATTCTCATTCCAAAATGTCCAGTATGCATTTCAGACACTTCCTTTTGGATACATAAATTCTGGACATGAATTTGCTGTATTCATGCATAAGGCTATGCCTGATGCACTGGAAAGGGGGATCTTATCTTATGTTGATGATGTTTTAATCAAAAGCACAGACTTTGAAAAACACATTGCAGAGCTTAAACACGTCCTCAGTCAACTTAAAAGGCAGGTGTCAAATTATCCCTACAAAAAGCTCAATGGTGCAGCACTCGTGTAAACTTCTTGGGACATGAAGTTACTTCTGAAGGGCTAAATCCTCAGAAGAAAAAGGTGGAAGCTATAGTAAATTCTAAAAACCCAACTAACTTAAAGGAATTGAGATCATTCCTGGGTATGATGAATTATTCTTGCAAATTCATTGATAATTATGCAGAATTAGCTAAACCACTACTACTTCTTCTAAAGAAGGATGTGAAATGGCACTGGAGTGAGTCTCAAGAGACAGCCATCAGAGAGCTGAAGAGAAAACTCACTCAAGAACCTTGCTTAGTGTACCCTGAAGGTGGTAAACCTTTCTTCTTAGAAACAGGTTACACAGATATAAGCATGAGTGCTGTTTTATACCAAAAGCATGATAATTTAAGTAAAGTCATTGCCTATGCGAGCAAAACTCTATCCCCAGTAGAAATAAAATTTAGCGATTGCGGAAAAATAGCCGCATAACAGTGTGGACTCTTTCCTTACAAGGCTGGCCTTTAGAAATTCGCTACAAGCAGAATAAAAAGAATCCAGTCGCACAGGGGCTTGCTGAGCTCCACGACTGTACTGCTAAGGATCCTGGGGAAGAATTATCAGAAGATGATTTCCTGGAGGAACAGTTGTTTTCCCCATATAAAATTTACAATGAGGGCCATTGTCAAACATTACCTTGGGTATATGTTGATGGTTGTTCTTACCATGCAGCTATTGATAATGAGCGCAGATTAGTCGCTGGCATTGGTATAACGGGGGCAAATGGATTCCTAAATATATCTATAGGTTTCAACATTGGACCAAGATCCAGTCAAGTTGCAGAACTCACTGCTGTTCTAAAAACCATTGAAATGGCTATTGAACATGGTATTCATGAATTTGTGATCATAACTGACTCAAATTATGTGCGTGACAGCTTTGTTGAATACCTGCCAACTTGGAAAAGAAATGTCATGCAGAAAAGCAATAACAAACCAGTTAAGCATGGCAAGTTGTTTTGCGAGATTGATAATCTGGTGGTATCCAATGATTTAACCATACACTGGAAGAAGACCAAGGGTCATTCCAGGGTTCTAGGTCCTGATAAGGAAGGCAATGACCTTGCGGATTCGTTAGCCAAACAAGGAGCCATAACTGGAGAACTCCTTAATATTGACCACTTATTGGGTGCAATTCAAGTAGAAGCCATTACCAGAAACCAGGCTAAACAACAGAGTGAGCCTAACCTGGTACAATGGAGTCAGGATTCTCCTAGTGAGGACCTGATCACTAGTCAAAAAGAAGACCCCATTGTAGGCATCTTCTATAAACACATAGAAGATCCTGAAAGCAACCCCATCTCAAAAGATGATTGTATTGGCAAAGAAGATCTAGAATATTAATGAAATCCAGAACACAATTCAAGTTACAGGATGGTTGGTTAATTAGAACCTCCAAAACTGGCATCCAACAATGGGTAGTACCCACCAAGTTCAGAGGTCTAATGATTCAACATGCCCATGATGCTCCCACATCTGGTCATCATGGTGCCAAACTCACGTATGAAATATTGCGTGACTACGCTTTTTGGCCACACATGTTGAAAGATGTTCAAACCTACTGTCAAGGGTGTCTAATCTGTCCACAGTTCCAACCCACTGCACCAATGCATAGAGTGCCATTGCAGAAAAGGGGGATGGTAATGCCATGGTCAGATATACAAATTGATTTTATTGGTCCAGTAACTAGGTCATCAAGAGGTAACAAATACATGTTAACAGTAACATGCCTATTCACTAAATGGGTAGAGTGCATCAGTGCACCTAACAATAGTGCTGAAACATGTGCAGAATTGCTCATCAACCACGTGTTTTCCAGATTTGGTTTGCCCCAAAGAATCGAATCAGATCGGGGAACCCACTTCACTAGCGAAGTGATGACCAAAATGTGGAAAATACTAGGGGTTAAAAGAAAGCTCCATATTGCTTATAGAGCGGCCTCAAGTGGTGGTGTAGAGCGTTACAACCAGTCCATTGTGAAAATCCTCAAAAAGTTTGTCCATTGTGAAACGGGTAAAGACTGGGATGTAAAATTACCTCTAGTCTTAATGGCATTAAGAGCAACTCCAAGTAGTACTACCAAGATGTCACCTTTTGAACTGATGACTGGTAGAAGAAGGGTTCTACCTCAGCATCTGCTGTACCGTACATCAGACCAAAACTTGATAAACGCTGCCAATACACATCAATATGTGCAAAACCTAAGAAAGCACCTGCAATATGCCTTTGCATTTGCTCAAAGGAATTTAGAGAAAGCTGCAACTGCCACTAAAACCTGATCTCAAAACGTCCAAAAAGGAAAATGAAATAAATGATAAAGTTTATCTTTATAACTTTGGAAGAGATCAGGTTAGGGAGAAGAAATTTCTTCCATCGTGGAAAGGTCCTTTTGTCATTACTGACAAAATATCTCCAGTGGCCTATAAAATAAGGATCCCCAAAAATGAAAGTTTCATAGATAAATGGGTCCATATCAATCAGCTGCGAGCGTGCCATCCTAGGTCCCAACTACAAGTCATAGAGGTAGTATGAAGTGTCATATCTCCAAATACACTAAAGACATACTGTAGTTTAAAGATGCCTAGCTGATAAACATGAAAGCTCAAAAATGACGGACTCTCTACATAGAAGACTGTCTATGATGTGTACGGCCAACATCCTCACCAAATACCATTGACTTTAGGCCAATTTAAATACATGTGTCCTACATCTATTTAAAATTGGAAGGGGGATTTATGTCAAGGTATATGTAAAGATTAATATTTATGTTATTATATATTTGGCTAGTCAGTGCCAGGTGATTCATTCATTCATAAAGCGTTGGATGTTTTGACTGACCAAATTACATCCTCCCCCACTTCTGTGATTACACAGGATTAATTATATATAAGAATAACAACAGTTCTATTCACTGTAAAAAAAAAAAAAAACTATGCCAAATGGTTTTGACTGGGTGAAGACACATTAATCCTAATTAAAAGATAACATTTAAGTCACTGCTAAGATCTTATAAATATACTTACAATAGAGAGAGCAAAAGAGAGGGGGGAGAGAGAGAGCAAAAGAGAGGGGGGAGAGAGAGAGAGCAAAAGTGAGGGGGAGAGTGCCCAAAAGAGAGGGGGAGAGTGCACAAAAGAGAGGGGGGAGAGTGCACAAAAGAGAGTGGGGAGAGTGTACAAAAGAGGGGAAGAGAACGCAAAAGAGAGGAGGGAGAGAGAGCGCAAAAGAGTGGGGGGAGAGAGAGAGCAAAAGAGAGGGGAGAGAGAGAGAGCAAAAGAGAGGGGGAAGAGAGAGCAAAAGAGAGGGGGGAGAGAGAGCAAAAGAGAGGGGGAGAGAGAGAGCAAAAGAGAGGGGGGAGAGAGAGAGCAAAAGAGAGGGGGGAGAGAGAGAGCAAAAGAGAGAGGGGAGAGAGAGAGCAAAAGAGAGAGGGGAGAGAGAGAGCAAAAGAGAGGGGGGAGAGAGAGAGCAAAAGAGAGGGGGGAGAGAGAGCAAAAGAGAGGGGGGAGAGAGATAGTAAAAGAGAGGGGGGAGAGAGTAAAAGAGAGGGGGGAGAGAGTAAAAGAGAGGGGAGAGAGAGAGCAAAAGAGAGGGGAGAAAGAGAGAGCAAAAGAGAGGGGAGAAAGAGAGAGCAAAAGAGAGGGGAGAAAGAGAGAGCAAAAGAGAGTGGGGATAGAGAGAGAGCAGGGGGTGGGACCGCTGTACTGCAAAAAATGGCCCATGTACACGGGCTTTAGGACTAGTGTATATATATATATATATACATATACAAAATAAAAATAAAAAGGAGGTGCACCTGAAAACATCTAATGCTCTACCTAAGTGCTAGCAGTCCTAAAATAAATACAAAAATAGTAAATAGAAAGAACAATTACCATAAGGATTTCCTGCACCTCATAAAAAGGAAATTTATGCTTACCTGATAAATTGATTTCTTCTACGATACGACAAGTCCACGGATTAATCCTTACTTGTGGAATATTATCCTCCTGCTAACAAGAAGTGGCAAAGAGCATCACAGCAGAGCTGTATATATAGCTCCTCCCTTCTCTCCACCCCCAGTCATTCGACCGAAGGTATAGGAAGAGAAAGAAAAGCTAAAAGGTGACTGAAGTTTTGAAAAACAAAAATATAATCTGTCTAAAATGACAGGGAGGGCTGTGGACTCGTCGTATCGTATAAGAAATCAATTTATCAGGTAAGCATAAATTTCCTTTTCTTCTACTAGATACGACGAGTCCACGGATTCATCCTTACTTGTGGGATACAATACCAAAGCAACAGGACATGGATGAACGGGAGGGACAAGACAGATACCTAAACGGAAGGCACCACTGCTTGAAGAACTTTTCTCTCAAAAATAGCCTCCAAAGAAGCAAAAGTATCAAATTTGTAAAAAGTATGAAGGGAGGACCAAGTTGCAGCCTTACAAATCTGTTTAACAGAAGCATCGTTTTTAAAAGCCCATGTGGAAGCAACAGCTCTAGTAGAATAAGCCGTAACCTTTTCAGGAGGCTGCTGTCCAGCAGTCTTGTATGCCAGGCGGATAATGCTTTTCAGCCAAAAAGAAAGAGAGGTAGCCATAGCTTTTTGACCCCTACGTCTTCCAGAATAAACCACAAATAAAGAAGATGTTTGACGGAATCCTTGGTTGCTTGTAAGTAAAACTTCAAGGCCCGAACCACGTCCAAGTTATGTAACAGACGCTCCTTCTTAGAAGAAGGATTAGGACACAAGGAAGGAACAACAATTTCCTGATTAATATTCTTATTTGAAACAACCTTAGGAAGGAATCCAGGTTTAGTACGCAAAACCACCTTATCAGAATGGAATATAAGATAAGGCGAATCACATTGTAATGCAGAAAGCTCAGAAACTCTTCGAGCAGAAGAGATAGCAACTAAAAATAAAACTTTCCAAGATAAAAGCTTAATATCAAACGGAACCCCTTGAAGAACACTGAGAACTAAATTCAAACTCCATGGCGGAGCCATAGGTTTAAATACAGGCTTGATTCTGATTAAAGCCTGACAAAAAGACTGAACGTCTGGGACATCCGCCAGACCCTTGTGTAGTAGAATTGACAAAACAGAAATTTTTCCTTTCAAGGAACTAGCTGATAATCCTTTCTCCAATCCTTCTTGGAGAAAAGACAAAATCCTAGGAATCCTAACCCTACTTCATGAGTAGCCCTTGGATTCGCAGCAATAAAGATATTTACGCCATATCTTATGGTAAATATTTCTAGTGACAGGCTTGTGAGCCTGAAACAAAATATCAATGACCGACCCAGAGAATCCCCGCTTAGATAAGATCAAGCGTTCAATCTCCAGGCAGTCAGCTGCAGTCAGCTGCAGAGAATTTAGATTTGGATGTTGGAACGGACCTTGAATGAGAAGGTCCTGTCTCAACGGAAGTTTCCACGGTGGCAGAGAGGACTTGTCCACTAGATCCGCATACCAAGTCCTGCGTGGTCATGCAGGCGCTATTAGGACTACCGACGCTCTCTCCTGTTTGATTCTTGCAATCACACGAGGCAGGAGAGGAAATGGTGGAAACACATAAGCCAGGATGAAAGACCAAGGTACTGCTAGAGCATCTATCAGTACAGCTTGGGGATCCCTTGACCTGGACCCATAACGAGGAAGTTTGGCATTCTGATGAGATGCCATCAGATCCAATTCCGGTGTGCCCCATTAACGAATCAATGATGCAAACACCTCCGGATGGAGTTCCCACTGCCCCGGATGAAAAGTCTGACGACTTAGAAAATCCGCTTCCCAGTTCTCTACTCCTGAGATATAGATTGCTGATAGATGGCAAGAGTCATTATCTTTGAAACCTCTATCATCACTAGAGAACTCTTTGTTCCCCCCTGATGATTGATATATGCTACAGTCGTGATATTGCCATGCCTGAAGCGTGTTGAATATTGCTCTTAGTTCCAGAATATTGATTGGTAGTAGAGACTCCTCCTGAGTCCAAATACCCTGAGCCTTCGGAGAATTCCAGACTGCACCCCAGCCCAAGAGGCTGGCGTCCGTTGTCACGATTACCCATGCTGGCCTGCGGAAGCACATTCCCTGGGACAGATGATCCTGTGACAACCACCAAAGAAGAGAGTCTCTGGTCTCCTGATCTAGACTTATCTGAGGAGATAAATTCGCATAATCCCCATTCCACTGTCTGAGCATGCACAGCTGCAGTGGTCTGAGATGAAAGCGAGCAAACGGAATGATGTCCATTGCCGCTACCATTAATCCAATGACCTCCATACACTGAGCCACTGATGGCCGAGGAATGGACTGAAGTGCTCGGCAAGTATTTAGAATCTTTGACTTTCTGACCTCCGTCAGAAATATTTTCATGTCTACCGAGTCTATCAGAGTTCCCAAGAATGGAACTCTTGTTAGTGGAACTAGCAAACTCTTTTCTACATTCACTTTCCAACCTTGAGTTCTTAGAAACACCAACACGATGTCCATGTGAGATCTGTTTAGATGATAAGTTGACACCTGGATCAGAATATCGTCCAGATAGGGCGCTACTGCTATGCCCCGTGGCCTGAGAACCACCAGAAGGGACCCTAGCACCTTTGTGAAGATTCTGGGAGCTGTGGCTAACCCGAAAGGAAGGGCCACAAACTGACAAAGTTCGTCCAGAAAGGTGAACCTTAGAAACTGATGATGATCTTTGTGGATAGGAATGTGAAGATACGCATCCTTCAGGTCCACGGTGGTCATATATTGACCCTCCTGGATCATTGGCAAAATCGTTCGTACAGTCTCCATCTTGAACGATGGGACATTTTGTTTAGACATTTGAAATCTAAAATCAGTCTGAAAGTTCCCTCTTTTTTGGGAACCACGAACAGATTTGAGTAAAACCCGTGTCCCTGTTCTAGTTTTGGAACTGGGCAAATTACTCCCATGGTATAGAGGTCTTTTACACAGCGTAAGAATGCCTCTCTTTTTATCTGGTCTACAATCTCCCACTTGGGAGAAAATCCTTGAATTCCAGCTGATACCCCTGGGACACAATTTCCAATGCCCAGGGATCCTGAACATCTCTTGCCCAAGCCTGAGCGAAGAGAGAAAGTCTGCCCCCTACTAAATCTGCACCCGGATCGGGGGCTTCCCCTTCATGCTATCTTGGTAGCAGCAGTGGGCTTCTTGGCTTGTTTACCTTTATTCCAGCCTGGTTAGGTCTCCAGACTGACTTGGATTGAGCAAAATTCCCCTCCTGCTTTGTAGCGGAAGAGGAAGTAGAGGGTCCTCCTTTAAAGTTTCGAAAGGAACAAAAATTATTTTGTTTAGCCCTCTCCTTAAAAGTCTTATCCTGAGGTAGGGCATGACCTTTACCTCCAGTAATGTCAGAAATGATTTCCTTCAATTCAGGCCCGAATAGGGTCATACCTTTAAAAGGAATAGCTAAAAGCTTAGATTTTGATGACACATCAGCAGACCAAGATTTCAGCCATAACGCTCTACGCGCTAAAATGGCAAAACCTGCATTTTTCGCCGCTAATTTAGCCATTTGAAAAGCTGCATTGATAATAAAAGAATTAGCCAGTTTGAGAGCCTTAATTCTCTCCAAAATATCATCTAATGGGGTCTCAACCTTAAGAGACTCCTCTAAAGCCTCGAACCAAAAAGCTGCTGCTGTAGTAACTGGAACAATGCAAGCTATAGGTTGAAGAAGAAAACCCTGATGAATAAACTATTTCTTTAGAAGACCATCTAATTTTTTATCCATAGGATCTTTGAAAGCACAACTGTCCTCAATAGGTATAGTTGTACGATTAGCTAGGGTAGAAATAGCTCTCTCCACCTTAGGGACCGTTTGCCAAGAATCCCGAATGGTGTCAGATATGGGAAACATTTTCCTAAAATTAGGAGGGGGAGAGAACGGAATGCCTGGTCTATCCCATTGCTTACTAACAATGTCAGAAATTATTTTAGGGACTGGAAAAACATCAGTGTAAGTAGGTACCTCTAAATATTTATCCATCTTACACAATTTCTCTGTTGGTATCACAATAGGGTCATAAGCATCCAGAGTCGCTAAAACCTTCCGGAGTAACAGGCGGAGGTGTTCAAGCTTAAATTTAAAGGGCATCACGTCCGAATCTGTCTGAGGTAACACATTTCCTGAATCTGAAAGCTCTCCCTCAGACAGCAATTTCCCGACCCCCAAATCAGAACACTGTGAGGGTACATCGGAAATGGCCAATAAAGCATCAGAGGGCTCAGTATTTACCTTAATACCTGACCTACTGCGCTTACCCTGTAAACCTGGCAGTTTAGATAATACCTCTGTAAGGGTAGTAGACATAATTGCAGCCATATCTTGCAGAGTAAAAGAATTAGACGCACTAGAAGTACTTGGCGTCGCTTGAGTGGGCGTTAAAGGTTGTGACACTTGGGGAGAATTGGATGGCATAACCTGATTTTCTTCAGACTGAGAATCATCCTTAGACATACTTTTATCAACTAAAATATGTTCTTTGCAGTGTAAGGCCCTTTCAGTACAAGAGGGACACAATGTAAGTGGGGGTTCCACAATGGCTTCTAAACACATAGAGCATTGACTTTCCTCAATGTCAGACATGTTGAACTGGCTAGTAATAACCACAAAAAGTTGTGAAAACACTTTATTTATTGAAAAAAACACCATGCTGCCATCATTTTTTTGCTGCATTTAGCCCATAATAATTCATACACAGGTCTCCAGTAATACCCCTTCTTATGTCTATAGGTTTACTGCTTACCCCTTCCCTCTTGGGAACTATGTCAGCCTGTTCTGAAATATCACAGTCTCTTCAGAAATAAATGACTGAACATACCTCAATGCTTGTAGCATGAAAACGTTCCCCACACTGAAGCTTCTCTAGTACTCCTCAGACATTCTGTGGGAACTCATATGGATCTTAGTGACATCTGCTAAGATCATCAACCTCCAGGCAGAAATCTTCTTCCATCTGCTGCCTGAGGAAAAATAGTACTCACAGGTACCATTTAAAATAAAAAAAAGTCTTGATTGAAGAAACTAAAAACTATCATTTTAAAACCTCTTTCACTTTACCTCTTCCTATTACTAGTATAGGCAAAGAGAATGACTGGGGGTGGAGAGAAGGGAGGAGCTACATTATATACAGCTCTGCTGTGGTGCTCTTTGACACTTCCGGCTAACAGGAGGATAATATCCCACAAGTAAGGATGAATCCGTGGACTCGTATCTAGTAGAAGAAATGTAATTTATCTTCTAAATTGCCCGTGTCAGAAATTCTATGTCGGTAAAATGACAAGAGAATTGAAAAGGAGGATACAGGAGCAAAGGGATGATATAAAAAATGAGGATAGTCCTGTAGCAAGGCATTTTAAATCCTGCCACAACTCTGAATTCACAATGTTACAAATTATGGGCATAGAGCAATTTAAGCCCAGCAGACGAGGTGGTAACCTAGATAGAATCATTCTGCAACATGAATCTAGGTGGATTTATAGACTAAATACTCTAAGTCCTAGTGCTCTGAATGCAAAAATTGAATATTCTTGCTTTCTATAACTTAATACATGTTTAGGATATATTATTTTGAATGGATAACCACCATTTAAGGAAGATTTGTGATTAATATGAATGGTGGCTGTAAAGGCCATAAATCCTTTAGAGATATTCATACATAACTCCTAATGCACAGGTTAAGCTAGAAAATATAAAGCTTCTTGACAAAATGTATTATGTACAGATATTATTTCTGTCCATGTGTTCTTAATGCCATGACTGTATAACTGCATAACTTTGCTGTTAACTGGTAAAGATGAAAGTATATCACGTTTTTTTATTTAAATAAGCTTACAATACGGGCTTTTAAAGTGTAAACAATTATAAGTATTGCTAGCTGCTACGTAAGCCCTGATGACATAGTAGAAAAGGACATTTTTCATTGTAAAATCAAAACTACAAATAACGACAACACCCACGATCTCTACATCTGACGAGGCCCCTGTTCCAGCCCTTTGTGGGAGGGGTGAAATGCGTCATACTTTGGAAACCAATGATGTAGTCGCTACGTCCAACACAGCTGTGAGTCATTACGTTACATCCAAGAAGCGGGTTTTCTAACTTGCAAGTGAAGATGCCGACCTACCTATGCCAAGCGACCGCACAAAGGAAGAGGTACTGAGAGTCCTAACCCAGTTGGTAGACGAAGTGTTTTGAAGAAAAAAGGGCTTATTGTTAGCCCGAAACGTTGCTTTGTTATATTGGACCCTGTATGTAAAATAAAGGTCACTTTACTCACCACAGCTGGAGATCACTTTTTCATTTGGATCTATCTGGGCTTGGTAAGCCTTCTCCGTGCTCCTGTGAGTAGTGGGTGCTGTATTCATTTATCCTATTGACGTGTTTTGAAGGTCAGGTACGGCTAGCACTAGTTTTGCACCCCATATTGCTCTCGTTGTTGGATGTTCATTGATATTTGTCAAGTGTCTCATATTAACCATCACACGAAATGGGATGTCTGGTGGAGCCTCTATGATATAAGACTGTCATGTACATTTTTGCCTCTGTTTCCGTCTTTTGGAGAACTGTGATCGTATACCAGAGCGTGTCGTATGACACTTGAGTACCTGGTTCATCTTTGATTTATGATTGATTACGGAATCATATTATCCATCGATGCTTGGGGCCCCCTTTTTACCATTATATCAACCTAGGAATTCAATAGGACTGTTTCTCACTTAAGCCGGCCGGCTGAGTCATATTGAGCTCTAATTATTGTATTCCTTTGCTGTTGGTATTTTCTACTTGAGACTTTAGCGTATCCTCACAGTTTGATGCTGGAATTTTATGGGGCCTATCTATCAAGCTCCGAAAGCAGCTTGATCCCCCGTGTTTCTGGCGAGCTTGCAGGCTTGCCAGAAACAGCAGTTATGAAGCAGCGGTCACAAAGACCGCTGCTCCATAACCTGTCCGCCTGCTCTGAGCAGGTGTACAGACATCGCCGGTAATCAACCCAATCGAGTACCTATGCCTTTCCCATTCACCTTATGTATGGATTCCGCTCCATGTTTCCGCTATGCCTTTCCCATTCACCTGACTTCAGCCTTACCTGTACTTAAGGCATCAGCTGACTGCAGACAGGTGCTTAATTATTAAGTTTCTAGACTAGCTCTGAAGCGTGTCTGTTTTCCACTTGCTGTGTGTTTTTTCTGAAAACAAACCAATCTGCTTTTCTTCCAATTACTGAATCAGCTACTACCTTGGGATTACTTATTTTTTACTGCCGGTTCATATGCTCATTTTGCCTACAGAAAGTTTTACAGAGGCGAGTTTTTCTTTTTAGCGTGCACGCTACAACAGAGACTTATTTCATACTGCAGTGTGTTTGCTGCCGTCTCCCTCTGAGTTGCTATCTCATCTGAGCCACTGAAGCGTTTCTCACACACCGGACTTCAACCTCTCTTCCACTGCAACACAGCGCAACTCTTCTACAAACAACCTCCCACGGAGTAAGTACAAGGACATCTCAGAATTAATTCCGCTTCTATTACACACCATCCGGTGACTGGGGGTAAGCACTGTAGTTACTTTAAGCTGTGCTGTATAAATAAACCTTGAACTTTGCTTTTCCCTGCTACTCTACTGACCGCAAGATTATCAGCACATGTGTATACTGTTCTTTGACAAACTAACTAACAGTGTCTAAAACTGAGAGTTACACTTCACACTGAACTGTTATATCTTACTCCAGCACTAATAGCAACACTACCTGCTTTCTGGAACTCTGCTTTTCTTTATCAAGATTTATCGTACTGGGAGCTAGCTGAACTCTAAAGATTGCTACTAAGAAATTGATTTATTTTTTATATTCCTTCTGATCCAGCCTTTGTTTATGTCTATACTATTGCTGTGACGATTAACAGCATATGTGATTTACATCATTCGTTGCCAGACAAGTTTCTGATCTGCAATTCAATTACTTGAGAATAACAACTTCACTGAAAGCAGCTTGGTCTATGCTGTTCAATAGTCCATTTGCCAGAAGTGATACAAATCATTTATTTTGCATACTCTGCAGTTGTGATCCATCCTCACTCTCTACTAAATCCTTACAGAATAATTAAGCCTTAAAAAATATGGATCCAGCAGAATTGCCCCAATTCGTTTACAACCTGTCTAAAAGAGTAGATGAACTCAGTCAAGGCCTTAGAGATCTAAAGGTTGAAAATGAGACTTTAACTAAGGTTATAAGAGAGACAACTCCTCCCAAAGCAAAAACGGCTGAATCTATTGTGGAACCACAGATTGCAGCACCTGATTTGTTCAATGGTGATAGGAGTCTCTATCGCCAATATAGGAATGCCTGCCTCCTCACTTTCAACCGTAAGCCACTCACATATCCTAATGATAAGATTAAAGTGCTCACAATGATTACCTATCTACGGGGTGAACCCCGAATCTGGGCAGACATGCTCTTTGAAACCAACGATCCTATTCTATCATCCCTACAGTCTTTTCTAGCAGTCATGGATGAACTTTATTCAGACTCAAATTTACAATTGACTGCAGAAAGCAAGATGCGGAAACTAAAGCAAGGCAACCGTCCTGTTGAAGTTTATATAACGGAGTTTAAACAACATGCCATTGACTCCCAATGGAACGTGATTGCCTTAAGAAACCAATTTCGCCTAGGACTCTCGGAAGCAATTAAAGATGAGCTAGCCCGAACTGATCTCCCTGACTCCTTAGACGGCCTCATGAAGCTCTCAATGCAAATAGATAGAAGGCTTCGCGAAAGGAAGTCAGAGCGTCAAATTGGGGATTCTTCTTACAAGAGATCATTCCATCCTCCTCCAACTGCTTCTTCATCAAGTGTGCCTGAACCTATGGATATAGGCTTTATGAAAGGTCCATTGACCTCTGAAGAAAGGTTTAGAAGAAAATCAAAAGGTCTGTGTATGTATTGTGGAAGTCCAAACCATCCTATCCGCGAATGCCCCTCCCTACGTAAAAATAAAAATAGTAAGTCTCTCTTACATTTGACTTCAATGATTGAACATGATAAACCAATTCACTGTACTTTAACCCTCTCTTTACAGTAGGACAGCAATCGCATGATGAAAGAAGCTATAATTGACACAGGAGCCCAAGGGAATTACATAGATAAAGCTATTGTTGAAAAAAATAAAATACCTCTCATCACTAAAATGTCTCCTGTCTCTATACGGGTTGTAGATGGGTCTGAAATTTCTTCTGGTCCTATTACTCAGCATACAATTCCCATTCTGGTATCCACCCTAGGTTCACATCAGGAATACATCACCTTTGATGTTATTACCTCTCCTCTATTCCCCATTGTACTAGGGTTGCAATGGCTTCGTTTACACGAACCTGTGATCAATTGGAGTTCTTTGGAAGTAAAATTTGATTCACCATATTGCCAGCAAACCTGTCTAAATCATTCTGTTCTCTTCCATTTGACAGAAACTCCACACATACCTAAATTATATGAGAAGTTTGCAGACGTATTCAGTAAGAAGGAAGCTGATACTCTACCTCCTCATCGGTCGTATGACTGTCCGATCGACCTCAAACCTGGTACCACTCCTCCCTACGGTCATTTCTACCCTCTTTGCCAACCCGAGCTTGATCATTTAAAGACGTATTTAGATGAAAACTTAAAAAAAGGTTTTATACGTCCTTCAGTCTCTCCAGCAGCAGCCGGGTTCTTCTTTGTAAGAAACAAAGATAACTCCCTTCGACCAATCATCGACTTCAGGGAACTCAATAAAATTACGATAAAAAACAGGTATCCCCTACCACTCATCCCCGAACTCATTGAACGCCTCCAACATGCCAAAATCTTCACCAAATTAGATCTAAGAGGGGCTTATAACCTTGTCCGCATAAGAGAAGGGGATGAGTGGTTGACCGCTTTTAGGACAAGATACGGCCTGTTTGAGTACCTGGTAATGCCGTTCGGGTTAACTAACGCCCCGGCCACATTCCAGTATTTTATTAACGATATATTTCACGATCTTCTTGATACTTGTGTGGTCGTATACCTGGACGACATTCTAGTGTACTCAAACACGCTTGAAGAACATGTTAAACATGTTAGTTGGATACTTTCCAGGCTCCAAGTTCATAGGCTATATGCAAAGCTAGAAAAGTGTGTATTCCACACCAAGGAAATAGATTTTTTGGGGTACTCCATTGGCCCAAAAGGTATCCAAATGCAGGCTAACAAAGTCGATTCAGTAAAAAACTGGCCACAACCAAAAAATAGGAAGGAACTACAACGTTTCCTCGGGTTTAGCAACTATTATAGAAAGTTCATTAAAAATTTCTCTCAAATTGCTAAACCTCTCACTGTACTCACCAGTTCCAGTACACCTTTCACCTGGAACTCCAAGGCAACTGAAGCTTTCAACTCATTAAAAAACTCCTTCTGCTCAGCTCCAATACTTCAATTTCCTGACCCTTCTCTCCAATTCATTTTGGAGGTGGATTCCTCCGATTATGCCCTTGGAGCTGTCCTCTCGCAAAGACGCAGTATATCCCAACCACTACATCCAGTAGCTTTCTATTCCAAAATTCTTTCTGCACCTGAAATGAACTATGCTGTTGGAGAAAAGGAACTCCTGGCGATAAAACGTGCCTTTGAACATTGGAGGCATCTCCTGGAGGGCACTGTCTTACCAATAATCATCTACACGGATCACCGTAATCTCGAGTTCCTACAGAGGAATAAAACTCTCTCTAGTCGACAGGTAAGATGGAGCCTATACTTCAGCAGGTTTAACTATCAAATCATCTACAGGCCCGGCTCTAAAAATGGAAAGGCGGACGCACTTTCTAGGAAAGACCCTAGACCTCCAAACACTCAGGAATCTACTTCTATCATTCCCCCAGATAGATTTTTGGGTCTACTGTCCACTTTCAAGACGCAACTTCAAACAGCTTTACGGTCAGATCCTCAGCTACCTCAACTCCGACTATCTCGTAGAAACAACCTCTACTATCATGGGACTCTCTTGTATGTCCCCGAGATTCTTAGACCTGCTCTAATTAAACAACATCATGATCCACCTCTCCTTGGACATCCAGGTATTATGAAAACAAAGGAACTTCTCAGCAGATCCTACTGGTGGCCAAATTTGGAAACATCTGTGAAAAACTATATCTCAAACTGCTCCATCTGCAATACTTCCAAAAAGGAAAGGGCCAAGCCATATGGACATCTTCTTCCAATTCAAATACCTGATAGACCTTGGTTACATCTCGGCATGGACTTCATAGTTGAATTACCTGTGAGTTCAGGTTTCAACACCATTCTAGTTGTCACAGACATCCTGACCAAAATGGCTCATTTTATCCCTTTTAACAAACTTCCCACTTCCAGTGAGACAGCACAACTCTTCTTAAATTCGATTGTCAGATACCACGGAATTCCTTCCATCATAACAACTGATAGGGGTACTCAGTTTACTTCGAAGTTCTGGAAAAGTCTTTCTGCTCAACTGAAAATTGATCATCGCCTAAGTACTGCCTTCCATCCACAAACAAATGGCCAAACAGAGAAATTAAATCAATGGCTAGAGCAGTATCTACGCTGTTATTGCTCTTATCAGCAAAATGAATGGTCACAATACCTATATCTGGCCGAATTTGCCTACAATAACTCGGTTAATTCATCCACCAAAGTTTCACCCTTCTTTGCAAACTATGCTTTTCATCCTCATTTCTCCCTGGAACATACGGATAACCCAAATTCTCCTTCTGTAGATGATCTACTACAGAAGCTCGCTGAAAACTTCCACTTCCTAAAAACAAATATTCAACAGGCTCAGACCTCACAGAAGAAATACTACGACTTACGCAGACGACCATCACCATCTTATGCCATAGGCGATAAAGTTTGGCTTTCGACAAAAAACATCAAAATCCCTGTTCCCAGTAAAAAACTAGCAGGATTATATATCGGACCGTTCACTATCACTCACGTTGTTAACCCAAATGCAGTTACTCTGGACCTTCCTAGTTCTATACCCATCCATCCTACTTTTCATGTGTCCCTTCTTAAACCAGCTTCAGATGATCCTTCAGTGAAAACCATTTTACCACCTGTACCTGTACCCCTAGATCCGGACACTTATGAAATTCAAGACCTCCTGGATTCCAGACGGCATAAAGGTGTCTTACAATATCTGGTCAGATGGAAAGGCTACTCACCTGATGATGACACTTGGGAGCCTTATACCAATATAGATGCACCTAGACTCATCTCTCGTTTCCACAGACGATATCCCCTTAGACCTAAACATCAAGCAGAGGATCGGCTTGCTTGAAGGGGGGCGTATGTAAGGATTCCGCTTCATGTTTTACCTATGCCTTTCCCATTCACCTTATGTATGGATTCCGCTCCATGTTTTACCTATGCCTTTCCCATTCACCTGACTTCAGCCTTACCTGTACTTAAGGCATCAGCTGACTGCAGACAGGTGCTTAATTATTAAGTTTCTAGACTAGCTCTGAAGCGTGTCTGTTTTCCACTTGCTGTGTGTTTTTTCTGAAAACAAACCAATCTGCTTTTCTTCCAATTACTGAATCAGCTACTACCTTGGGATTACTTATTTTTTACTGCCGGTTCATATGCTCATTTTGCCTACAGAAAGTTTTACAGAGGCGAGTTTTTCTTTTTAGCGTGCACGCTACAACAGAGACTTATTTCATACTGCAGTGTGTTTGCTGCCGTCTCCCTCTGAGTTGCTATCTCATCTGAGCCACTGAAGCGTATCTCACACACCGGACTTCAACCTCTCTTCCACTGCAACACAGCGCAACTCTTCTACAAACAACCTCCCACGGAGTAAGTACAAGGACATCTCAGAATTAATTCCGCTTCTATTACACACCATCCGGTGACTGGGGGTAAGCACTGTAGTTACTTTAAGCTGTGCTGTACAAATAAACCTTGAACTTTGCTTTTCCCTGCTACTCTACTGACCGCAAGATTATCAGCACATGTGTATACTGTTCTTTGACAAACTAACTAACAGTGTCTAAAACTGAGAGTTACACTTCACACTGAACTGTTATATCTTACTCCAGCACTAATAGCAACACTACCTGCTTTCTGGAACTCTGCTTTTCTTTATCAAGATTTATCGTACTGGGAGCTAGCTGAACTCTAAAGATTGCTACTAAGAAATTGATTTATTTTTTATATTCCTTCTGATCCAGCCTTTGTTTATGTCTATACTATTGCTGTGACGATTAACAGCATATGTGATTTACATCATTCGTTGCCAGACAAGTTTCTGATCTGCAATTCAATTACTTGAGAATAACAACTTCACTGAAAGCAGCTTGGTCTATGCTGTTCAATAGTCCATTTGCCAGAAGTGATACAAATCATTTATTTTGCATACTCTGCAGTTGTGATCCATCCTCACTCTCTACTAAATCCTTACAATATGTTTAATCTTTCTTAGTGTGTTTGTTTTGTGAACTTGTAGGTGGGGGTTGGACTTCCACCTTGCTCCCTATAAGCTCCTATTTTTGTAATAAAGTGCAGTTATATCCTGAGTGCAGGTACGAAGTGTAAATACAGGTCCAAGCAGCTTCCGATCCTCTTCTCCACAATAGTGGAAGTGAACCCACTAGCACAAGAATGTCTGAACCCCTCCTACTTCCATGGAGTGCCGTAGCAGTGGCGGAATCAAGCCACAATGTAAAGCAATACAAAAAAGTGAAGAGCAGGCACCGCTGGAGGGTATAGCATAAAAACAGAATTTATGTTTACCTGATAAATTACTTTCTCCAACGGTGTGTCCGGTCCACGGCGTCATCCTTACTTGTGGGATATTCTCCTCCCCAACAGGAAATGGCAAAGAGCCCAGCAAAGCTGGTCACATGATCCCTCCTAGGCTCCGCCTTCCCCAGTCATTCGACCGACGTAAAGGAGGAATATTTGCATAGGAGAAATCATATGATACCGTGGTGACTGTAGTTAGAGAAAATAAATCATCAGACCTGATTAAAAAACCAGGGCGGGCCGTGGACCGGACACACCGTTGGAGAAAGTAATTTATCAGGTAAACATAAATTCTGTTTTCTCCAACATAGGTGTGTCCGGTCCACGGCGTCATCCTTACTTGTGGGAACCAATACCAAAGCTTTAGGACACGGATGATGGGAGGGAGCAAATCAGGTCACCTAGATGGAAGGCACCACGGCTTGCAAAACCTTTCTCCCAAAAATAGCCTCAGAAGAAGCAAAAGTATCAAATTTGTAAAATTTGGTAAAAGTGTGCAGTGAAGACCAAGTCGCTGCCTTACATATCTGATCAACAGAAGCCTCGTTCTTGAAGGCCCATGTGGAAGCCACGGCCCTAGTGGAATGAGCTGTGATTCTTTCAGGAGGCTGCCGTCCGGCAGTCTCATAAGCCAATCTGATGATGCTTTTAAGCCAAAAAGAGAGAGAGGTAGAAGTTGCTTTTTGACCTCTCCTTTTACCAGAATAAACAACAAACAAGGAAGATGTTTGTCTGAAATCCTTTGTAGCCTCTAAATAGAATTTTAGAGCATGAACTACATCCAAATTGTGCAACAAACGTTCCTTCTTTGAAACTGGATTCGGACACAAAGAAGGCACGACTATCTCCTGGTTAATATTTTTGTTAGAAACAACTTTCGGAAGGAAACCAGGTTTAGTACGCAAAACCACCTTATCTGCATGGAACACCAGATAAGGAGGAGAACACTGCAGAGCAGATAACTCTGAAACTCTTCTAGCAGAAGAAATTGTAACCAAAAACAAAACTTTCCAAGAAAATAACTTGATATCAACGGAATGTAGGGGTTCAAACGGAACCCCCTGAAGAACTGAAAGAACTAAATTGAGACTCCAAAACTTGCAGATAATCCTTTCTCCAAACCTTCTTGAAGAAAGGATAGAATCTTAGGAATTTTTATCTTGTTCCATGGGAATCCTTTAGATTCACACCAACAGATATATTTTTTCCATATTTTATGGTAGATTTTTCTAGTTACAGGCTTTCTAGCCTGAACAAGAGTATCAATGACAGAATCTGAGAACCCTCGCTTTGATAAAATCAAGCGTTCAATCTCCAAGCAGTCAGTTGGAGTGAGGCCAGATTCGGATGTTCGAACGGACCTTGAACAAGAAGGTCCTGTCTCAAAGGTAGCTTCCATGGTGGAGCCGATGACATATTCACCAGATCTGCATACCAAGTCCTGCGTGGCCACGCAGGAGCTATTAAGATCACCGATACCCTCTCCTGTTTGATCCTGGCTACCAGCCTGGGAATGAGAGGAAACGGTGGGAACACATAAGCTAGGTTGAAGCTCCAAGGTGCTACTAGTGCATCCACTAGAGTCGCCTTGGGATCCCTGGATCTGGACCCGTAGCAAGGAACCTTGAAGTTCTGACGAGACGCCATCAGATCCATGTCTGGAATGCCCCACAATTGAATTATTTGGGCAAAGATTTCCGGATGGAGTTCCCACTCCCCCGGATGAAATGTCTGACGACTCAGAAAATCCGCTTCCCAATTTTCCACTCCTGGGATGTGGATTGCAGACAAGTGGCAGGAGTGAGTCTCCGCCCATTGAATTATTTTGGTCACTTCTTCCATCGCCAGGGAACTCCTTGTTCCCCCCTGATGGTTGATATACGCAACAGTCGTCATGTTGTCTGATTGAAACCGTATGAATTTGGCCTTTGCTAGCTGAGGCCAAGCCTTGAGAGCATTGAATATCGCTCTCAGTTCCAGAATATTTATCGGGAGAAGAGATTCTTCCCGAGACCAAAGACCCTGAGCTTTCAGGGGTTCCCAGACCGCGCCCCAGCCCACCAGACTGGCGTCGGTCGTGACAATGACCCACTCTGGTCTGCGGAAGCTCATCCCTTGTGACAGGTTGTCCAGGGTCAGCCACCAACGGAGTGAATCTCTGGTCCTCTGATCTACTTGTATCGTCGGAGACAAGTCTGTATAATCCCCATTCCACTGACTGAGCATGCACAGTTGTAATGGTCTTAGATGAATTCGCGCAAAAGGAACTATGTCCATTGCCGCGACCATCAAACCTATTACTTCCATGCACTGCGCTATGGAAGGAAGAAGAACAGAATGAAGTACTTGACAAGAGCTTAGAAGTTTTGATTTTCTGGCCTCTGTCAGAAAAATCCTCATTTCTAAGGAGTCTATTATTGTTCCCAAGAAGGGAACTCTTGTTGACGGAGATAGAGAACTTTTTTCTACGTTCACTTTCCACCCGTGAGATCTGAGAAAGGCCAGGACAATGTCCGTATGAGCCTTTGCTTGTGGTAGAGACGACGCTTGAATCAGTATGTCGTCCAAGTAAGGTACTACTGCAATGCCCCTTGGTCTTAGCACCGCTAGAAGGGACCCTAGTACCTTTGTGAAAATTCTTGGAGCAGTGGCTAATCCGAATGGAAGTGCCACAAACTGGTAATGCTTGTCCAGAAAGGCGAACCTTAGGAACCGATGATGTTCCTTGTGGATCGGAATATGTAGATACGCATCCTTTAAATCCACCGTGGTCATGAATTGACCTTCCTGGATGGTAGGAAGAATTGTCCGAATGGTTTCCATTTTGAACGATGGAACCTTGAGAAATTTGTTTAGGATCTTGAGATCTAAGATTGGTCTGAATGTTCCCTCTTTTTTGGGAACTATGAACAGATTGGAGTAGAATCCCATCCCTTGTTCTCCTAATGGAACAGGATGAATCACTCCCATTTTTAACAGGTCTTCTACACAATGTAAGAATGCCTGTCTTTTTATGTGGTCTGAAGACAATTGAGACCTGTGGAACCTTCCCCTTGGGGGTAGCTCCTTGAATTCCAGAAGATAACCTTGGGAGACTATTTCTAGCGCCCAAGGATCCAGAACATCTCTTGCCCAAGCCTGAGCGAAGAGAGAAAGTCTGCCCCCCACCAGATCCGGTCCCGGATCGGGGGCCAACATCTCATGCTGTCTTGGTAGCAGTGGCAGGTTTCTTGGCCTGCTTACCTTTGTTCCAGCCTTGCATTGGCCTCCAGGCTGGCTTGGTTTGAGAAGTATTACCCTCTTGCTTAGAGGATGTAGAACTTGAGGCTGGTCCGTTTCTGCGAAAGGGACGAAAATTTGGTTTATTTTTAGCCTTAAAAGACCTATCCTGAGGAAGGGCGTGGCCCTTACCCCCAGTGATATCTCAAATAATCTCTTTCAAGTCAGGGCCAAACAGCGTTTTCCCCTTGAAAGGTATGTTAAGCAATTTGTTCTTGGAGGACGCATCCGCTGACCAAGACTTTAGCCAAAGCGCTCTGCGCGCCACAATAGCAAACCCTGAATTTTTCGCCGCTAATCTAGCTAATTGCAAAGTGGCGTCTAAGGTAAAAGAGTTAGCCAACTTAAGTGCTTGAACTCTGCCCATAACCTCCTCATAAGAGGATGCTTGATTGAGCGACTTTTCTAGTTCCTCGAACCAGAAACACGCTGCTGTAGTGACAGGAACAATGCATGAAATTGGTTGTAGAAGGTAACCTTGCTGAACAAACATCTTTTTAAGCAAACCCTCTAATTTTTTGTCCATAGGATCTTTAAAAGCACAACTATCTTCTATAGGGATAGTGGTGCGTTTGTTTAGAGTAGAAACCGCCCCCTCGACCTTGGGGACTGTCTGCCATAAGTCCTTCCTGGGGTCGACCATAGAAAATAATTTCTTAAATATAGGGGGAGGGACAAAAGGTATGCCGGGCCTTTCCCATTCTTTATTTACAATGTCCGCCACCCGCTTGGGTATAGGAAAAGCTTCGGGGGGCACCGGGACCTCTAGGAACCTGTCCATTTTAGATAGATAACACCTCCTTAAGCAGAGCGCGGAGATGTTCCAATTTAAATTTAAATGTAATAACATCAGGTTCAGCTTGTTGAGAAATTTTTCCTGAATCTGAAATTTCTCCCTCAGACAAAACCTCCCTAGCCCCTTCAGACTGGTGTAAGGGCATGTCAGAACCATTATCATCAGCGTCCTCATGCTCTTCAGTATCTAAAACAGAGCAGTCGCGCTTTCGCCGATAAGTGGGCATTTTGGCTAAAATGTTTTTAATAGAATTATCCATTACAGCCGTTAATTGTTGCATAGTAAGGAGGATTGGCGCACTAGATGTACTAGGGGCCTCCTGAGTGGGCAAGACTGGTGTAGACATAGAAGGGGATGATGCAGTACCATGCTTACTCCCCTCACTTAAGGAATCGTTTTGGGCAACATTATTATCAGTGGTATCATTGTCCCTACTTTGTTTGTCACATTTATCACATATATTTAAATGGATAGGAACCTTGGCTTCCGAACATACAGAACATCGTCTATCTGATAGTTCAGACATGTTAATAGGCATAAACTTGGTAACAAAGCACAAAAAACGTTTTAAAATAAAACCGTTACTGTCTCTTTAAATTTTAAACTGAACACACTTTTTTACTGAATATACGCAAAAGTATGAAGGAAATGTTCAAAATTCACCAAAATTTCACCACAGTGTCATAAAGCCTTAAAAGTATTGCACACCAAATTTGAATTTTTACATTTAACCCCTATACAGTCCCTGGTATCTGCTTTGCTGAGACCCAACCAAGCCCAGAGGGGAATACGATACCAAATGACGCCTTCAATAAGCTTTTTCAGTGGATCTGAGCTCCTCACACATGCATCTGCATGCCTTGCTTCTCAAAAACAACTGCGCATTAATGGCGCGAAAATGAGGCTCTGCCTATGACTAGAAAAGGCCCCCAGCGAAAAAGGTGTCCAATACAGTGCCTGTCCGTTTTTTTTTAACAATTTGCCAAGATTAAAATAACTCTCCTAAGTTATAAACCATTAAACATGCTTATATAGTAATCGTTTTGGCCCAGAAAAATGTCTACCAGTCTTTAAAGCCCTTGTGAAGCCCTTGTATTCTTATATTGAAAATTAAGAAAATGGCTTACCGGATCCCATAGGGAAAATGACAGCTTCCAGCATTACCAAGTCTTGTTAGAAATGTGTCATACCTCAAGCAGCCAAAGTCTGCTCACTGTTTCCCCCAACTGAAGTTAATTCCTCTCAACAGTCCTGTGTGGAAACAGCCATCGATTTTAGTAA
The DNA here is from genome assembly GCF_027579735.1 of Bombina bombina. Classification (NCBI taxonomy): domain Eukaryota; kingdom Metazoa; phylum Chordata; class Amphibia; order Anura; family Bombinatoridae; genus Bombina; species Bombina bombina. Next base: position 210,661,138 of record NC_069505.1, read on the forward strand.
CGGTTGCTAAAATCATTTTCCTCTTACAAACAGAAATCTTCATCTCTCTTCTGTTTCAGAGTAAATAGTACATACCAGCACTATTTTAAAATAACAAACTCTTGATTGAAGAATAAAAACTACATTTAAACACCAAAAAACTCTGAGCCATCTCCGTGGAGATGTTGCCTGTGCAACGGCAAAGAGAATGACTGGGGAAGGCGGAGCCTAGGAGGGATCATGTGACCAGCTTTGCTGGGCTCTTTGCCATTTCCTGTTGGGGAGGAGAATATCCCACAAGTAAGGATGACGCCGTGGACCGGACACACCTATGTTGGAGAAAATGAAGGTTTTATTTAGACAAAAAAAGAAACAATACAATTAGCTTAAGCAGAGCGCTATTGTTAGCCAAGTAACAGCAGACAGACAACAGACACGGAGTCTGACGCGTAAGGCTCGGAAAAACAGAAATCACCTTTACTAGAAGCATTTTTGCTGATGGAAATATATTGCAGAAATCTATTTCAAAATTACATTTACCCATCTACATTTCAATTTTGACAACACCCAGATTTTGCTCTTTTAAAACTTTCCAATTTGCCTTATTGTGAAATTTACTTTGTTCTCTTGGAAAACTTTATTGAAACTCTACTCCTTTTCATTACAGAACCTCTAGGCTGGCTCTGGAGCAGGCGCAAGTCTTGATCACTGTGTTGCCATAGTGATCACAACACATGTACCTGCCTCTATTATTTTCTGTTTTCAAAACTCAGACTGAGCATATAATTGTAAACTTCTTCCCAATGTATTTCTATTATCTAATTGACTTTATTTTCTTGGTATCCTTTGCTGAAAAGCATACCTAGGTAGGCTCAGGAGCAGCAATGCATTACTGGGAGCTAGCTGCTGATTGGTGGCTGCACATAGGTCCCGCATTGGATCACCATATGTGTTCAGCTAGCTTCTAGTAGTGCATGGCCGCTGCTTCAACAAAGGATATCAAGAGAATGAACCAAATTTCATAATAGAAGTAAAGTAAAAACTTTTTTTTAAATTGTATGCTCTATCTGAATAATGAAACTTCAAATTTATTTTCCATATCCCTTTAAATAACAACAACAACACAAAATAAACATATATATAGTCTTATTCATTAAAGGGACAGTCAAGTCCAAAAAAACCTTTCATGATTCAAATAGGGCATATAATTTTAAACAACTTTCTAATTTACTTTTATCACCAATTTTGCTTTGTTCTCTTGGTATTCTTAGTTGAAAGCTAAACCTAGGAGGTTCATGTTAATTTCTTAGACCATGAAGGCCGCCTCTGCATTTGACAGTTTTTCACCCCTAGAGGGCGTTAGTCCATGTGTTTTATCATTGGATAAAATTGAGCTCATGCATGTGAATTTACCGGGGAGTGAGCACTGATTGGCTAAAATGCAAGTCTGTCAAAAGAACGGAAATAAGGGGGCCGTCTGCAGAGGCTTAGATACAAGGTAATTACAGAGGTAAAACGTGTATTATTACAACTGTGTTGGTTATGCAAAACTGGTGAATGGGTAATTAAGGGATTATCTATCTTTTAAAACAACAAAAATGTTGGTGTTGATTGTCCCTTTAAGAGAAGAACAAGCTATTATATTACGTAAACAAATGAGAGGAAACATTTGTTACTATTTTACCAAATCTGGACAAGCCTAAGTGACAGGATATGAGACAGGGTGACAATTTCCTTTTTGTGGCAACCTCAGCATTCAAATACATTGTAGCATCAGATTTTATCCAAACAGAGGGAATAAAAGGTATTTCTGAAGTCTTACCTCTTCAGGAACAATGACTAGTGGATACTTGTCTTCTGATAAATAGTTAAATATAGTCCATATTTTAAATGCATCATCCTCGCTGATGCACAACTTGTTTTTTGTGAGGTTTTTCTTGGCACAAAGGGTCCAACACATCTTATAAAACTCCACCTTATTAAAGTCACCTTGAACCTGGAAAACAAAATGGCAGAATATATTAGAATGTCAAAACTTTACAATAGAATTACTCAATTTGTCATAATAATTGTCTGAAAGCTTGAATGGTGTTAAAGGGACAGTTTACTCCATTTTTCCTACTGTAGTGTAATCAAATCTTTACAAACAGCTCCTTCACCTTTATTTTCTTATTTGAAATAGCTGTTTTTACATATTGATTCCCCACCTATACTGAACATTTCTAAACTTAAGTTCTGGTTACAAAGAAAATGTAAAAATTTTGATTTAGATAAAATAATGCTTCTAACTGGGGCAGAGACAGATAGGTACTAAAATGTTCATTTTCTAGTGTTCTTTCTAAGTTATTGGCCTGTGAGTTACCAGTAATAAAGACGATAAGAAGGACTTTGTGTAAATAATTAGACAGATAATGAGATATTCTCTCCCTACAAGATCAGCCCACTTTATTGGGTTGTGTTTTGTGTTAGCAGAAATAGCTATTTCATATACAACAATATAAGTAAATAAAGTTGTATACATTTTAAAATCTGCAGCTGGTATAACAAGTTATTTGAAATTCTTTTTTAATTACATTAAATGAGCAGTAGATTTGTTTCTAACAAATGTCAACATTTTCTTCAACTTCCGCTGGTATCATGTGACAGCCGTCATCCAATAACAGACTTATATACGTACACACTGTGCGCTATTGCACATGCTCATTAGTAGCTGCATAGAAAAAGAGAGCATAATTTAAAGTAAACCGAGCCTCTTGGCATGCTCTATCTGAATCATTACAGTTTCATTTTTACTTTAGTTCCCACAACTGCCACTACAACCCCCCCCCCCACACACCAGTAAACCCTCCTAACCTGAGAGGTGCTGCCACTACAACCCCCCCCCACACCAGTAAACCCTACTAACAGGAGAGGTACTGCCACTACAACCCCCCCCCCCCCCCCCACACACACACACACCAGTAAACCCTTCTAGCAGGAGAGGTACTGCCACTAAAAATCCCCCCCACACCAGTAAACCCTTTTAACAGGAGAGATACTGTCACTACAACCCCCCCCCCCACCACCACCATTAAACCCTTCTAACAGGAGAGGTACTGCCACTACAATCCCCCTCCCCACACCAGTAAACCCTTCTAACAGTAGAGGTACTGCCACTACAATCCCCCTCCCCACATCATTAAAACCTTCTAACAGGAGAGGTACTGCCACTACAATCCCCCACCCCTCACCAGTAAACCCTTCTAACAGGAGAGGTACTGCCACTACAATCCCCCTCCCCACATCAGAAAAACCCTTCTAACAGGAGAGGTACTGCCACTACAATCCCCCTCCCCACACCAGTAAACCCTTCTAACAGGAGAGGTGCTGCCACACCACTACAACCCCCCCCCCACACCAGTAAACCCTTCTAACAGGAGAGGTGCTGCCACACCCCTACAATCCCCCCACACACCAGTAAACCCTTCTAACAGGAGAGGTACTGCCACTACAATCCCCCTCACGACACCAGTAAACCCTTCTAACAGGAGAGGTACTGCCACTACAATCCCCCCCCCCCACACCAGTAAACCCTTCTAACAGGAGAGGTACTGCCACTACAACCCCCACCCCCCCCCACACACACACACCAGTAAACCCTTCTAACAGTAGAGGTACTGCCACTACAATCCCCCCATACACCAGTAAACCCTACTAACAGGAGAGGTGCTGCCACTACAATCCCCCCCCCCACACACACACACACGACTGGAGAGGGAAAGATTTGATGAAGAGCCAATGACAAGAGGCATATGCGAGTATCCACCAATCACCAGCTAGCTCACAGAAGTGCCTTGCTGTTTCAGAGCCTACCTAGGAATGCTTTTCAACAAAGGACTCCAAGAGAATACAATCAATTTGATAATAGAAGTAAATGTGAAAGTTGTTTAAAAATGTGTGCTCTATCTGAAGAACAAAAAGCTTAAGAGTTTGACTTTACTGTCCCTTTAAATAAAAAAGGTACTATGGACATGTAAGAGAAAGATTATTGCTAACCTGGCACCCCCTCTTCACTTGTCTTCTAGACCAATGATTCTCAAGCAGATGGAGCTAGACTGCTCATGGTGTTGTTTTTAGCATAAACTTTCTTAAAGGGATATTAAAGTCAAGTTTTCTTTATAACATTAAAAAACGTTTTTTTGTTTTTTTTTCATATACGTTTTTTTTTTATACTTGTGAGGCACATTACTGTCCACCAATTATGTTATGTAAAGTAAACTCAAAACAGCTGTATCTGAACCGGGAAAATGTAAAAAGTCATAATAGTCAAACAATGACATTCTCTGATTTATTGGAGCATGTCATTTTAAGACTATTGACCCTGCACTACTGTGTGTTTAACCTCCGCAAAAGGGTTAAATCACAGTAGAAATACCACTCAAGACTTGCAGAGCATTGCTGGTTCTGATCGGAAACTACAGCGGATCCAATTAGCAGCTCTAGTTTCACATCTTAGTATTGAGACTAGTGCTGCTGACTGGATTAGTGTCAGCTTACACTCAAAACCAGCTGTTCTCTGTGGGTCCTGAGCAGTACTTTTACTGTGTGTTTAACCTCTTAGCGGAGGTTAAACACACAGTAGTGCAGGGTCAAATTAGAGCATTTCATTTTGAGTTTCATGTTGCACCTTTTCAAAGTTACGCGATAGAGTCACAAGAAGCTAAATTAAAGGGGCATGAAGCCACAAATCTCTTTCATGATTCAGACAGAGAACACTGTTTTAAACAACTTTCCAATTTAATTTGCTTAGTTCTCTTGTCATCATGTATTGAAAAGCATACCTAGGTAGGCTCAGGATCTGAAAGCTAGCTGCTGATTGGTTGCTGCACATATATGCCTCTTTTCATTCATTGGCTTACCTATGTGCTTAGCTAGCTCCCAGTAGTGCTTTGCTTCTCCTTCAATAAAGGATACAAAGAGAAAGAAGCTAAATTGATCATTGTAAATTGGAAAGTTGTTTAAAAACAAAATAACAAAAGAAAAAAATGTTGAGTTTCATGTTGCGAATATTATTATTATTATTATTATTATTATTATTATTATTATTATTATTATCCTTATTATTATTATTATTATTATTATTATTATTATTATTATTATCCTTATTATTATTATCCTTATTATTATTATTAATATTATTATTATTTCAGTAGTGTACCCGCCAAGTGTATTATGTGTTAAGACACAATAAATATTATGGAACTATATAATTCTGATAATATAATCCAATATATATAAAATAGCAGTTACCAACTTTTCAGGGGCAATGTGTGCAATTTAATAACATTCTGAATTATATAATTTGCAAAGGATAATACATTTAAAACCAAAACCCTTTTAGTTCTGATTTGTCTATTAATAAAACTGAGACTAGATCAATAAACAAACATAGCTTATTAAAAGAATTGTTAGAATTAATAAGCAATAAGCAATATTTGAATAAAGCAAATAAATAAGAATACATCATTACAATGATTTAATTATTATCAGATTAGAACTAATGAAAACAATCACTAAATTATTTTATTTGTATTAGCTTGCGTATATAATAGAGAAACAGAAACGTTTGTTATTTAAATTCTCAGCATAGCTGGCAAGAATCAGGTCAGCTAATAATCATGGCAAACCATAAGAAAAACTGAAATTATGCTTACCTGATCATTTTCTTTTCTTCTGACGGGAAGAGTCCACAGCTGCATTCATAACTTTTGTGAATTCAGAACCTGGCCACCAGGAGGAGGCAAAAACACTCCAGCCAAAGTCTCAAATACCTCCCCCACTTCCCACATCCCCCAGTCATTCTGCTGAGGGAACAAGGAACAGTAGGAAAAATATCAGGGTGAAAAAGGTGCCAGAAGAAACAAATAATACGGCCGCCCCTTATGAACAACGTGGGCGGGGAGCTGTGGACTCTTCCCATCAGAAGAAAAGAAAATTATCAGGTAAACATAATTTAAGTTTTTCTTCTTAAATGGGAAGAGTCCACAGCTGCATTCATTACTCTTGGGAAACAATACCCAAGTTATAGAGGACACTGAATGCAAAACGGGCGGGTACAAAAAGCGGCCCCTCTGAGGGCACCACAGCCTAAACCCAAAAACTTCTGACACAAAAAAATGCTTCACTAGAAGCCCATGGACAAAAGGAAAAAGCCAAAATAACTGCCCAACAGTTAAAACCAGCAAGGCCGACCGCTCAGGTTAAAAGACTCGACCGAGCCAAAAGCCTCTGATACGAAGTCCCGCAGGCACGCAAACCGCAAAATTAAACTCACCCCGATCAAAAAAAAGGGGAAACATCCACATTCCCCCAGCGGGGAAGGAAGAGACTCAGCTAAATGAGTCCGAAAGGATCCTCAGAACCCAAAGGGACTAGGACCAAGAAAAAGAACTTCAAGAGTCTGAACCAGGATAAAACAGGGCACCTATGCAAAGACCCTGTCGACCCAACAAGGCAACGGGAGGACTTATAAAATCCCCTCCCCCTCAAACGAAGGACCAAGAGATGTCCTGAGAACTTACAAGGAGGAAAGAAAAAACCCTCCCCTACACAGAGCACTCACTTGCACCCAGAATAGAGCCGTCCCTCAGAGACGCTAAAAAAAACAGCATCGGATATCTGGATATGTTCTTCCAAGCCATAGGCGTCCTGCTACAAATAAGGACCTAGCGACCACAAGTCACCGCCCTAGTTATGAAATCGCACAGAACCTTCTTCAGAAGAAGAACGTCGAAACAGTGCAGGACAGAACCTTCCCAAAAGGGAAAAGTAAAGAAGGAACCAAACTCAGAACCAGGTAGAGCCAACTACCTGCCGAGGAGGGATTCACAGCGAAGCCCTTCCCTTAAGAAGGCTCACAATAACGCGGCTATAATACGCGGCTAAGATCAACAGATCAGACAGATCCCTGACTTCGCACCAGCAACGGACCCAGCCCAATGTGACTGATAATGTCCGAAGAACTTAGGGATTAAAAGTACCTCAATCATCAGGACCTGCAGGAAGAAAAAGGGAGAGATCCAGCCCTCCCAAGTGCTTGGGTTCCATAACCCAGACACAGCTTCCTTCCTGAGGATGAGTGGCACTCCCAGGGGGAGACCCTCTACTGGAATTACAGTAAAGGCATGGCACAAGGAATCCATCCCTTTCCCCTGACATCCCGCATGCAAGGCAGGGGGAACCATCCCACCAAAACAGAGGAATAAAAAATACCTCCAAGTACCAGGCAGATACAATGGAATGTCAAATTCACCCTCCAAAGGGAGGGTAAGCGAAGCCAGAACATAACAGCTCGCTAGCACACAATAAAGATGCAAATGGCTGCAATGGGTTGCAAACTGCAAACCTTTCCGTTCATTAGACAGCTAAGCTAACCATCAGGCTACTACAGCAGAGCTGAGGCGTAAAGCTGTAGCTGAGCTCATAAAATGGACAACCAGCACCAGAGCTGGATTCGAACCAACAGCCTTTGAGTTGCAAGCCACAAAGCTACCCACTAGGCTACATGGGCTGCTTACAGTGCATTACCGAAAGAAAAACCATCCGGCCACTAAGGCCGGCCCAGTAAGAAGTCTAAATCTCCCTGCAAGAGAGAAAAAAATACACCCGTAGAAACATAAGACGTCCCAAAACCGGGAAACTGGGCCGTCCCGATCAGTCCCAAGGGATCAGGATACAGACCCCCAAAATTCTGGTCAAGGACAGGACAAACAAACCCGGGCACCCAAAACACGGATCCGGCTTAAATATTTAAGACCCCCTGAGGAACCATTAGCTTACCCCATCCAGAGTAGACTGTGCACCACAGGCAATGCAATCACAGTCATATCCAAGACACCTTGGACACTTAACTTCACTAAATGTCCCAAACATAGAGAGCCTAGGACACCTAGAGCGGGATACAACTCCCAACATAAGGGAGATAGGCAATGGAGAAGCCACGCAGCCACTCTGGAAGGCCTTAGGGACAACTTCCACTAAGTCCAAAGACTAAGTAACGTAGGAGAAAACAGAAAACTCTGTTTAAGAATGCTAGCTGTCACCAGAATCACAAAAAGGATGAGAAAACAGTTTTTTTTTTGTTTTTTTTTGTTTTTTTATTTTAAATATTTTATTGAGGATAAGTAATAAATATTTGACAATCATAGGTTGCACATTACAGTCAACTAAGTATACATACATTGCATTTTAAGAAAATAAGATGCACCTGCGTTAGATCAACTTTTCTCCTCATTTTCTCCCCTTATCTTAACTTATTAGATCACTCTTGGATCTTGGGTGTGTCAGCATTGCTTTGTAGGGGGTTTAAAAATAAAAATAAAAAAAACAATAAAAGAAAATGCATCGCTAAGAGTATACTGCTATAAAGACATTCTTGTCTCTAATTAATAAAATGAAAGATGCATTGACCCTGAATTGGGAACTACTGAGGAACAGAAAACATAAACACAACTGATATTAAGATCATGATCTGAGTATTAGATATCAAGAGAAGGAAATAGCCATATATACCTCTGTTGTCTTTATAATAGTAATTTATATCAGTGGAACTCTAAGGCATTACATTACATTGCATAACTCCTCTGCCCAAGTACTCCATAGGACTGTGTGTTAGGTGATAGTCTCTATATGCTATATAACAGTAGATGTTATTAGGTATATGGGGTAGAGAGGTAGGAAAATATTCTATTACCTGTGTACAGCACTACATGCCAAACCCAAGCGCCCCTGCATAAAATATATATAGTAGGATGTCTCCCCGGGGCCCCCCCTAAACCCCCAGAAAACATTCAAATGTGATTAAGGACATTACAAAAACAGCAATATTGGAAGCGAACATATGCACTGTACACAATTCCCCTTATAAGCGTAGTGAGTACAAGACACAGAGCTCAACGAAAGTTGTATAACCCTAAGTTGGGAACTAAATTATCTCTGTAATGGTGGTTTGTATCAGCATAGTTCTAAAGCAGCTCTTTACATTGCAATGCATCACTATCTCAGTGCTCCCTAGGACTGTGTGTTAGATGGCATTCTCTATATATTATGTTTCAGTAGATTTTCTAAGTTATATGAGGTAAAGTGAAGATTAAATATTCTATTATGTGTGGGCAGTGCGACATGCTAAATCCAAACAACCCTGTCACCATGTATAGTAGGATGTCTCCCCGGAGCCCCCCCCCAACCCCCAGAAAACATACAATGATGGTTAAAAACATTATAGAAACAGCGATATTGGAAACACACATATACACAGCCCACTGTTCCCATTATAAACATAGTGATCATAAAGCTCTTAACTCAGCTCTAAACACACCTATTAGGCAAAACATCGAGATGGGAACTTTCTTAGACATAATCTTTTGTGGTCCGCTCTAAACCCCTCCCCCGGCTCCGGCCGTAAGCCGCAGGGAGCAGGTCAGGCAGGCAATGAGACCATGCCGCAGCTGTGTCACTCTAGCTTAACAGTACATGTAATTAAGTTGTATGACGTTCCAATCTCAAAACCATGCCGATACAGAATAAAACTTATAACCAAAAACATAACATTTGATCAAATCAGGAACAATTGGATCTCTCTCACAGCTCACAATGTACTGTGAGCGCCTTATGGAAGATTAAGTACCAGATCTAAGTTCCATTACACAGTTCCCAGGAGAAAAGGTCATCTCATCCTCCCAATCTTGAGTGCCCAAGCCATAAACATAGTGGCTGTCAAAGTAGGGTATTTTAGGGTTAACGCCTGCTTTCGATTTGCCGAGTTGGTGCATTTCAGCGGCGCCCCTCTGATTAGACTGGAGCCCTGAAGTCTTAAATCTAAAGGGGTACACCGGAGTAGAGATCTTCTTGTAATATGCAGCTACCCGGGAGTTTGCCCCGGGCCCTTGCAACAGCGCAGCCTTTGTCGGGATCCCCTTCATCGCCAGATGTTTTAGGGCTAGAGCGCCTGCTCTTTGATCTACTGCAGGTACGCTGTTAATTAGTGCATTTGCAGTTAGCTTTTTAGATGAGTTTTCAGCATCTCCGACACACCCGAGCTATCCTCCTGATAGACTCCCGACTTGCGGCATGTCGATTGTGATGAGATGAGCGTAGGCTGCTGTGTGCGTATAGGTGGAGGTAAAGGCCCGTCAGAATTATATACCTCCTGGGTAGGATTTAAATTGGTGGAGGTAGTGAGTTGGTTTAGCTGGTGCTGCGTATGGAAAGCCTGCATTAAAAAGTCCCAAGGGGCCCCAGTAAGCAAGGTCTGGAAGCAGCGTTCCAATCTCTCCATTCTCTGGTCAAAGCGTGTTTGCAGGTCGGTTTCATGGATGGCGGCCATTTTACCCTGTAAGGATTTTAGAGAAGCAAAGTTATTTTTCGGCCAGCGCTCTTTTGCTGGTATAGCGCTTCAGAAGGTTGTGTAAGGCAAACTAGATTTATGGAGTCCCAATCCAGGTGGAAACCCTCAGTACTTCGAGGGGGGTGGCGTTGCCTATATATGAGCCGCCGCTCTAGGCCTCTTACGTCCGATACCGGGCTCAAACTTCATAAGTTGCTGCACAAATTCCACCAAAATTCGATTGCTGGCATGCAGATTTGATCAAATACTTGTATGGTTGTAATCTTGCCGCAAAAAAGTCTTTTCTACCGTCGGGTATCAAATTTTCCGTGAGAGCTCAGGGAAAGTGTGACTGTGTGTAGTCGCAGTTCGGACACGCCCCCGAGAAAACAGGAGTTTTACCTAGGTTCAAGTCCACAACCTCCTGTTTCAGAAGCGATGGCACTAACTACGCCCCACCTCCCTTAGGAATTGGGTAGAGAAGCTAACAAAAGTCTCCAAGATCCACAGGACCCATTTCCTTGACACCCCTGCAGCTCAAGGATTAAAAATGGAGCATGTATCTAGCCCCTGGTGGGAGAGAACCCACAAACGCCTAAGCAAGGGTGATACAGGAAGGGGGAGATCTCTAATCTGTAAATCTCCCAAAAACTATGGGAGCAGACGAAATCCCGGAAGAAGAATAACAAAAAAGGCTTTAATTTCCAGAAACAGATGACCCCGAGCCAACCCCAAAGAAGGGGACAAAAGGCCCATCAACCTCAACCCAAAGGAAGAGAGAACGTTGCCAGGAAAATAGATTCCAAGAAGAAAACCTTTAAAATAGAAGACAAGGGAATCGCCCAGATTGATCCCTAATAGGATCCGCTCTGGACCCCCGCCCACGAGGAACAGGACAGTGAGGACAATCCCCTGATGCCCCTCCCAAAGGCCGAATGAGATGAGCCTGATGTTTGGGGACCAAGGCTTCCTCTTGTCAGGGTGCCAGGAATCAGACTGAGACAAGAAGTGCAAAAATAATCACACCTTTATTAATAGCAAAAAATAATAAAAAAGTCCATAAGTCAAATAACAAGCCAGGAATCAAAAAAACAGAATTGGTAGTCAGACGAGCCGAGTCAGGAGCCAAAGCGAATAGTCAGACGAGCCGAGTCAGGAACAAGGAGAACAGCAGAGTCAGGAACAAGCCAGGGATCAGGAACCAGGAGGGACATCAGACAGCCAGGTAATACACAGGAGCTTTCACAAACAGATCTGAGACAACGCAAGGGCAAAGCATACTGAACAGAGGCCCTTTAAATAATAAGTGATGACATCACAATTCTGAGACTGCATCCTGTCTCACACGGATGATGTACAGTAGTCTGGACATAAAAGGAAGTGCAGGAAATGAGCAGCATCACACAGTATGCACCAGAGTCAACAAGAGAGGTGAGTAAAATGGCTGCCAGCAGCACATGGCAAACAGATCAGGGAAAAAACTCTGACATTACCCTCCCCTCAATGACCCCCTCCCCCGCGGACAAAAGGCTTATTGGGGAAACGGGCATGGAAGGCACGGAGGAGGGCGGGAGCATGAACATCAGAGGAGGGAACCCATGAACGCTCCTCCGGACCCTAGCCCCTCCAGTGAACCAAATACTGTACGCGGCCATGGACATACGAGAGTCAATAATGCTGCTGATCTTATACTCCTCATGGTTGTCAACAAAGATAGGGCGGGGACGAGGCAACACAGTGGTAAACCGATTACAAACCAATGGTTTCAAGAGGGAGACATGAAAAACATTGGAGATGCGCATTGCAGGAGGAAGGTCAAGAGCGTAGGCCACAGGATTGACCTGTCGGAGTATTCGAAAAGGACCAACATAACGGGGAGCCAGTATATTGGAAGGCACACAAAGGTTCAAGTTGCGGGAGGACAGCCAAACTCTCTCATCAATCTGGAAGGAAGGCGCGAGCAGACGCCTACGATCAGCCTTGAACTTTTGGAGCTGCAAAGAACGATTAAGGCAATCCTGAATCTGCACCCATGTGGAACGGAGTTGCCGGAGATGCTCCTCCAAAGCCGGAATACCCTTAGACATGAATGAATCGGGCAACAAGGATGATTGAAACCCATAATTTTCCATGAACGGAGATAACTTGGAGGAAGCATTAATAGCACTATTATGAGCAAACTCTGCCCAAGGTAACAGTTCAGACCAATTATTGTGGTGATCTGAGACATAGCAATGGAGGAACTGTTCCAGAGCTTGATTAGACCGTTCCGCAGCCCCATTAGTTTGAGGGTGATATGCCGAGGAGAAGGAAAGCTGGATGCCCATTTGAGCACAAAAGGAAAGTCAAAATCTGGAGACAATCTGACTACCCCGGTCTGACACTATCTCCTTGGGTAACCCATGTAAATGGAAGACCTCCCGGGCAAAAATTGAAGCAAGCTCCTGAGCGGTAGGTAACTTCTTTAAGGGAATGGAATGTGACATTTTAGAAAAACGGTAAACCACCATAAGGATAACAGTATTGCCATTGGAAACAGGGAGCTCGACAATGAAGTCCATGGAAAGATGTGTCCAAGGACACTCACCATTAGCAATAGGTTGAAGAAGACCCACAGAAAGACATTGAGGAGTCTTATTCTGTGCACAAACTGAGCAGGAGGCAACATACGCAGCAACATCAGAATGAAGAGCTGGCCACCAGAATTGTCGAGTGACAGACCAAATCATTTGGTTCTTGCCTGGGTGACCTGTGGCTTTAGGATAGTGGTAAGTGTGCAAAAGTTTAGTTTGAAGATTCTCAGGAACAAAACACTTACCACTAGGTTTCTCAGGAGGTGCATTGGTTTGTGCAGCCAGGATCTCCTCCCCCAAGGGAGAAGTCAAATTAGTACGTATGGTAGCCAAAATATGGTCAGGAGGTATAACTGGAGTAGGTACAGACTCCTCCTTGGACAGAAGCGAAAATTGTCAAGAGAGGGCATCAGCCCTAATATTCTTACTACCAGGCAGGTAGGAGACCACATAATTAAACCGAGACAAAAATAGCGCCCATCTGGCCTGTAGGGGCGACAAACGTTTTGCTTCAGATAGATAAGTTAAATTCTTATGGTCAGTAAAAATGAGCAGTGGCACGCTAGTACCCTTGAGAAGATGCCTCCATTCCTTGAGTGCCAAAATTATGGCCAGTAATTCCCTGTCACCAATTTCATAATTGCACTCCGCTGGAGACAATTTCTTTGAGAAGTAACCACACGGATGCAAGGAACCATCAGGCCTGTAGGGGCGACAAACGTTTTGCTTCAGATAGATAAGTTAAATTCTTATGGTCAGTAAAAATGAGCAGTGGCACGCTAGTACCCTTGAGAAGATGCCTCCATTCCTTGAGTGCCAAAATTATGGCCAGTAATTCCCTGTCACCAATTTCATAATTGCACTCCGCTGGAGACAATTTCTTTGAGAAGTAACCACACGGATGCAAGGAACCATCAGGCGTAAGACGTTGAGACAAGAGGGCACCTACTCCAGTCTCAGACGCATCAACCTCAAGAACGAAAGACAGGACAGGGTTATGATGAGCCAGAACTGAAGCGGCAGCAAAGGCAGTCTTAAGACTATCAAAGGCCTTAATGGCAGTAGGTGACCAATGTAGTGGATCATTCTCTTTACGGGTCATATCTGTGATAGGTTTGACCAAGGAAGAAAACTTTTTAATAAACTTTCTATAGTAATTGGCGAACCCCAAAAAACGTTAAATAGACCGAAGACCAACTGGGCGAGGCCACTGCAGAACTGCAGATAGCTTGTCAGGATCCATGGAGAACCCTGCAACGGAGATAACATAACCTAGAAAGGTTACTTGAGTCTGATGGATCTCACATTTCTCGAGTTTACAAAACAGGCCATTTTCACGTAGTCTCTGAAGAACCCATGTAACATCAGAACGATGAGCCCGTGTTGGTGAGTGTATGAGGATGTCTTCTAAGTACACCACAACACACTGTTGCAACAAATCTCATAGGACATCATTAATAAATTCCTGGAAAACAGCAGGAGCATTACATAGGCCAAAATGCATTACAAGATACTCATAATGCCCGCTCCTGGTGTTAAATGCTGTTTTCCATTTGTGGGCCTCCTTGATCCTAACGAGATTGTACGCTCCTCTCAAATCAAGTTTAGTAAAGACCGTAGCTCTCTTGAGGCGGTCAAAGAGTTCCGTAATGAGCGGAATAGGGTAAGCATTCTTAATGGTGAGACGATTAAGACCCCTATAATCGATGCATGGTCTTAACTCGCCACTCTTTTTCTTCACAAAGAAGAAGCCAGCCCCTGCAGGAGAGCAGGATTTGTGGATGATCCCCCACAACAGAGCATCAGCAACATACTCCTCCATAGCACAATTCTCTGCAACAGACAGAGGGTAAACCCGGCCCCGAGGAGGAATGGCTCCGGGTCGCAGGTCTATGGCACAATCGTAAGACCGTTGAGGAGGCAACGTACCGGCACGCACCTTGTCAAAAACATCTAGGAACTCTCAGTACTCCTCTGGCAATTGAGATACCGAAGACGTGCACAAGACTTTAACTGGTTTCCGAAGACAAGTGGAAATACATTGCGGAGACCACGACAAAATTTCGGACCTGCGCCAGTCGAGACTGGGATTGTGCTTTTGGAGCCAGGGATAACCCAGAATAACTAGAGAATGCGGAGAGTTTATCACCTGGAACTGGAGGGTTTCAAAATGGAGAGCCCCAACAGCCATGGATAACGGAGCAGTTTCGTGAGTAACAAGTGCGGGCTGAAGGGGCCTGCCATCAATGGCCTCAATAGCAAGCGGAACAGACTGAGGCAAAACAGGAATGGAGTGCTTTGATACAAAAGCACTGTCAATGAAATAGCCCACAGCACCGGAGTCACCAAGAGCCTGGGTGACTATGGAGGAGTCCACCTAGGAAAGGACAACCGTGACCAAAGGTTTCTCCTTTAGCGGTTCCGAGGACGAGGATAAACCACCCAAGGTCTGCACCCAACAGGACCTTAGGTGTGAGCATTTCCCGGCTGTGTAGGACAAAACTTCAAAAGGTGGCCCTGTAACCCACAATAGAGGCAAATCCCCTCCCTCCTCCTAAAGGCTCTCTCCGCCGCAGAGAGACGCGTTAATCCCAACTGCATCGCCTCAGCAGTACCTGGTGACTTGGCACCAGGAGGCATGGGAGGAGAGGGAGGCATGGGTGGGAACGAACACGTAGGCGACAATGGAACAGGAGGCTTCTGCAAGCGCTCCTTGAAAGAAGGCCTCTCACTTAGTCTGATGTCAATTAGGATCAAAAAAGACACCAATGCCTCGAGATTTTCTGGTAAATCTCTGGCAGCAACTTCGTCTTTAATCGCATCAGAGAGCCCATGAAAGAAGGCGGCAACAACGGCTTCATTGTTCCAACCTACCTTTGCGGCAAGCGTACGGAACTCAATGGCATACTGAGCAACAGATCTTGTACCTTGCTGAATGGACATGAGTTGTTTAGCAGCAGAGGAGGAGCAAGCCGGAACATCAAATACCCTTCGAAAGGAGGCCACAAATTCAGGGTAATTTGAAATCACAGGTTTATTAGTCTCCCACAAGGGATTAGCCCAGGCAAGAACTGTGTCAGAGAGTAACGAGATGAGAAATCCCACCTTAGCTCTGTGAGAGGGAAACGCCTGAGGTAACATCTCAAAGTAAATGCCCACCTGGTTCAAAAACCCTCTGCACTGATTAGGATCACCTCCATAACGCTGAGGTAGAGGTGCAGAACTGGACATGCTCCTGGTAGGACTAGGTGCAGCAGTGGAAACAGGAGCAGCCATAACTTTCGGAACACTTTGGTCCAAATGTGCAGTGCAAGTCAGCAGGGTTTGCAGGGCTAGTGCAAATTGATCCAAGCGGTGATCCTGTTCATCCATCCTGGAAATTATGGCAGTTAAAGGTGTTTTATTAGCACCATCAGGAATCATGGCCCTTGCGTAATGTCAGGGTGCCAGGAATCAGACTGAGACAAGAAGTGCAAAAATAATCACACCTTTATTAATAGCAGAAAATAATAAAAAAAGTCCATAAGTCAAATAACAAACAGGAATCAAAACCAGAACTGGTAGTCAGACGAGCCGAGTCAGGAGCCATAGCGAATAGTCAGACAAGCTGAGTCAGGAACAAGGAGAATAGCAGAGTCCGGAACAAGCCAGGGATCAGGAACCAGGAGGGACGTCAGACAGCCAGGTAATACACAGGAGCTCTCACAAATGCAAGGGCAAAGCATACTGAATAGAGGACTGCATCCTGTCTCACACGGATGATGTACAGCAGTCTGGACATAAAAGGAAGTGCAGGAAATGAGCAGCATCACACAGTATGCACCAGAGTCAACAAGAGAGGTGAGTAAAATGGCTGCCAGCAGCACATGGCAAACAGATCAGGGAAAAAACCCTGACACCTCTACTATGGTTTAGCCCTGCATGGGCAGAGCCAGGTTGGCTTCCTGAAACATCTTAGCAAAATTGAAAGATTATTCAATCTGAAGAAACACCAAGAATAATAAACTCCTCATCTGAGATAGCAACTCACCACCCAGCCAGGTCAGCCAGTTACACAGGCACCACGTGGGTGATATAGACCATAAGGAACAGAAATAGCATCCTAACAGAACCAGCCTGCTACATAGGGTACTCCAACTCAACCAGGCCACAGAAAATTTGAGACTCCATCGAGGACTCGATAAAAGGATCGAGACATAACAATGTACTAACAGCTTAAAATGCGACTTCCGCAGAAGTGCCCAAGCGACCACAAAATCTCTAGTATCAAATTCCAGAGAAGAAATATTTCCCAACAGGGAAATCATAACAGACAGCTTCTTAAAAATTAAATAGGGGGACACCCGGGCGGCGGCCATCTTACAGGTCGCACTGAGCTTCAGCTCCTCAAGCTTTCTCCATTGTTAGCCTGTTTACCATTACATTTTTCCTACTACCCTGCCTAAAATAGTGGGGAGGCTTGTCTGAAGAGGTCAACATTCAGTATATAGGGTATTGGATGACGACTGGGCCTTACAGCCCTCAGTACCGGACTTTTCATTTGAGGCCTTCCCCTACAATAGAAGCCTCAGCCTGTCCCCACAACTAGCTGTGCCTTGAGTGCGCAGTTTTAATTTTGTCAAGCAGTGCCATATGGGCGCTGAATAATACTCAACCTATACAAAGTCTGCTACAGAGATTTAAAATGGGGTCTACTACCTTCTTAACAGAACTAACCCGCTTGCTTGATGGCTACCGAGAAGCATTCGGGGACAAAATACAAATGGCGTCTAACCCTGCTGACAAAGGAGCTCCAGAAAGGTCCCATCATCCTATTTCTTTAAAGGATGAGAGACTTCAACCCCCACATCCTCAGAGCCTCCTACCTACTACAGGTCAACTCCAGAGAGGATGTGTCCCTGTTGATGCAGCTATAGCCCCAGGTGCAGGGGACAACGGAGCTCAGCATCGACACCGTCCAGACACAGGAGATAACCTCTCAGCAACTAGAGAACCCAACGGCACCCCTCCCGATGTGGATAGATTTGCTAAATTCCCAACACTTTCAGAGATTACAACTAGAGTCTCTGCTAAACAAAAGAGGATCGCATGGCTTCCGACACCTACCTCGCTTGGCTCTGAGGCTGGCTCGTCTAGACCCGATCTAGCTGCAAACAGGGTTTTCTATGGGTTGGTTTCCCTGCAGCTGCCTCTCACTGCCGCACGCATGCTGAATGTGTTCCGGGACTTAGGTGATGTTCCCCCACTTTCCCTGCTACCTCACCTTGAGCGAGACACCTTTGTAGCACCTCAGCAGCAGAGAAATCGCAAGCAGTCTCCCTATTCTATGTCTACTGTACAAGCCAGCGTGATGCCAACTGACGGACAAGCCTTCAAGCCCTCCTGGCACCTCCACGTTAGGCCCTTCCTGGTTCATTACGGGCCAGCTCTAAGCAGAGGGGACTTGAGTTGCGGAGCTCCGGTTCCTGACAGGCCTGATGGCAATGTGTTTCAGCCTTTCGACCCTGGGGGCATAACATGACTCTCAAGATTGGGGTTTGCAGACGCTACTTGAGCAAGCATAATAGAAAGCCCCAGGCTGTGACATGCACTCGGCATGCTAGGACTGTTTGTTAATCTTAGGAGCTACGCATCAATAAGCTTTCCCCATAAAGGCAGTTTGCTGTGGAGCCCCTCTTGGCAAGGTTGCACTCTCTATAGAGCCGCAGGCTGAACAGATCCTTCATAGCCTGTTAAAATTCTGGGACGAAACTCTATCAGACTGTGTAATGCGCTGGGTGAGATGCTCCGGTATCGGATAAACTCAGAGTAATGTACATCTTGCTGATATACCTTTATATTTACTTCTGTTGTTTCCCATGCTTTGTACCTAGCATTCTAATTTTTATATGTTAAACATTATGTTCCCACACGTTGTTTGTATTAACGTAACTGCTGTTAGATGTCAGACCCACCCTTCATGATCACCGACTTAATGCTGTCACTATCCCTCCAGCGTGAGGTAGCTAGGTCTGTCTATCTACTATCATGTTTATACCACATTATCTACGATAGCAAGGTTACCCTCCCCCTTCTTCTTTTTACTACACATCTACAGGTAGTCACCTATTATTTCTGCATAACTGTATTTGGAGACCTATCTTGCTAATTACCTGTGGTAGATCATCCTAGTTAGACTTTTGCTCAGACTATGCCATCCTGATTGACACTGCCCTGCTGTGCACTATATCCCAATGAGCTATCTATCTCCATCACTGTTACACAGTCGCTAGTGTATAGTTTTATTTAGAGCTGGAGGTCATGGACAGCCATTCTTTTGTTATTATCTATATAGTCAGTATTAGGGGTTATTGTCCATGTCTGGTATATTGCCCTATAGTTGGCTCTGCATACTACAAGTGACGCTAAATTGTTTCCATCGCTGTACAAAAGCTTGTTTTTATAGTTCTAAGCCCAAAAGTGGCTAAAGACCAACCCACATTTCCTCCATTAAAAATTACTAAACCATAAGAGGGTCCAAAAGTGGCCTGCTAGTACATTAGGAGATATATATTCTTATAAAAAATGAGGTTTCTCTTAAGATTTGCATACTGTTGTCTCTTATGAAGTTACGACAATACACCAATATTATTTTTACTTGTGTGGAGCGCGCACTGTAACTACATCTACATTTGTACTCTTCCTTGTATTTTATACTGTATTTACTTCTGTGTTAGTATGACAAATTTCCATCAGCTATGTAATTGTTGTTTATTCCTCAATAAAAAAAATAAAAAAAAAAAAAAAAAAAAAAAAAAAAAATTAAATAACATACATCCTAACCGGATCAAATAAAAGAAGGGCAGCACCCGCAGGTGAACGCCCAAGAAGAATGGGTACACCAAAGGGACCAGCCAATTCCAGACCCCATTCTTCCAAAGCTCAGAACTGGAATAAGATACCCAAAAAAGAAAGGAAAACTGAAGACGACCAGGAGATTAACTTCATACCCACACGTCTAACCCAGCTTGCCATCTGGTACAGAAGACCGAGGGTCCCTTAACCTATTAGTACTGGGATCCTCCACCACTGCCAATACATGCCGGAACAGGACACGAAGGCGCGCCAGTCTATAACAAAAAGCAAGACTTACCTCCACCGGGGCAACTGATGACCCTGATCCCGCGGGCTGGGCCCCTGACTCTTCAGAGAAGACCACTTTCCCAGATGGCTGATCTGACCCAGGCGATCCTGATGAGCCCCGGTTAATGTAAATGCACCAGATGTAAATGCACCAGAGTCATGGATATGGCCATGCAAAACCGTGCCTTAACCTCTGAAGGAAACAAGTCGCCTTCCAGAGAAGGGGTAACGGCATTAGGGACACCTGCTTGCGTAGCCAAAGAAGGTTCTAATAGATGCGCCACATGGGATATGGGATCCCCGGAGGCAGATGGCTCGGCAGACTCCAAGTTCCCTGTAACGGGAGAAGAGAGCACTCTAGTGCGGCATTCGGAACATAACTGATGGGCATGGATTACCGGGGCCATTTCATACTATTCACAAGAATCTGACTCAGAGACATCTGTCTTCAAAAAGTCAGAATCCTTCATAACTTGGGTATAGAAATAATGGACAGAAAAATAAAAAATGGCACCTAACACCCCCAATAGCTGGGGCACTTACCACCTCCTGAGACCCAGACAGCTAGCGAAACAGACCACTCTATCGCCACACGGTCAGGAATAACATGAGTTGGATTGGTTTTGCAGAAAGACTCTCCCTGCATCTCCAGACTCTAACCTTCATCCATGCTCTCACTGAAAGGCTGACAGGATTACTTAAAACTCCAGTCCCATTTCGAAAAAATCTACCCTCCATAAGAGACTATCTTTTTTTTTTTTATTTTTTTATTATCTTTTTACAAAGACAGAGAAGGACAATATTATACCACATATAAAAACACGTGTCACAGTGAATATACATAACACAATACAACTGTATAGGTATAAAACAAGAGAGAGGAGTGTCTATTATATCATTCTAGTCAATCAAAATTATCTTAAAACACATGTGTTTAAATCAATTATCAGTGCAAATAAAGTGTAAAAAATACTGAAGAAAATACATAAAATAACCTGTTAAACCTTTGTATATTGATTAGTCCATCCTTGTCTCGTGGATTTTCCCCCTTTCCCCCCCCCCCCCCCTATTGGGCAAGGCAACTTATATCGGCCTGGAGAAAAAAATAATAAAAAAAAAAAAAATAATAATAATTGTCCTCCCCCCCGTCTCCCAATCCCCCCCTTCCCTCCCCCTCAGCCAGCTCATTCGGTGCCCGTCACCCAATCTTCGGGAAAGTGGCCCGCTAGGACATTAATCTGGACAAAATCCGAATTTCTAACAGGTTTAATTAATTTTTTTTGGTGCAGTAAAGGCAAGGATCTTAAAAATGGCTCCCATTTTTAAAAAAATGCTCCTAAATATTTATCTTGTGGGAATGGCATATTAAACTGTTCTGATATAAGTTGGTTACATAGCGCCAGTTTAAGTTGGGCCATAGTGGGGGCCCGTAATGCTTTCCATGCTTTAAAAATGAGGGCACGCGCTGTTAATATAATAGTATTTATCAGGCTATAGTTCTTATTGATACCCTGGAATTTTACTAAGAAGAAAATTTCAATTGGGCAAAGTTTGTGCTCCAATTTCAAAACCATCATCATCCAAAATGTAATTTTTCCCCAATATTGAGATATTTTAGGGCAGCTCCATAGACAGTGAAATAAGTCTGCCCCTGAGGCTGAGCATCTGGAGCAAAGCACCCTTGTTTTGTACCATTTAGAGAGGGTCGCAGGTGTAAGGTATCTCTGCAGCCCAATTTTTATCTGCGACTCTCTCCAAGCCGTCGGAACCCAGCCCTGCTGTGCTATTTTAAAGCTCCCAACTATGATCTCATCGTCAATTTCTGGAAATAGGACAGACCACCTATCGACCATTTCGTTAATTTGCAACTTTGATGCTTTCTGATTTACTACAGAATATAAAGGCGTAATGGCATATGCTCCTGCTGCATATATAGTAATCATGGGCTGTAATTCTCCCCTAGTCCAATTATCCCCATATTTTGTGTTCAGATCCCTGAGAAAGTGCCTAAGTTGAAGATAGGCATAGAACTCGTGTGTCCCTAACGCGTATCGTGTCGCAATTTCCTGGAATGTAACTACATGTCCCTCTGCGTCTCGCATTTGGCCCAGGGTCCGAAGGCCCTTTACCTCCCAGTTTCTAAATATCTGATTATAAAGGCCGGGGCTGAATTCTGGGTTGCCTGTTATGGGTAGATATTGCGAGACATAGGGTGAAATATCCAGTTCTGTGCATAATTTTTGCCAGGCCGTAATAATATTTTTGTAGGTGCCAAGATAAAATA
This sequence comes from Bombina bombina, assembly GCF_027579735.1. NCBI lineage: Eukaryota > Metazoa > Chordata > Amphibia > Anura > Bombinatoridae > Bombina > Bombina bombina. The sequence continues at coordinate 210,683,459 of NC_069505.1, forward strand.
TATTGGAGGGCAATGACGTGAGAGGGCAATGTAGAAGAGCTTTTAACTGGAAGGGAGTCACTGCCTGAGATTCCCATAGAAAAGATGTGAACTGCTCCTTCTCGGTTAGCCAATCTAGAGCGAGTCTAGCTATGGTAACCAGGTTATATATGCGAATATTAGGAAGCGCTAGGCCAGCTGATAATTTGGAATTCATAAGTTTAAGGGAGGCAATTCGTGGTCTCTTACCATTCCATAGAAATTTCGCACAAGCTTTATTGTACATGATAATGTCTTTTTTGTGCAGGAGCCACGGAATGTTTTGTAACACATAGAGGATTTTCGGGAAGATAACCGATTTAATCAAAGTCACCCTGGCAGTTAAAGAAATTGGTAACCTAGCCCATTCATCAAGTTTTTTCTTGCAAGAGTCCAAAACTATTCTGTGATTTAACCTATACCATTCCTCAGAGTTTCTAGAAAGGTGTAAGCCCAGATATGTAATCTGGGTGACTTCTTGAAAAGGGTGTTTCATATATGATGACAAATTTTTATGTAACCACGTTAATTCTGATTTGGAAGTATTAATCTTGAACCCGGATATTTCTCCAAACTCTTGGATAATACTTTGTAGAATAGGGAGAGAAACCTTAAGATTAGATAGGAATAATAGGAGATCGTCTGCGTATTGGAGAAGCACCACCTTCTCCTCCGCCCATGGAATCCCATCCAGCTCTTGTCGTAAACGAATAGCTAAGGGTTCAATACTGAGGTTAAACAGAAAGGGTGAAAGTGGGCAACCTTGTCTAGTGCCTCTGGATAGGTCAAAGTATTGTGTAGATGAATTGTTAATAATCACCGCCGAAGAGGGAGTGCTATAGATTAGGTGAACATAATTATTAAAAGACCCTGTAAACCCAAATCGGTCCAGCGTATAAAACAAATGATCCCAACTGACCCTATCGAAGGCCTTTTCGGCGTCAACCGATATGACGGCCTTATCTATGTTATTGTCTTGTACTAAAGATTTGTATTTATTCCAGTAGGATTCGAGTAATATCAAGAGTTTCCTGGTGTTCTTTACGGGGTTGCGTCCGGGCATAAACCCGGATTGGTTCTCATGAATTAACTCGCCCATAAAGGGTTTCAGACGTGTAGCTATGATAGCTGCTAAAAGTTTATAATCAGTGTTCAGGACTGAGATGGGTCTGTAAGAGCTAGGTAACTCAGGGTCCTTGCCCTTTTTAAGGATTAATGAAATGTTTGCCGAGGCAAAAGAGGTGGAACATCGAGTGTTTTCGGAGAAATAGAGATTAAATAGTTTAGTTAATATAGGTGTCACATGTGGACGTAGGATTCTATAATATTCGATAGGTAGAGCGTCTGGGCCCGCAGCTTTGTTAGATTTTGCGTTCTTAATTGACCACTCAATTTCCTCCTCGGTGATGGGCGCGTTAATAATGTCCCTAGCCTCTGTAAGTAGGCGCGGAAGGAGACTATCTTTAATCTTCCGACACTTCTCTGCCAACCTCCTGTGACTAAAGGCAAAGAATGACTGGGGGATGAGGGAAGTGGGGGAGGTATTTGAGCCTTTGGCTGGGGTGTCTTTGCCTCCTCCTGGTGGCCAGGTTCTGAATTCCCAAAAGTAATGAATGCAGCTGTGGACTCTTCCCGTTTAAGAAGAAAATGATATTGTTACCAGATTCCTGATGGACCCAGTGTCATTGTCGACAGATAAGACCAGGTTAACAGAAATTACCTAACAAAAACATTTGTGACTATAAAGGGCAACCAGAATTAATTAACTCACCTGATTCAATAAGAAAACGTTGAATATATGTAAAGAGCATAAATCATTTTAACAAAACTGTTTCATGTGGCTTTGTTTCATACTAATATTGTTAGATCCTTCACTTGGGTTCAGTGTAAAAAATAACCTCTTAGGTTACCCCTGGACCCTCTCTTGCCATTATTCTAACTTGTCCTGACAATGTCCCTTTAATATCAAAGTATATTATTTCTTCTGTTAAAGGGACAGTATACTGTAAAATAGTTTTTCCTTTAATGTATTTCAACAACTTCTTATAGCAGCTGCAGCGAATAAAATGTAATAGCATTTAGAGGTTTATTTGTGTATATGAATTAGCTGGTTTTGTGCTTTTAAACCACAATCTATTAAAATGGGTTGAGCTTGCAGGTAACATCAGATCCCAATTTGTTATCACTTTGTGTACATACACTTGTTTCCCTCTGTCTGTAAACCAAAGCTTAATGATTAAAAGAGAAAATGGAAAATTATAATTTTATTACTTAAAGGGACAGTCTACCATATAATTTTTATTGTTTTAAAAGATAGATTATCCCTTTATTACCCATTCGCCAGTTTTGCATAACCAACAGTTATATTAATATACTTTTTACCTTTGTGATTACCTTGTATCTAAGCACCTTCTGGCAGCCCCCTGATCACATGACTTTTTATTTATTATCTATTGACTTGCATTTAGTACTGTGTTGTGCCAAATCTTAAATAACTTATTGGGTGCGAGCACAATATTATCTATATGGCCCACATTAACTAGCAGTCTCCTGTTGTGAAAAGCAAATAAAAAGCATGTGATAAGAGGCTGTCTTTATTGGCTTAGAAATAGGCAGAAATTTAGATGTTTAAATGCTCTAAAGTATATTAATATAACAATGTTGGTTGTGCAAAGCTGGGGAAAGGGGGGGAAAGGCGTTATCTATCTTTTTAAACAATAACAATTGTAGTGTAGACTGTCCCTTTAACTATCCTGCACCCACTGGGAATGTAATTTCTTCTGCTGGCTGTGTTTACTTAGGCCTGTTAATAGCTGAGACTCAAGGATAGAAACTTTCAGTATAGGTGGGGATACCACAGGCTAAATGGGCTATTTCAAATGCCAAAATAAGGGTAAAGGAGCCAATTGTAAACAATTTAACACAATCTTGCAGGTAAAATGGATCATTGGGAACAATTTAAAGGGGAGAACAATGTTGGATAAACTGTCCCTTTAATATTATGAGTACCAAAAGGACTCACAGGGGTTATCAAAGCACAGAGGCTCCAGCAGATCACTAACGGCTAGATTTGGAGTTTGGCGGTAAAAGGGCTGTTAACGCTCCGCGGGTTTTTTTCTGGCCGCACCATAAATTTAACTCTGGTATCGAGAGTTCAAACAAATGCTGCGTTAGGCTCCAAAAAAGGAGCGTAGAGCATTTTTACCGCAAATACAACTCTCGATACCAGAGTTGCTTACGGACGCGGCCGGCCTCAAAAACGTGCTCGTGCACGATTCTCCCATAGGAAACAATGGGACTGTTTGAGCTGAAAAAAAACCTAACACCTGCAAAAAAGCAGCGTTCAGCTCCTAACGCAGCCCCATTGTTTCCTATGGGGAAACACTTCCTAAGTCTGCACCTAACACCCTAACATGAACCCCGAGTCTAAACACCCCTAATCTTACACTTATTAACCCCTAATCTGCCGCCCCCGCTATCGCTGACCCCTGCATATTATTATTAACCCCTAATCTGCCGCTCCGTAAACCGCCGCAACCTACGTTATCCCTATGTACCCCTAATCTGCTGCCCTAACATCGCCGACCCCTATATTATATTTATTAACCCCTAATCTGCCCCCCACAACGTCGCCGACACCTACCTACACTTATTAACCCCTAATCTGCCGACCGGACCTGAGCGCTACTATAATAAAGTTATTAACCCCTAATCCGCCTCACTAACCCTATCATAAATAGTATTAACCCCTAATCTGCCCTCCCTAACATCGCCGACACCTACCTTCAATTATTAACCCCTAATCTGCCGACCGGAGCTCACCGCTATTCTAATAAATGTATTAACCCCTAAAGCTAAGTCTAACCCTAACACTAACACCCCCCTAAGTTAAATATAATTTTTATCTAACGAAATAAATTAACTCTTATTAAATAAATGATTCCTATTTAAAGCTAAATACTTACCTGTAAAATAAATCCTAATATAGCTACAATATAAATTACATTTATATTATAGCTATTTTAGGATTAATATTTATTTTACAGGTAACTTTGTATTTATTTTAACCAGGTACAATAGCTATTAAATAGTTAAGAACTATTTAATAGTTACCTAGTTAAAATAATAACAAATTTACCTGTAAAATAAATCCTAACCTAAGTTATAATTAAACCTAACACTACCCTATCAATAAAATAATTAAATAAACTACCTACAATTACCTACAATTAACCTAACACTACACTATCAATAAATTAATTAAACACAATTGCTACAAATAAATACAATTAAATAAACTATCTAAAGTACAAAAAATAAAAAAGAACTAAGTTACAGAAAATAAAAAAATATTTACAAACATAAGAAAAATATTACAACAATTTTAAACTAATTACACCTACTCTAAGCCCCCTAATAAAATAACAAAGACCCCCAAAATAAAAAATTCCCTACCCTATTCTAAAATACAAAAATTACAAGCTCTTTTACCTTACCAGCCCTGAACAGGGCCCTTTGCGGGGCATGCCCCAAGAATTTCAGCTCTTTTGCCTGTAAAAAAAAAACATACAATACCCCCCCCCCAACATTACAACCCACCACCCACATACCCCTAATCTAACCCAAACCCCCTTAAATAAACCTAACACTAATCCCCTGAAGATCTTCCTACCTTGTCTTCACCATCCAGGTATCACCGATCCGTCCTGGCTCCAAGATCTTCATCCAACCCAAGCGGGGGTTGGCGATCCATAATCCGGTGCTCCAAAGTCTTCCTCCTATCCGGCAAGAAGAGGACATCCGGACCGGCAAACATCTTCTCCAAGCGGCATCTTCTATGTTCTTCCATCCGATGACGACCGGCTCCATCTTGAAGACCTCCAGCGCGGATCCATCCTCTTCTTCCGACGACTAGACGACGAATGACGGTTCCTTTAAGGGACGTCATCCAAGATGGCGTCCCTCGAATTCCGATTGGCTGATAGGATTCTATCAGCCAATCGGAATTAAGGTAGGAATTTTCTGATTGGCTGATGGAATCAGCCAATCAGAATCAAGTTCAATCCGATTGGCTGATCCAATCAGCCAATCAGATTGAGCTCGCATTGTATTGGCTGATCGGAACAGCCAATAGAATGCGAGCTCAATCTGATTGGCTGATTGGATCAGCCAATCGGATTGAACTTGATTCTGATTGGCTGATTCCATCAGCCAATCAGAAAATTCCTACCTTAATTCCGATTGGCTGATAGAATCCTATCAGCCAATCGGAATTCGAGGGACGCCATCTTGGATGACGTCCCTTAAAGGAACCGTCATTCGTCGTCTAGTCGTCGGAAGAAGAGGATGGATCCGCGCTGGAGGTCTTCAAGATGGAGCCGGTCGTCATCGGATGGAAGAACATAGAAGATGCCGCTTGGAGAAGATGTTTGCCGGTCCGGATGTCCTCTTCTTGCCGGATAGGAGGAAGACTTTGGACCCTCTTCTGGACTTCTTCAGTGGATGTCTAGCCCCCGCTTGGGTTGGATGAAGATCTTGGAGCCAGGACGGATCGGTGAACCTGGCATGGTGAAGACAAGGTAGGAAGATCATCAGGGGCTTAGTGTTAGGTTTATTTAAGGGGGGTTTGGGTTAGATTAGGGGTATGTGGGTGGTGGGTTGTAATGTTGGGGGGGGGGTATTGTATGTTTTCTTTTACAGGCAAAAGAGCTGAACTTCTTGGGGCATGCCCCGCAAAGGGCCCTGTTCAGGGCTGGTAAGGTAAAAGAGCTTGTAACTTTTTAAATTTAGAATAGGGTAGGGAATTTTTTATTTTGGGGGTCTTTGTTATTTTATTAGGGGGCTTAGAGTAGGTGTAATTAGTTTAAAATTGTTGTAATATTTTTCTTATGTTTGTAAATATTTTTTTATTTTCTGTAACTTAGTTCTTTTTTATTTTTTGTACTTTAGATAGTTTATTTAATTGTATTTATTTGTAGCAATTGTGTTTAATTAATTTATTGATAGTGTAGTGTTAGGTTAATTGTAGGTAATTGTAGGTAGTTTATTTAATTATTTTATTGATAGGGTAGTGTTAGGTTTAATTATATCTTAGGTTAGGATTTATTTTACAGGTAAATTTGTAATTATTTTAACTAGGTAACTATTAAATAGTTCTTAACTATTTAATAGCTATTGTACCTGGTTAAAATAAATACAAAGTTACCTGTAAAATAAATATTAATCCTAAAATAGCTATAATATAAATGTAATTTATATTGTAGCTATATTAGGATTTATTTTACAGGTAAGTATTTAGCTTTAAATAGGAATCATTTATTTAATAAGAGTTAATTTATTTCGTTAGATAAAAATTATATTTAACTTAGGGGGGTGTTAGTGTTAGGGTTAGACTTAGCTTTAGGGGTTAATACATTTATTAGAATAGCGGTGAGCTCCGGTCGGCAGATTAGGGGTTAATAATTGAAGGTAGGTGTCAACGATGTTAGGGAGGGCAGATTAGGGGTTAATACTATTTATGATAGGGTTAGTGAGGCGGATTAGGGGTTAATAACTTTATTATAGTAGCGCTCAGGTCCGCTCGGCAGATTAGGGGTTAATAAGTGTAGGTAGGTGTCGGCGACGTTGTGGGGGGCAGATTAGGGGTTAATAAATATAACATAGGGGTCGGCGATGTTAGGGGCAGAAGATTAGGGGTACATAGGGATAATGTAGGTGGCGGCGATTTGCGGTCGGAAGATTAGGGGTTAATTATTTTAAGTAGCTTGCGGCGACGTTGTGTGGGGCAAGTTAGGGGTTAATAAATATAATATAGGGGTCGGCGGGGTTAGGGGCAGCAGATTAGGGGTACATAAGTATAACGTAGGTGGCGGTCGGCAGATTAGGGGTTAAAAATTTTAATCGAGTGGCGGCGATGTGGGGGGACCTCGGTTTAGGGGTACATAGGTAGTTTATGGGTGTTAGTGTAGTTTAGGGTACAGTAGTTAAGAGCTTTATGAACCGGCGTTAGCCAGAAAGCTCTTAACTCCTGCTTTTTTCAGGCGGCTGGAATCTTGTCGTTAGAGCTCTAACGCTCACTGCAGAAACGACTCTAAATACCAGCGTTAGAAAGATCCCATTGAAAAGATAGGCTACGCAAATGGCGTAGGGGGATCTGCGGTATGGAAAAGTCGCGGCTGTAAAGTGAGCGTTAGACCCTTTAATCACTGACTCCAAATACCAGCGGGCGCCCAAAACCAGCGTTAGGAGCCTCTAACGCTGGTTTTGACGGCTACCGCCGAACTCTAAATCTAGGCCTAAGTAACTGATGAAAAAACGTGAGAGAACATTATTTATTTGTAAACTGTAATGTGTAAAGCTGAGAATTCTTCCAAAACCTGCCACTTTACAATGAAGACTTTGTTACTAGCTATTCGTTTCCTTTTCACCAGATAAATAATTCATTTGCATCTGTGGAAAAAAAAAGAATCTTCTTAACAATTTTCCTTGGCAAAAGTTGTTCTCATCCCCCCCAAAAAAGGCTTCTTTGAACTAGCAGATGATCTATGCAGACCTAACATTCTAATGCTAATGTGGTTGTCATTGGTTACTTAAATTGCTGTGGTTTAAAGACAATTATTTTTCCCCCCTATTTCAATCAAGAAATTGTGATCACATTTAGGGGTGAAGCCAAATAGTTCTTCATTTTAAGGGACAAAACGCTAACAGAAAATGCTCTGTGCTACAGCGTGTTATGGTTGCTCTGTTGCTTGCATATAACTATGCATTTAACCTCTGCAAAGGAATTAGACACATAGTTAAAGGGATAGTAAAGTCCAAATTAAACTTTCATGATTCAGATAGGGCATGTCATTTTAAACAACTTTCTGATTTACTTTTTTATCATCAAATTTGCTTTGTTCTCTTGGTATTCTTAGTTGAAAGCTAAACCTAGGTAGGCTCATATGCTAATTTCTTAGCCCTTGAAGGCTGCCTCTTATCTAAATGCATTTGACAGTTTTTCACAGCTAGATGGTGTTTGTTCATATGTTTCATATAAATAACATTGTGCTCACACGTGAAGTTATTTAAGAGTCAGCACTAACTGCCTGAAATGCAAGTCTGTCAAAAGATCTGAGATAAGGAGGCAGTCAGCAGAAGCTTAGATACAAGGTAATTACAGAGTTAAAAAGTATATTTCTATAACAGTGTTGGTTTTGCAAAACTGGGGAATGGTAAATAAAGGGATTTTCATTCCTATGGCATGGAGAGTCCACAAAACATTCCAATTACTAGTGGGATATTCACTCCTGGCCAGCAGGAGGAGACAAAGAGCACCCCAGCAGAGCTGTTAAGTATCACTTCCCTTACCCATAAACCCCAGTCATTCTCTTTGCCTTGATCTCGGGAGGATGGTGAAGAAGGTGTCTGAAGATATTTAATCCTTTTATGGGTACTTTTCCCTGCAAGCAAGGATTGGGGTTATCCTGTGTCCATGTCAATCTCTTTAGAAAGAGTAATGGTGGCTTTTAGCAGTTAGAAGGCAGCGAGGTGGTCCTTGCTTTATTTCTAACACCGATGCTACCACTTTACCCCTTTGATAGAAAACCAGAGTTGGTTACTCTGTTTTTTTCTTTTTCTACAGGTCTCTGTTAGATGTGGAGTGATCTGACATATCTAAGAAACTATTCCCTGCCTGACAGCTGCTTCCACAGGTAAGTGCTTCCCTACTAGGTTAGAAGGTAACAGCAGTCTATGGCCCCTATTTATCAAGGTCTGGCGGACCTGATCCGCGCCAGACCTCGCTGAATACGGCGAGCAATATGCTCGCCGTATTCAGCATTGCACCAGCAACTCACAAGAGCTGCTGGTGACACGCCGCCCCCTCCAGACTCGTGCCAAATCGGCCGCCAGCAGGGGGGTGTCAATCAACCCAATCGTACTCGATCGGGTTGATTTCCGGCAATGTCTGTCCGCCTGCTCAGAGCAGGCAGACAGGTTATGGAGCAGCGGTCTTTGTGACCGCTGCTTCATAACTGCTGTTTCCTGCAGGCTCGACAGAAACACGGGGCATCAAGCTCCATACGGAGCTTGATAAATATGCCCCTATGAGTTATTTGAAGACTTCTATTCCTGGCAAATCTTTGTGGATGGTGCTCAGGGCAAAAATGTATGTGTTTATACATTTTTAAAGGGCATTGGGAACTTATTAAGGCTGAGTAGACATATTTATGGGCTTTATATGTGTTTAAGGCTCTGTGAGAATGGAAGTTTGTCTGTCCTCCTTTTGGGGAGGAGCTGTATTTTAGCCCTTATGCTAGCCCGAGTTTTTTCGGCAGGGTATTTTGAAAAGTAAGCGGTCATGTGATCAGAGCCGCTCTGCTACCACTTTTTCAAATTTTGGAAGCGAGGTGTTTATTTTTGTGACGTTAAGACTGTTTAGTTGCAGTCATGTGACCGTGTTTGGTATAAGCTTCCTAAATCCGTCAGACCAGAGTTTATTTCTGTGATGCATTGTATTCAGCGGCTGTATGTGAGTGGCTGAACATGATTCAAGATCATAGTGGGATCTTTCTGTTGGTGCGCTAGGAGTGGCAAGCCCTCAGCAGAGCTGAGGTTAAAGGTTTCTAGGTTTTTTCATTATTCAGTTTTAAAGACCTAGTGAATTTCTGACAAATGTTTGTTTTGCTTGGAGGCTCAGGTGGTCCTCCTGTGCAATTTTGCTCCTCTTGTTTAAATAAGACATTATTGTTTAAAGATAAGATTTCTCCCCCAGAGCCTTCTGTCTCTCAGGATAATGTTGTTCTAGCATTGCCTCAGCTTTCCCCTCAAATGTCCCAAGCTTCACATGCAGTGCCCTGTGGTTCCTTTCAACAACCTTCTGGGGGTGTTTATTTACCTGGGGATTTTGCTGCGCAGATAACTTCTGCTGTTTCAGCAGCCTTATCAGCTTTTACGAAGGTTGCTGGTAAGCACAAGAGGAAATCTAAAAATATTGATGTTAATAAAGGTTCTGACTCCGCTAAGGCTGCGTTAGTCAGTCTATCTCAGTTATCTGATTAGGATAATTCCTCAGTGTCTGAGGGAGAGTTGTCAGATTCTAAAACTGTAGTGACCAATTCTGCATATTCGGAGGAGATTAATTTCAGATTTAAGTTAGAACACCTCCGAGTACTTATAAAGGAGGTTCTTGCTACTTTGGAAGAATCCCACTCAGCGGAGAATCCAAAGAGGTCTAGTAAACTTAATAGGGTGTATGATGTTCCCTCTTCTGTGGAAGTGTTTCCAGTTCCAGACCGTATGGCAGATATCATAATTTAGGAATGGGATAAACCAAGGATTCCTTTTCCCCGTCCCCTGTTTTTAAAAAGATGTTTCCTGTTGCTGACTCTATTTGTGACTCGTGATGTACAGTGCACAAGGTAGAGGGAGCTATCTCTACTCTTGTAAAGAGAACTGCTATTCTTTCAAGGATCCAATGGATAAGAAGCTTGAGGCTTTTTTGAAGAAAATGTACATTCATCAGGGATTACAGTGGCAACCTGTTGCTAGTATTGCCACAGTTGCGGGGGCAGCATCTTATTGGTGCGATGACTTATCTAATCTTATCCTAGAAGCGACTACTATAGAGGAGATCCAAGACAGGATCAAGGCTCTAAAGCTAGCTAATACCTGTATTTGTGATGCCAATATGCAAGTTCTTAGGCTAGGAGCTAAGATTTCTGGTTTCACTGTTTTAGCTTGCAGAGCTCTGTGGTTAAAGTCTTCGTCTGCAGATGTCACACCCAAGTCCAAGCTTTTATCTTTGCCTTATAAGGGTAAAACCTTGTTTGGTCCAGGTCTGGCTGAAATAATTTCTGATATTACAGATGGAAAGGGCTCTTTCCTACCTCAGGATAAAAAGAATAGGCCTAAGGGTCGCTAGAATTCTAATTTTCGTTCCTTTCATAAACTTAAGGGATAAAAGTCTTCCTCCTCCTCTTTTAAGTCGGAACAGTCCAAGTCTTCTTGGAGGTCCGGTCAGCCTTGGAATAAAGGGAAGCAAACCAAGAAGCCTTCCTCTGATTCTAAATCAGTATGAAGGGTAAGCCGCCTATCCTGTATTGGATAAAGTGGGGGGCAGGCTCCTTTTCTTTCAGCAGGCTTGGATACGCAATGACCCAGATCCTTAGGCAAAAGACATAGTGTCTCATGGAATACGATTCAAATCTTGTCCTCCCAGGGGCAGATTCCACCTGTCAAGTTTATCTGTTGACCAGATAAAGAGAGATGCCGTAAAGGACCTATCTTCCCTGGGAGTGATTGTTCCAGTTCCTCTAGGGGAACAGGGTCTAGGATTCTATTCAAATATTGTTGTAGTTCCCAAGAAGGAGGGCACTTTCCATCCCATACTGGACCTAAAGTGTCTCAAGCAATTTCTCAGGGTTCCGTCCTTCAATGTGGAGACCATCATTCCATTCTTCCTTTGGTTCAAGAGGGTCAGTTCATGACGACCATAGATCTGAAGGATGCGTATCTTCATGTTCCCATTCACAGGGATCATTACCAGTACCTGAGGTTTGCCTTCTTGGACAAACATTTCCAGTTTGTCGCCCTTCTTTTTGGCCTTGCTACAGCTCCCAGAATTTTCACAAAGGTTCTGGGGGCTCTTCTGGCAGTGGCACCTTACTTAGATGACATCTTGGTTCAAGCGCCGTCTTTTCATTTAGCAGAATCTCATACAGAGATGTTGATGTCTTTTCTACGTTCCCACGCATGGAAAATGAATCTGGGAAAGAGTTTTCTTTGTACCAAATACAAGGGTGTGTTTCTTAGGAACAATTTTAGATTCCCTGTCCATAAAAGTTTTTCTGACAGACGTCAGAAAATCCAAACTTCATGCTTCTTGCCTTTCTCTTCAGGCTGCTACTTGTCCATCTGTGGCTCAATGCATGGAGGTGATTGGTCTAATGGTTGCTTTCATGGACATCATTCCTTTTGCTCAGTTCCATCTGAGACCTTTGCAACTGTGCATGCTCAGTCAATGGAACAGGGACCACTCAGATCTCTTGCAGAGGATAAATCTGGACTCCTAACAAGAGTCTCTCTCTCTCGTGGTGGATTTCTCAGGACCATCTGTCTTGGGGCACATGTTTTCTGAGGCCTTCCTGGGTGATTGTGACTACGGACGCCAGTCTGTTGGGCTGGGGAGCAGTTTCGGGTTCCTTAAAAGCACAGGACCCGTGGACTCCGGAGGAGTCATCTCTTCCATTAAATATATTGGAGTTAAGAGCAATCTTCAATGCTTTGATAACTTGGCCTCAACTAGCTTTGGTACGGTTTATCAGATTCCAGTCGGACAACATCACTTCAGTGACTTACATCAACCACCAGGGAGGTACTCAGAGTTCTATTACACATGTAATGGAATTGACTGCGCCTACAAGCTCACTATAAAGGATCCCCTAACTGGATCTAGAATAAATAGTAAATTTAAAAACAAGTAGAATAGGAGCGCCAAAGGCTAAACTTTATGTGGACTAAAAATCTTTGAAATTGGGGAGGTACTCATTTAGACAGCATTTAGATTGAGATGTTATCTTAGCAGCAGGTTCCATAATATACAATGTGTGCCTTTTTCCATTTATGCAAAAAATTTTGTATGGATATAGGAGGCGATAATAACATTATATAAATATTTCATTTACATATGCTTTATATATGTTGTTTCAGATTAAGGGGTGTTTTCAATTTCAATTTTTATTATTAATTTCCTCATATGAGATTGCTTTAAATGATTTAGTGAAATTTATAACTTAACCCTTTCTGTCATTTTTTCAGCCTTCCTACACAGCAATTAGTTACACACTTGTTAAGTGAAGGCAAATTGTTTTAACATCAGAGCCTAATAATACTTATAAATTGAGTGTGACATTTGTCCTTACTTTACAAATAAGTATGTGCTTGTTAGTTTAGACATTTAAAGTCTTAGTCTACAATAGATTTATTACTGTCCTATTTCTGTATTTACCTGATTCACCTATGACACCTGTTTTGGGGGTGTGGTTATTGCCTTTATTAAGGGTGTAACATTAGGTGATGATAGGGGTCATTGAGAAAGTAATACCTATGAAACGCGTTTGACCTTATGTGCGTTGCCGGCTTGTATGCCTTTTAGTTATCAAAATAAAGAAGCTTTTTTCAAGCAAGAAGTATCGGCTTGTTTTCTCACCTTACCCAGACCTTACTACAGTGTGCGAGGACCTGACAGCTTTGATTTCACTTTACTTTGGGGAAGAGGTGATATTCCCCGTATATCCTGTGCACCTATCCGGACCGGAACCATTCTTTTTGCTGTAGCTCCCGTGGGGAGCGCTGAGCAGGAGACACAGAGCGCCGCTGCAGAGGCAACAGAGACATGGCGCGTCACACAGGGTGAGTGATACTGCAAGTTTACGGAAGCACTTACCCCAAGAAATTGTATATAGGAGCGCCAAAGGCTAAAGTATGCAAACAGGAAAAAAAATAAAAAAGGCAAAAAAGATTAATCTCAATGGATCTGGCAGATAGATCTGTAATCTCAAATGGTCTAAGAGTATGTAGCTATATAAAATATAATAAAATTAAAACTGATATGAATTAAAACTTATTAAAACATATTTAATAATAACAGACATTAAAAAAACGCCAAATACCAGGCACAGCTGGATGGGGCTATTCCCAAACAGTGATGTTGTTAATCCAAAACATTGATGTGCAAAATAGTGCACATGCATATATAAATAAATGTCTCTAGATCACCTAGGTGTGAAAATAACGTGTACACATGAAAAAATAATAATAAAAAAATAAAAATGAAAAATCACTTGTAAAATTATGTTCAAAATCAAATAAATCCTAATATCCAAGATGGTGTCCAAAATTGATAAATCCTAGTGACAAGAAAAGGGGTTGTCAAGGGCTAAAACGCATTGATCGAACCAAGACCAGGATTTATGAGGCTTGTATTTTCTCCCCAGGATTCGTCTAATCATTATTGATGAGTAGTTTTCCCATTTACTTCGCCTTTAAAGACGATATCTTGCACATTTTGTCTTTTCTGTTTGCCTTACAGGTATTCCCATTGGTATATATTTTTATTGATTTACCATTTTCTGACACTCACCCAGGATTATTTTTGGGATCACTGGGACCACTCCAGGGATATGGATCAAGTGGACCCCTTTCTTGTCACTAGGATTTATCCATTTTGGACACCATCTTTGATATCAGGATTTATTTGATTTTGAACATTATTTTACAAGTGATTTTTAATTTTGCATTTTTTTTATTTTTTTTTACGTGTACACGTTATTTTTACACCAAGGTGCTCTAGAGACATTAATTGATATATTTATGTTCCCTTTTTTCACATCAATGTTTAGGATTAGCGACATCACTGTTTAGGAATAGCCCCATCCAGCTGTGCCTGGTATTTGGCGTTTTTTTAGGATTTTCTGTTATTATTAAATATGTTTTAATAAGTTTTAATTCAAGTCAGTTTTATTTTTATTATATTTTATATAGGTACATACTCTTAGACTATTTGAGATTACAGATCTATCTGCCAGATCCATTGAGATTAATCTTTTTTGCATTTTTTTTCCCTGTTTGCATACTTTAGCCTTTGGTGCTCCTATTCTACTTGTTTAAGGTACTCAGAGTTCCTTGGCAATGGTGACTTGCATTCTCCAGTGGGTGGAGTCTCACAATTGCCATCTCTCTGCCATCCACATACTATGGGTGGATAACTGTGAGGCAGATTTTCTGAGCAGGCAAACTTTTCATCCCGGAGAGTGGGCTCTCCACCCAGAGGTTTTCACAATGATAACCCTCAGGTGGGGGGTTCTGGAGTTGGATCTGATGGCGTCTTGTTGAAACGCCAAGCTTCCAAGGTACGGTTCAAGGTCAAGAGATCCTCAAGCCGTTCTGGTAGATGCTCTGGCGGTTCCTTGGAACTTCAATCTAGTATACCAGTTTCCTCCATTTGCTCTACTTTCTTGAGTAGTTGCTTGCATCAAGCGAGAGAGCTTTGGTGATTCTAATAGCTCCTGCATGGCCTCGCAGGATCTGGTTCATGGATCTGGTGATGATGTCATCTCTTCCTCCTTGGAGGTTACCTTTGAGGAAGGACCTTCTACTTCAGGGTCCCTTCCTTCATCCAAATCTGGTTTCTCTGAAGCTGACTGCTTGGAGATTGAACGTCTAGTTTTGGCTAGACGTGACTTCTCTGAGAAAGTTATAGATACTATGCTTCAGGCTCGTAAACCAGTTACTCGCAGAATTTACCATAGGGTATGGTGTAAATACATTCATTGGTGTAATTCTAAGAGTTTTTCTTGGAACAAAGTAAGGGTTCCTCGAATTTTGGCTTTTCTTCAGGAGGGCCTAAAGAAAGGTTTGTCAGTCAGTACTCTGAAGGGTCAGATTTCTGCACTGTCTATTCTTTTGCATAAACGTCTGGCAGATCTGCCAAATATTCAGTCTTTTGTTCAAGCTTTGGTCAGAATCAGGCCAGTGTTTAAACTTGTTACTCCTCCTTGGAGTCTTAATCTTGTTCTTAGAGTTTTGTAGCAGGCTCAGTTTGAGCCGATGCATTCTGTTGACATTAAATTACTTTCTTGGAAGTTTTTGTTTCTTATTGCTATTTCTTCTGTTCGCAGAGTTTCCGAACTTTCGGCTCTGCAGTGTGATTCCCCTTACCTTATTTTTCATGCTGATAAGGCGGTCCTTCATACTAAGGTGGGGTTTCTCCCTAAGGTAGTGCCAGATGGCAATATTAATCAGGAAATTGTTCCTTCTATTTGTCCTAACCCTTCTTCCCAGAAGGAACGTCTTTTGCATAACTTTGATGTTGTGCGTGTTTTTAAATTTCACCTTCAAGCAACTAAAGATTTTCATCAGACTTCTGGTTTAGGTCCGCCTGTTTTGTTCTACCTCACTATTCATGTGTCCTCTCGCTTGGGTATTGGTTCCCACTAGTAATTGGAATGTTTTGTGGACTCTCCATGCCATAGGAAAGAAAACAACATTTTTGCTTACCTGATAAATTTAATTATTTCCAGACATGGAGAGTTACCAACCCACCCTTCACTAACACCCAATTCAGAGCAGAATTAAATGCAAAATTCTCACCCTTACATACAAAGCTCTCACCAATGCTGCTCCCCACTACCTATCCTCTCTAATAAACAAATATACTCCAGCCCCCTTACCAGTGATGTGCGGTGAGGTCAGAGGCTGGTGAGGCACTGGTTTTGATACGCCCGAGAAACACATATATGACCCCTGCTATGGTCCCCAAGCCAAAAACTGATCACTTCCTTGTATTGAAAAACACATATAAAGATGAACCTTTAAAAAATATTCTTCATAATATTGCAATATTGCATTAAGGTAAATATTTTTTAACACCTTATATTCTACTGTACAATGCTCACACTTCAGATTTTCTAAAACATAGGGTGTTACATCACATTACAGACCTAAACATATATATATGACTTTGAACTGCATTATATAGCATTACACAAAAACATCACATGATCATCATACACATCTCTCCAGCCAATGTCACCACCTCTTCTTGTATAAAAGATCCAGCATTTTACTTTTATAATATTTCACATTATACAGTCTGTCATGGAATCATGTGGCTAGTTCACATAATTTAATTCTTGCAAAATCAGATCCTACCACACACACTCTGTCACATTTCAACCTCACAGTATAGCTTCCATCCCGCAGAGCCAGACCCTACACCAATGTACTTCGAAAAGCTGAACCTAACTACAAAAGTAACATTCTATTCCAAAAAAGTACATGTGCTAAATAATTAGAGCATTACATTTTTGTATTACAGCAAAGGGGGTTAAACTCATATGCAAGGTCCACTCAAGAGCCAGTGCCAGAAGCATTGCAGTTCCTGAGCAGACTAACACTAGGGATTGGCTCATCCACCACATCCTGCCCAGGATCTGCAATACTCTGGCTCCCAAACTGGTCATTATCTATGTGCTTAAAGGGTCAGGAAACCCCAAATGTTCTTTCATGATTTGGATAGAACATTCAATTTTAAACAACTTTCCAATTTACTTCTATTATCAAATTAGCATCATTCTCTTGTTATCCTTTGCTGAAGGAAAAGCATTGCACTACAGGAGATAGCTAAACACATATAGTTAGCCAATCACAAGAGACAAATGTGTGCAGGCACCAATCAGCAGCTAGCTCCCACTAGTGTATGATATGTGTGTATTCTCACTCCTGCTGTCAGTTTCTTCCAAAGTTCTGTTCCCGCCAATACAACGTCAGTTACGTTACTCGGCCAAGACCAGCAGGCACGCCTCCTGATGCTGCTGATTGGCTGTGTAGCTGCTGCTCCATCATAGAGGCGGTTTTGAGAACCGCCTCTATTGGAGCGTGTATGGGGCCCGGTAAGCCACCACTAGGTGGCACTAGCTCATACTGAGCGAAGAACACTGTTCAGCATCCAGGTTGCGCAATAAATGGAGGGCAGCGGAAAGGCTCACTGCCTCCTTATTGCGCAACAATGGATGCTGAATTTTTTTGCCTAATGAATGCCATTGCCTATAAAATACGTGTATCAGGTAGCGCGGGTGTGGGGGGCATGGTCCCCCCCCCAAAAAAAAACTGAATAAAATAAAAAATAAATTTAACTGAAAAAATAAAAAATAAATTTTATTAATAAGATTTAAAAACTTTTTTTTTCTCTGATTTGACAGGGGAGGCACTGCCTCCCCTGCCTCCTATTACCGCACGTCACTGCCCCTTACTAAGATCCAACAATGACCTGCTCCTTGCATCTTCGACTATCACCTCTTCCCATGCTAGACTGCAGGATTTCTGTCGTGCAGCACCTACCCTCTGGAACACTCTCCCTTGTCAGGCTTTCCCCTAATCTTTCTTCTTTTAAATGCTCCCTGAAGACTTTTTTTTTTATTACCCAACCCAGTAATAAATTAATTTCACTTACCTAATATTCCCTCAACATATTTCTCACTCTTGCAGTCCTCACCTCCCGTTTCTCAACCTCCTACCTTTCTAGATTGTAAGTTCCCATGGGAATAGGGCCCTTAACAACCAAGGATGTGCCAGATATGTCCTACAAAAAATGTGGGGTTTGTGTGCATTAGGGACCTTCTAATTACCAAAAAGCAATGCCAAAGTCAAATATGTCTGCTATTTCTGAACAAAGGGGATTCCAGAGAAGCATTTACAACCATGTGTGCCATAATTGTACAGGCTATTTGTAAATAATTTCAGTGAGAAACCTAATTTGGCAGTGAAATAGTGGCATGAAATATACCAAAATTGGCCTAGATCAATATTTTGAGTTGTCTACTACACTAAAGCTAAAATTAACCCTACAAGCTACCTAATTAACCCCTTCACTGCTGGACATAATACAAGTGTGGTGCGCAGAAGCATTTAGCAGCCTTCTAATTACCAAAAAGTAATGCCAAAGCCATAAATGTCTGCTATTTCTGAACAAATGGGATCCCAGAGAAGCATGTACAACCATTTGTGCCATAATTGCACAAGCTGTTTGTAAATAATTTCAGTGAGAAACCTAAAGTTAGTGAAAAAGTTTTTTTTTGTTTTATTTGATCGCATTTGGCGGTGAAATGGTGGCACGAAATATACCAAAATGGGCCTAGATCAATACTTTGGGTTGTCTACTAAAAAAATATATATACATATAAAGGGTTATTCAGGGATTCCTGACAGATATCAGTGTTACAATGTAACTCGCTAATTTGGAAGAAAAAAATGGTTTGGAAATAGCAAAGTGCTACTTGTATTTATTGCCCTACAACTTGCAAAAAAAAGGCAAAGAACATGTAAACATTGGATATTTCTAAAATGATGTTTTTGAGTGGGATTTTCATACCGCCGGTATTACAGATTGTGTGGTCCGGCTAAAATGCTTGTGTTACAGCCTATACCAACACGATCCATACCACCATCTGAGAACAGTAGTTATGGATTTTGCAAAACAAAAATGTTTCACAAAACTCATAACTAAACTGTTACAAAGTACACTAACACCTATAAACTACCTATTAACCCTTAAACCGTCACCCTCCCGCATCGCCAACACTATATTAAACCTATTAACCCCTAATCTGCCGCCCACCCACATTGCAAATATTAAATAAACCTATTAACCCCATATCTGCCGCTCCCAGACATCGCCGCCACAATAATAAGCCTATTAACCTTTTAAGGCCTATTGGTAGTTTATTTTAGGCTAGGGGGTGTTTTTATTTTGGGGGCTTTTTTATTTTTATAGGGCTATATTAGATTAGGTGTAATTGTTTTTATTTTTGATAATTTTGTTTATTATTTTTTGTAAGCTTAGTGTTTTTTATTTTTCGTAATTTAGTGTTTATTATTTTTTGTAATTTTAAATTTTTTTTTAGTTTTTTTAAATTTGTAATTTAGATTTTTTTAATTGGTAGTATTTTTTTATCTTATTAGAACAGTTATGTTAGGTTAATTAATTGTTTAATGTTAGGTTTATTTTTATTTCACAGGTAAGTTTTTATTTATTTAAATAAAGTTATTTTGTAATTTTAATTTAAAGTGAGGGGGTGTTAGGTTTAGGGGTTAATAGTTTAATTTAGTGTTTTGCGATGTGTGGGGCGGCAGTTTAGGGGTTAATATGTTTATTTAGTGGCAGCGATGTGGGAGGCAAGAGGTTTAGGGGTTACTAGGTTTATTTAGTAGCGGCGATGTGGGAGGCCGGAGGTTTAGTGGTTAATAACTTTATTATAGTGTTCGGAAGCAGCGGATTAGGGGTTAATCATTTTATTTAGTGGCAGCGATATCCGGGGCAGCAGATTAGGGGTGTTTAGACTTGGGGTTTATGTTAGGGTGTTAGGTTTAAATGTAACTTTTTTTCCCCCATAGACATCAATGGGGTTGTGTTACGGATATTTTTCATTCCGCACTTTTTTCCTAACACTCTCTCCCCATTGATGTCTGGGGGGAAAGCGTGGACGATTTTGTGCAGTATGGATCTTAACGCCACCATATCGTACGTACAAGGAGGCTTTTCAGTAACTCGTAATGGCTGTCAGAGTATATGAATATTATGATGAATATTACATATATATATATATATATATATATATATATAAGGGGAACAATGCCAGTTTTCCATGTATGTTTGGAATGATTCATGATATATATATATTAAAATTAAGCACATTGTATTAGGTGGATGATTGCTGCAGGGGATATTTATATAGGAAATAAATTCAGATATACATAGAAATGATATATATGTTTTGAAAACATAAAAGATCTTACTTAGCCTCTGTGTTTTTAAGAATATAAATAAATACTTATGGACCATACACATATTAATGCTTGGATCATCTCTAATAATTATTTCTATTTTTATTGCAGACAACCATTGATCATGAGCATCAATCTATGCACTTAGAAAGAGACGGAATGCCGCATGAAATTAATTAAGTCATATCATATAAACGTGCAAATAAATGTTTATAAAGTTTCACATACATCTTTTAAAATATAGTGAGATGAAAATATGGAAGTTACTTTGATGTGATATGACTATGAGATATATATTTGATGTGATATAACTATGAAATATAAGTTATTTTAATATAATGCTAGATGTATTTGATGTTTCATATCAAAATGATCAGAAAATTCATTAAGATATAACTTATCCAAAACAAATATTGTGAATAGTTGTTGCAGTAAATTATGATAAAATGAATAACCATTTAATAGAAATACTGATTTAAGTTGATTCAAATGTTGCTATGGATGTTTGTAATGATGCCACCCAGTGTTGCCATGAGAGAACTACAGCCAGAAAGCTTTTTGGCTGTTGGAAATGGGATATTCAGATTATCCAATAGAGGGACAAGGTTTCGAAGGGCCACCCATATTTCACACCTATGATTAGACTAATAAGTTGATGCAGAAGGAAGAAGAGACACACTGGCTACAGTTTTTGAACTGACTGAAACTGTTTTGCGTGGGACACAGTCAAAAACAAAGTGGGCCATACTCTCCTATTCCATTGCAATTACACTTATTTTATATGAGGTGGATAGCACTACTAAGATTTTCATAAATATACTGACATAATAATTGGAGGCACTTTGCATGAGATTTAATAATATCCATCATAATTGATATAATATATTTGTAAGTAAATAGAAATTATTATAAAAGAGAAAAAAAAAAAAAAATTAATATTTCGATATTTATATTTTGAAGATATAATTTTTTTTGAAAAGTTGAAATATTAATTTTCATATTTCGAGATTGATATTAATATCTTGAAATATTATTAAAGATTAATTTTGAAAAATTAATAAAAATATTAATTTTTCATATTTCAAAATTAATCAAAAATATTGATTTTTCATATTTTCAAAGTTAATCAAAAATATTAATTTTTCATATTTCGGAATATTAATTTTTCATATTTCAAAATTAATAATATTTTTTTTTGAAATATAAAATTTTTCCTTCTCTCTTTTTATTGGCAAGAATTGTATTAGCGTTTTAGTTTAACTAAGTACTAAACCAATATAATAATGTCTGTAGCCAGAAGTGACTCATTTAATTCTATACATAGCAATGAAATTGGTCCCATAACCATACCCATTACTAAAGGTCAGGTCCTTAAGAAAGATATCTTAAGTTACATTAAAGGGAAGTTAAATATTGCTGGTGAATTAAATGATTTTGTGGATATGCTTGAAACTAGGGCTAAAAATATTACCGTTAATAATAATATGTGGAATGAGGAGAATGAATTCTTCCAGGAATTATTAATGATTAATCAATGCAAAGATCCCAAAAAGCGAGAAGAACTAATACTAAAATCTTGGCCCCTTTTTATATGCATAATTGACGAAATGTCGTTTTGTGTCACAGACAAACGATTGCAAATACAGGAGCTAGAAAATAGTATTCGTTCCTCGCGCAGACGCGAAGAGGGTTTAAAAATAGCTAAAAATAAAATGGATGAATTTGCCCAAAACCTAGCCGCCTTAGATAAGCATAATACAGACTTAATCGCGCAGATACAAGATTTAAATAAACAGCTTGCGCAAAGCCAGAGAGAATTAAGCGATGTAAAAAGGTCATATCGCCATAATGAAAACCCCTATATTAGCAATGAGAATAATACAGATAATGCTAACTCCTTTAGCGAACACATTAGGGACGAGGTGCGAAGATATATAGAACAACATAGACAATTGACCCCTAACGGGTCAGAAGTAGATTTCCCAAATAGACAATCCCCTCAGGATGTAAATCCAGAGGACAGCTGTAGCGCAGCTGATACGGGGGAGGGAAACTCTAACAGAGAATCCCAAAATAAGTCTGATAAAGTCTATGATTCCCATAAAATAATCACCTTCGTACAACGCGCAGTACCTATATTCTCCAATAAGGGAACAACATCTGTAATTGATCATTTACAGGCTTTTGAAAATGCGCTAGCTATAATGAATGTTACAAGTGAGAAATTGAAAATTGAATTTCTGCCTTGGGTATTTGACAGTAAGCATCACAAATTCTTTGTTTCACTAAAGGATATGAATATTCATTCCTGGAATGGGGTAAAACAACAATGCAGAAAAGAATTCGGGCAATATCGCACTAAAACTGCCGCGAAAATAGCGGTATATGGTTTAAAGTGTCGTGCAAATCAGAGTCCAGTCGAATTCCTTTCTGTATTGAAAAATGCGTACAGTATGGCTGAAGATAATCCCAGATTTGATGGCTCAGAATTTGTAAATTTATTTTTTGAAGCATTGCCTACACCCATCAAAATCAACTTAGCTAGAGATTTTGATGAGGACTGCTCATTGGAATGGCTGATCAAAGAGAGTACGAAGTTATACTCTATTCAGCAGTCCAGTGAGCAGGGGGTTAAAAAGGAGTCAAAACCCAAAATTGTGGCAGAAACTAGGGTGTCACCTAGCCCCCTCAATTTGGAGTCTAACAAGAGGACTTATGCAGAGGTGGCCAGTCAAAACAGGCCATCTCTACAGAGGTTTCATTCTGCCCCTCCCCCTACACAGGTTGAGGCGCAGGGAGACTATAACCAAAGTGGGGGACATAATCAGGTGAATAATTACTCACAAAGAGAATACTCACCAAATAATTGGTATCCGCGCAAGGGTAGATACAATAGACGGCGAAGATATTCTCAGGGTAACCAGACACCCCAGGTATATAATGCTCCCCAAAGTACTAATGCTGAACAAGCTGAACCCCAGGGGCAACCACGCCAGAATAGAAATAGTGGTCCTGATTCTGAGGGAACCCAATGGTCCAGGAATCAGTACAATGGGGCACCAAGAGATAGGCCCAGGGGTAGAGGTAACTTGTACAATCAGGTAGATATGCTGTTTACCCAATTAAATCGATTGAGCGAACAAATCGCTAATATGAGTCAAAAATCTACGGCTCAGCAACCGAACAATACTTTTTTAGGGGTACAGCCAGTGGTCAGCAGTGGACCACAGGCACAGTCATAAATACTGCAGTATCACCTGAAGGGGAGGGGAGAGATATACAAAATGTAGTAATAAATATTAATGATACTAATCATGTTATCTCCCCACAGACCGGAAACGGACAAATTAGCTGTGACAATGAGCGACATCAGCCGGGAAAAATTAACCAAACTTTTCCTCTGCAGTGTTCTCTTAACATTATTTCCACAGATGCAGTACACAAGAACCCAGCTGACCTTGTCATAGGGGAAACAGGTAGGTATGAAATTTCCTCTGCATCGAATGACACAGCGGATCCAGGTAAAACGTGGCGAAGCCCACAGATGTACAAGAATGCAAATTTTATGTGTGAAATGATAGAAACTGCAGGAAGATATTATGTACTAGTTGAGCTGCAAGATTCAGTCTCCAACCCTATCAGGGGATTAATTGACACTGGGTCACAGGCAACTATCTTATCCCACAGGTACTACACACAGCTAAATGAGCTAACACCCCACAAACCCAAAATAAGAGAATTTGACGGTTCTCTAATAGGTGCTGGGGGTGACTCCCTAAAAGTCTACGGTACTGCCTGGTTAAAATTTAAATTGGGGAACAGGGTCATAAGACACCCTGTCATTATAGTGGATCTGCCAACTGATCGTTTAATTATTGGTAGTGATCTCCTGAAACGATTAAGCACCATAATTGATTGCATAAATAATGTAATTTGGTCGCAAGTTAAAGGGCCTATCAATTATGAAAAATCTGGTATATCTCACGCCCGACATAGCTGTCACGTGGTGGAAGAGAAACCAGATGCTGTGGAGATTCATTTCAGAAATAACTCTGTACCTGAAATCACTATTCTACAAATAGATGATCAGACTCCTTTTAGTGGCTCTGATGGTAATACTTTTAAAATTTCGCCTGGAAAGATAGCGAATATTTCCCTAGATGGCGATGTATTAACCATATCACTCCACAAGGGGGATCATAAAATCCCTAAGGGGGGAGGCCACGCTCAATACCTCACAGGGATTGAGAGAGTTAAAGAGGATCTATTTATCCCTATACAAGTGCATGACCTTGGTAAAACCAAGTATGCTAAAATAAACTTAAAACAGGAAGCTAGCTATATAAGCGAAGGTTTATTAGCGCAGATAGCTGAACCTAAAGTGATTAAATATCTTTCTCCCCAAGACCACTGTGTCAACGGCCTGGATGACAGGTCTGAAAGCTATAACATCACAGCTAAGTGCTTATTATCTATCTCTATTGGCAATAAGTCAGTGAAGCACCTGTTTTTAGTTTTAAATACTCCCCATAATCAAATATACATTGGCAATGATGTCTTACATAGATATGCCATACAAATAGATTTGATTAATTCTTGCCTCTGGAGCAGGTTAAAGGGGGACCCTGAAGTATTTCAGGATAAAAATGCAGCCCTGAAATAAAACCAGCAATTGCCATATGCTGTGAATATGCAGGTATCTAGCGATGTCATAATTCCTGCTGGGGCTGATAAATTTCTTTTACCCTTACAGGTAAAGAGAGGTCAGAAATTAAAAACTTCTGAAACACTGATTTGCCTCTCCCATAGAATACAAAATCTGGGTGTCACAGTAACCTACACTCCTATGGTGAATATTGGAACTGTTCCAATACATATTATTGTGCATAACATGACCCCACAGGATATAACATTATCCAAGGGAACTACCATAGGATATGCACTGGAATCAAGTTATTACACTTTTGGATTCCAGAATAATGTAATTGGGCTAATACCTGAAGGATACCTAACTGAAGAACAATTAATAGAACAATCCTTTGCATCTATGCCAGAGGGTCTATTTAATGTTCAGTCTATTTATCCCTTCAGCTCAGAGGAAGGCATCTGTAAAATTGAAGAAGCCTCTCTAGTGTTTGATCAGCCAATCAAACAGCAAGATTACCCCAATACCCAGAGTCATGGGAGCAATGTAAACTATAATCAAGGGGATCTCACCTCTAGGTTGGAAGAAGCCTATGAAATAGGACAGCCTGAAATCTTTCCAGGATTTCTGCAAATAGTCGAAGAGCAAATATCCTTAGCTAATGGCTGTTCCAGCGATGATGAACGCCAACAGCTGCGAGAACTCCTAATGGAATACAAGGATATTTTCGCTAAGGATTCTTATGACTGTGGTACTACAGACTTGCACATTGCAAGGATACAAACAGATCCTAATGCACCACCTGTATTTGTCAAACAATACAGACTTCCCTTAGCCTCATATGATTCTCTTGCAGAGATCATAAGGAATTTGGAAGAAAGAGGTATTATCAGACAGGTGCACAGCTCTTATAATAATCCTATTCTAGGTGTCCTTAAGCCCAATGGACAATGGCGTTTGTGTGCTGACTTAAGACAGCTAAACAAACGAGTATACATGTCTGGCTGGCCTGTACCATACATTGACCAATGCCTAGCACAAATGCAGGGATCCAAAATATTCACTGCCATTGATTGTGCACAGGGATATTGGACCATAAAGGTACATGAAGAGGACCAATATAAGCTAGCATTCTCCTTCCAAAAGGTTCAGTATGCATTTCAGAGACTTCCATTTGGATACATAAATTCTGGACATGAATTTGCTGTATTCATGCATAAGGCTATGCCTGACGCACTGGAAAGGGGGACCTTATCTTATGTTGATGATGTTTTAATCAAAAGCACAGACTTTGAAAAACACATCGCAGAGCTTAAACACGTCCTCAGCCAACTTAAAAGGGCAGGTGTCAAATTATCCCTGCAAAAAGCTCAATGGTGCCGCACTCGTGTAAACTTCTTGGGACATGAAGTTACCTCTGACGGATTAAATCCCCAGAAGAAAAAGGTGGAAGCGATAGTGAATTCTAAAAACCCAACTAACTTAAAGGAATTGAGATCATTCCTGGGTATGACAAATTATTCTCGCGAATTCATTGATAATTATGCGGAATTAGCTAAACCACTACTACTTCTCCTAAAGAAAGAGGTGAAATGGCACTGGAGTGAGTCTCAAGAGACAGCCATCAGAGAGCTGAAGAGAAAACTCACTCAAGCACCTTGCTTAGCGTACCCTGAAGGTGGTAAACCTTTCTTCTTAGAGACAGGTTACACAGATATAAGCATGAGCGCTGTTTTATACCAAAAGCATGATAATTTGAACAAAGCCATTGCTTATGCGAGCAAAAATCTATCCCCAGTAGAAATAAAATTTAGCGATTGCGAAAAAGCCCTCTTATCTACTGTATGGGCTCTACAAAATTTCCGCAGCTATATACAGGGCGAGAAAATTATTGTAGAAACGGCCCACCAGCCTTTGCTATATTTGCAAAGTGAGAGAATAAGAGATGGGAATTTGTCTAATAGCCGCATAACAGCGTGGACTCTTTCCTTACAAGGCTGGCCATTAGAAATTCGCTACAAGCAGAATAAAAAGAATCCAGTTGCACAGGGACTTGCTGAGCTCCACGACTGTACTGCTAGAGATCCTGGGGAAGAATTATCAGAAGATGATTTTCTGAAGGAACAATTGCTTTCCCCATATAAAATGTACAATGAGGACCATTGTCAAACATTACCTTGGGTATATGTTGATGGTTGTTCTTACCATGCCACTATTGATAATGAGCGCAGATTAGTCGCTGGCATTGGTATAACTGGGGCAAATGGATTCTCAAATATATCTGTAGGTTTCAACATTGGACCAAAATCCAGTCAAGTTGCAGAACTAACTGCTGTTTTCAAAACCATTGAAATGGCTATTGAACATGGTATTCATGAATTTGTGATCATAACTGACTCAAATTATGTGCGTGACAGTTTTGTTGAATACCTGCCAACTTGGAAAAGAAATGGCATGCAGAAAAGCAATAACAAACCAGTCAAGCATGGCAAATTGTTCTGCGAGATTGATAATCTGGTAGTATCCAATGATTTAACCATACACTGGAAAAAGACCAAGGGTCATTCCAGAGTTTTAGGTCCTGATAAGGAAGGCAATGACCTTGCGGATTCATTAGCCAAACAAGGAGCCATAACTGGAGAACTCCTTAATATTGACCATTTAATGGGTGCAATTCAGGTAGAAGCCATTACCAGAAACCAGGCAAAACAACAGAGTGAGCCTAACTTGGTACAATGGAGTCAGGATTCTCCTAGTGAGGACCTGATCACTAGTCAAAAAGAAGACCCCATTGTAGGCATCTTCTATAAACACATAGAAGATCCTGAAAGCAACCCCATCTCAAAAGATGATTGTATTGGCAAAGAAGATCTGAGAATCTTAATAAAATCTAAATCACAATTCAAATTACAGGATGGTTTGTTAATTAGAACCTCCAAAACTGGCATCCAGCAGTGGGTAGTACCCACCAAGTTCCGAGGTCTAATGCTTCAACATGCCCATGATGCTCCCACATCTGGTCATCGTGGTGCCAAACTCACGTATGAAATATTGCGTGATTACGCTTTTTGGCCACACATGTTGAAAGATGTTCAAACCTACTGTCAAGGGTGTTTAATCTGCCCACAGTTCCAACCCACTGCACCAACGCATAGAGCGCCATTGCAGAAAAGGGGGATGGTAATGCCATGGTCAGATATACAAATCGATTTTATTGGCCCAGTAACAAGATCATCAAGAGGTAACAAATACATGTTAACCGTGACATGCCTGTTCACTAAATGGGTAGAGTGCATTAGTGCACCTAACAATAGTGCTGAAACATGTGCGGCGTTGCTCATCAACCATGTGTTTTCCAGATTTGGTCTGCCCCAAAGAATCGAGTCAGATCGGGGGACCCACTTCACTAGCGAAGTGATGACCAAAATGTGGAAAATACTAGGGGTTAAAAGAAAGCTCCATATTGCTTATAGAGCTGCCTCAAGTGGTGGTGTAGAGCGTTACAACCAGTCCATTGTTAAAATCCTCAAAAAGTTTGTGAGTGAAACGGGTAAAGACTGGGATGTAAAACTACCTCTAGTCTTAATGGCATTAAGAGCAACTCCAAGTAATGCTACCAAGATGTCACCTTTTGAACTGATGACTGGTAGAAGAATGGTTCTACCTCAGCATCTGCTGTACCGTACATCAGACCAAAACTTGATAAATGCTGCCAATACACATCAATATGTGGAAAACCTAAGAAAGCATCTGCAATATGCCTTTGCATTTGCTCAAAGGAATTTAGAAAGATCCGCAACTGCCACTAAAACCTATTATGATCTCAAAACATCCAAAAAGGAATATGAAATAAATGATAAAGTTTATCTTTATAACTTTGGAAGAGATCAGGTTAGGGAGAAGAAATTTCTTCCCTCATGGAAAGGTCCTTTTGTCATTACTGACAAAATATCTCCAGTGGCCTATAAAATACGGATCCCCAAAAATGAAGGTTTCATAGATAAATGGGTACATATCAATCAATTGCGGGCATGTCATCCCAGATCCCAACTACAAGTCATAGAGGGAGAATGAAGTGTCATATCCCCAAATGCACTAAAGACATACTGTAATTTAAAGATGCCTAACTGATAAACATGAAAGCTCAAAATAACAAACTTTCTTCATAAGAGACTGTCTATGAGGTATACGGTTGATCCTCATCAAATACCACTGACTTTAAGCCAATTCAAATACATGTGTCCTACATCTATTTGAAGTTGGAAGGGGGATTTATGTCAGAGTATATGAATATTATGATGAATATTACATATATATATATATATATATATATATATATATATATATATATTTATATATATATATATATAAGGGGAACAATGCCAGTTTTCCATGTATGTTTGGAATGATTCATGATATATATATATTAAAATTAAGCACATTGTATTAGGTGGATGATTGCTGCAGGGGATATTTATATAGGAAATAAATTCAGATATACATAGAAATGATATATATCTTTTGAAAACATAAAAGATCTTACTTAGCCTCTGTGTTTTTAAGAATATAAATAAATACTTATGGACCATACACATATTAATGCTTGGATCATCTCTAATAATTATTTCTATTTTTATTGCAGACAACCATTGGTCATGAGCATCAATCTATGCACTTAGAAAGAGACGGAATGCCGCATGAAATTAATTAAGTCATATCATATAAACGTGCAAATAAATGTTTATAAAGTTTCACATACATCTTTTAAAATATAGTGAGATGAAAATATGGAAGTTACTTTGATGTGATATGACTATGAGATATATATTTGATGTGATATAACTATGAAATATAAGTTATTTTAATATAATGCTAGATGTATTTGATGTTTCATATCAAAATGATCAGAAAATTCATTAAGATATAACTTATCCAAAACAAATATTGTGAATAGTTGTTGCAGTAAATTATGATAAAATGAATAACCATTTAATAGAAATACTGATTTAAGTTGATTCAAATGTTGCTATGGATGTTTGTAATGATGCCACCCAGTGTTGCCATGAGAGAACTACAGCCAGAAAGCTTTTTGGCTGTTGGAAATGGGATATTCAGATTATCCAATAGAGGGACAAGGTTTCGAAGGGCCACCCATATTTCACACCTATGATTAGACTAATAAGTTGATGCAGAAGGAAGAAGAGACACACTGGCTACAGTTTTTGAACTGACTGAAACTGTTTTGCGTGGGACACAGTCAAACTATAAAAACAAAGTGGGCCATACTCTCCTATTCCATTGCAATTACACTTATTTTATATGAGGTGTGAAAAATCTAAAGTTGAATCTCATTTTGGTAACGTATATATATATATAGAGTATAAGAAAAGGGCTGCTAATTACATGTGATATTTTAAAGTCACTGCAGTTTAAAGATACAGTTTTCTGGGTTTTGTAAGATAAGTTATATGCATAGTTAATTTGTATTTAATAGATTTAAAGAAACAGTGTGTTTTAGTTAGCATTTCACAGCCTATGCCTATATATATATTGTTTAAATCTGCGTCTGATTGACCAAGTAACTCATCTATGCAAGTTCTGATATTGTCAGTTAATTTTGTATTAGGATAAATTGCAGTTAAATAGCAGAATATATATATTATCCTATTGTTTTATAAACACTGTTTAGAATTGTATTGCTTGGATGTTAAAGGTTTTTAGTCCCATTGTGTTAAATAAATAAAAGGCTGAATTGTGAAGGTATATCTTTCTGGGTTTTGTGAGAAGGATAGCATATCTTAAGAGTTGGTTTTAACGCATATAAATTTTGTTTCATTTCCTTTTATTGCAAATATACTTCAATATGTTTATGGATATTAACTAAATAAAATAATTCAGATATTTATATTAATTGTATGGTCTAGTAGATGCATGGTTGATTAGGGTTTCAATTTTTAAGGAAAATTATTTTAAGATTGTGTTTATAACCCTGCCATAAACTTATATATATTATTTGGATAGCACTACTAAGATTTTCATAAATATACTGACATGGCAGTGCTATGGAGAGTGAAATAACGCAACTTTTTTGGTGTTAGTTTCGCACCCTGTTTAGCACAAAACCTGTAATCTAGGTTTTATTTAATAACTAAGCCCCTATCCTAACACCCCCTAAATAAACACCAATACTAAGTTACACTTAAATAAACCTAACATTAATTACAGAAAATTTCTAAAATTACAATAAATAAAAAACTCTAAAATTACAGAAAATAATAAACAATATTTTTATAATTTTATTAATATTAATAAAAAATAAAACCAAATCCCTATGAAAATAAAAAGCCCCCCAAAATAAAAAACACCCCCTATACTAAACTACCAATAGCCCTTAAAAGGGCCTTTTGTAGGGCATTGCCCTAGGTTAAACAGCTCTTTTACATTTAAAAATTACTAAATCTCCCCTAACAGTAAAAACCTCCCACCCACCAAACCCCCCAAAATAAAAAAAAATAACACTAAAAAAACCTAAACTACCCATTGCCCCTAAAGGGGCATTTGTATGGGCATTGCCTTTAAAAGGGCAATCAGCTCTTTTACTGTCCTTAAAAGGGCAATCAGCTCTTTTCCAGCCCATTAAATCCCTAATCTTAAAAAAAATATATAAAAAATTCCTAACACTAAGCCCCAAATAGGTACTCACCATTCCTGAAGTTCGGCGGAAGGTCTTCTTCCAGGCGGCTCCATCATCTTCTATTTTCAGGTGCGGAGATAGCTTCACCGATGCGTGGATTCTCATCGGATGGACGATCGTATGAAGAGGAGCCTCCACGCTGCAGAGGACCTCTGCTGCCAAGGACCGCCGCCGTTGAGGACCACTACTAATGAGGTCTGCCGCTGAGGATCCCACCCATCTCCGCTCCGCATGAAGATTGAAGATGATGGAGCTGCCTGGAAAAAGACCTCCGCAGGACTTTAGGAATGGTGAGTACTTATTTGGGGCTTAGTGTTAGGTTTTTATTTTTTGGGGGGGGGTTATTTTTAATATTAGGGTTTTAGTCAGCTGGAAAAGAGCTGATTGCACTTTTAAGGGCAGTAAAAGCACTGAATGCCCTTTTAAGGGCAATGCCCACACAAATGCCCACACAAAGTTTAGGTTTTTTTTAGTGTTAGTTTTTTATTTTATTTTGGGGGTTTGGTGGGTGGGGTTTTTATTTACTGTTAGGGGGGATTTAGTAATTTTTAAATGTAAAAGAGCTGTTTAATTTAGGTCAATGCCCTACAAAAGGCCCTTTTAATGGCTATTGGTAGTTTAGTTTATGGGGTGTTTTTATTTTGGGGGGCTTTTTATTTTCATAGGGATTAGGTTTAATTTTTTTTATTTTTAATAATATTGTTTATTTTTTTCTGTAATTTAAGAGTTTTTTTATTTTTTGCAATTTTAGCATATTTTTTTTTAATTTAATGTTAGGTTTTATTTAGGTGTAACTTAGTATTGGGGTTAATTTAGGGGGTGTTAGGTTAGGGGGCTTAGTAATTAAATTACGGCTAGATTACGAGTTTTGCGTTATGAGGGGTGCGGTGCTAACTTGCACATTATTGTCCCCGCTCACTTTCCTACAGCGCTGGTATTACAGGTTTTCATAAACCCGGCGTTATTAGGCAAGAAGTGAGCGTAGAGCAAAATTGTGCTCCATACCGCACTCCAATACCAGCGCTGCTGAAAGCTGCGTTGAGCTGGTTTTACGTGCTCGTGCTCGTGCACGATTTCCCCATAGACATCAATGGGGAGAGCCGGCTGAAAAAAAGTCTAACACTTGCAATAACGCAGGGTAAAGCTACATAACGCAGCCCCATTGATTCCTATGGGGAAACTCAATTTATGTTTACACCTAACACCCTAACATGAACCCCGAGTCTAAACACCCCTAATCTTACTTATTAACCCCTAATCTGCCGCCCCTGACATCACCGAAACCTACATTATACTTATTAACCGCTAATCTGACGCTCCGGACATCGCCGCCACCTACAGTACACTTATTAACCCCTAATCTGCTGCCCCCAACATCGCAGACACCTACATTATATTTATAAACCCCTAATCTCCTGCCCCCAATGGCGCTGCAATTTACCTACACTTATTAACCCCTAATCTGCCGCCCCCAACGCTGCCGCCACTATACTAAATTTATTAACCCCTAAACCTAAGTCTAACCCTAACACCCCCTAACTTAAACATAATTAAAATAAATCTAATAAAAAATGCATATCATTAACTAAATAATTCCTATTTAAAAATAAATACTTACCTGTAAAATAAACCCTATGCTAGCTACAATATTACTAATAGTTACATTGTATCTAGCTTAGGGTTTATTTTTATTTTACAGGCAAGTTTGTATTTATTTTAACTAGGAAGAATAGTTACTAAATAGTTATTAACTATTTACTAACTACCTAGCTAAAATAAATACAAATTTTCCTGTAAAATAAAACCTAACCTGTCTTACACTAACACCTAACATTACACTACAATTAAATTAATAATATTAATTAAATACAATTACCTAAATTACAAAAAAACACTAAATTACACAAAATAAAAAACAAATTATTAGATATTTAAACTAATTACACCTAATCTAATAGCCCTATCAAAATAAAAAGCCCCCCAAAATAAAAAAAAACTCTAGCCTAAACTAAACTACCAATAGCCCTTAAAAGGGCCTTTTGCGGGGCATTGCCCCAAAGAAATCAGCTCTTTTACCTGTAAAAAAATACAAACAACCCCCCCAACAGTAAAACCCCCTACCCACACAACCAACCCCCCAAATAAAATCCTAACTAATAAAACCTAAGCTCCCCATTGCCCTGAAAAGGGCATTTGGATGGGCATTTAGCTCTATTGCTGCCCAAACCCTAACCTAAAAATAAAACCCACCCAATAAACCCTTAAAAAAACCTAACATTAACCCCCGAAGATCCACTTACAGTTTTGAAGACCGGACATCCATCCTCAACGAAGCCGGGAGAAGTATTCATCCAAGCGGCAAGAAGTCCTCAACGAAGCCGGGAGAAGTCTTCATCCAAGCCAGCAGAAGTGGTCCTCCAGACGGGCAGAAGTCTTCATCCAGACGGCATCTTCTATCTTCATCCATCCGGCATGGAACGGGTCCATCTTCAAGACATCCGGTGCGGAGCATCCTCTTTTTCCAACGGCTAACGACGAATGAAGGTTCCTTTAGGGACGTCATCCAAGATGGCGTCCCTTGAATTCCGATTGACTGAGCCAATCGGAATTAAAGGAGAAAAATTATTATTGGCTGATGCAATCAGTCAATAGGATTGAGCTTCAATCCTATTGGCTGATCCAATCAGCCAATAGGATTGAGCTTGCATTCTATTGGCTGAAGGTTTATTGCGATGTGGGTGTTTGTTGGTTTAGGGGTTAATAGGTTAATTAGGTTTATTGCGAAGTGGGGGTTTGTCGGTTTAGGGGTAATAGGTTAATTAGGTTAATTGCGATGTGGGGGGTTGGCAGTTAAGTGATTAATATTTTAATTATGTTATTAGCAGATTAGGGGTTTAATTACTTTATTATTTTGCAATGTGGGGGTTGGCGGTTTTGGTGTTTGTTAATAGTTCTTGCGGGAGGTTAGGTTTTTTTTTTATACTTCATGCAGGCGGTTACGTGTTTTTTATTTATTTCTTGCGGGTGGTTGTGTGTTTTGTTTTGTTTTTTAAGGCTTCGGGTTTGCCTACGCTGCATCCAGGTGGATTCCGAAAATGGCTGGGTAGTGAAAATGGCTGGGTGGTGAAACAAGTCTTTCACCAACCTGCCATTTTCGGAATCCACCGGGATTCAGCTTCGCTGCATGCAGGTGGCATCTTTTGGCTACACACGCAGCCAACATTCCTTTGAGGATGCGTGCGCAACTGGCGAAACCGACAGACGCGTTACAAACGCGATTATAGTATAGATGGGACAGTACACAATGACTTGTTGTTCCAGCTGCAGAGTATAAAATATATGAGAAATTGCATTTTCAGGTTTATTTGTGTATATGAAATAGCTGGTTTTGTGCTTTTAAACCCCAACATATAACAATGGGTTGAGCTTGCAGGTAACATCAGATCTCAATTTGTTATCACTTTGTGTACACACACTTGCTTCTTTATCTTATATTTGTCTGTAAGCCAAAGCTCAATACTTAGAGAGAACACTGGAAAATTATTATTTTATTACTTAACTATCCTGCACCCCACTGGGAGTGTAATTTATTCTGCTGGCTGTGTTTACATTGTCTGTCAATAGCCGAGACTCCAGTATTGAAACTTTCAGTATAGGTGTGGATACCATAGGCTAAATCTGCTGTTTCAAGTGCTAAAATAAAGGCAAAGGAACTACTTGTAAACAATTTAATACACCCCAGCAGGTATAATGGATGATTGGTAACAATTTAAAGGGGAGAACATTTTTGGGCAAACTGTCCCTTTAAGTACTATACTCTTAAAGTAGCAGAATTGATTAAATATGGCATCAGTGTCATAAATGTCAGTCCTGAATAACACAAGGGCAAACTGATGACATAGATAATCGGAGCATCATCAATTCACCATGCTGTGATCATAAACTAGTGTTAGATTATACATTTATTCACCTACTCCAGCTCCTCAGTCCCTTTTATATATATCAATGTGAGTGTGTGTCCCTATGTGCTAGGTTCTAATCGTCTAGCTAATCTATAGTAACTGCACTGCATGTTTTGCTTTGAGATATATATTTATTTAAAGGGATGTAAAAACCCAACATTTTTCTTTCATAAGTCAGATAGAGAATACAATTTTAAACAATTTCCGAATTTACTTCTATTATCTAATTTGCTTAATTTGGTATCCTTTGTTGAAAAGCATACCTAGGTAGACTCGGGAGCAGCAATGCACTACTGGGAGCTAGCTGTGATTGGTGGGTGCACTTTTATATCCCTCTTGCCATTGGCTCATCTGATGTGTTCAGCTAGCTCCCATTAATGCATTGCTGCTTCTTCAGCAAAGAACACCAAGAGAATGAAGCTAATTTCATAATAGAAGTAAATTGGAAAGTTGTTTAAAATTGTATGTTCTGTCTGAATCATGAAAGAGAATTGTCGGTTTTATGTCCATTTATGTTTTATATAATATATAAGGTTGATAACTGGGAAGCTTAGGATATTTTTTCCATCAGAGACTGAT
This sequence comes from Bombina bombina, assembly GCF_027579735.1. Lineage (NCBI taxonomy): Eukaryota > Metazoa > Chordata > Amphibia > Anura > Bombinatoridae > Bombina > Bombina bombina. The sequence continues at coordinate 210,719,679 of NC_069505.1, forward strand.
AATGGCTTTTTCATAGCACTCCAATTATATTTATCTAATACTAGTGGGAAAGCATGCCCAGAGGGCAGTCTATTGTGGTGACGGAACCACCGAACCACCCTGCCATTTTCGGAAGGGCAGTCTTGTGGTGACGGAACCACCCTGCCATTTTCGGAATCCACTTGGATGCAGCTTACACTACATCCAGGTGGATTCCAAAAATGGCAGGGTGGTGAAAGAATTACCCTACTCTCAATAACTGTACTATCATAGCTCAATATAGTAACAATTTCTATTTGTTAATTGGTAATAAACGCTAAACACATGGTCACAGTGGGTTAAACTACAGGCTTTCCCGAATGGGTAATGAACAAGAAAGTAAATACACAAACGACGGCTCTGATAGAGTCCTTGGAGATATAATCATATTGCAATTCATATAAGATTAACCTATTTGTGATGCTGTATACAGTACTTTAAATAACTCTAACATTACAGCTTAATACAGTAGCGATGTCTATCGCCAATTGGTAACAAATGCCGAACACATGGCCAAAGCGGGTTAAACTACAGGTTCTCCCGAATGGGTATTGAACAAGCAAATAAGTGCACTAACTACGGCTCTGGCAGAGTCCTTGGAGGCACCCCCTTATTGCAGCACATATAAGATTACCTTACTAGTAACGTTATAGAGACCAAATTTAACTAGAATAATTGCTCCATACTGTAGAAACAATTCGGAGCCTTCAGTTTGTAACCAATTATGTATAAACACTATTAGCTATGACAATTACTATGGAGTGTTAACCCTCTCATTACGGCTTCATAAGTACCATTTACCATGCAGGTAAAATGAAATCACTGATATATACCACATTCACGCTATACATAATGTAATTTAAGTTTGGAAATAAAGAAGTGGGCAATACAAATATTTACCTATTGCTAAAATATTATGTAAGTGCAATAAACTACATATATATATATATATATATATATATATATATATATATATATATATATATATATATATATATATATATAGGGTACTTCAGTTTGACAATAACAGAGTGACCCTTGATAGTCATACACTGCCGCAAGAGTATATTTCAAAGAACATTAGCAGATGTACATAAATCTGATTCGATTTAACACTAATGGTAACTTTACTCAATCGGATATTCACACAGAGTCTTAACCAACTCTACTGTTCTAATACTGAGCTATTTTGGTCTATTAGATTATGTGGCTAGTACTCAATAGTATGACCAAAATCGATTTATGACAATATGTTAGATGATCATTAGACAGCCACTAGCCAACATATGTACCTATACACTGATAGTTACATTGCCCAGCCAACTCTCAACCTTGAAACTATTTGTGGAGTAACACCCAGCAATTCGATAGGGCACAATCCATCAATTGATGGTGACAACCAATATATACTCCAACTCACTATAACTTATCTGTGCCGCTAGTAGAGTTAATGAACTTTGTATAATATAAGTCCAGTTGTGACTCAGGTGAACATACTGATATAAGTAAGTTAGCGATCTTTACTTAATATTAATATATCAGGCTATGTGATATCTACCTGCATTCAAGGCCATATTACTTAATTCACATACGGCTAGATTTAGAGTTTGGCGTTAGCCATCAAAACCAGCGTTAGAGGCTCCTAACGCTGGTTTTGGGCTACCGCTGGTATTTAGAGTCATGTAGGTAAGGGTCTAACGCTAACTTTCCAGCCGCGACTTTTCCATACCGCAGATCCCCTTACGTCAATTGCGTATCCTATCTTTTCAATGGGATCTTTCTAACACCGGTATTTAGAGTCGTGGCTGAAGTGAGCGTTATAAATCCAACGACAAGACTCCCGCCGCAGCAAAAAGCCAGGAGTTAAAGGGATACTAACCCCATTTTTTTTCTTTCATGATTCAGATAGAGCATGCAATTTTAAGCAACTTTCTAATTTACTGCTTTGAAAAAGCAGTAATAAAAGGTTAGGAGCCGGCCCATTTTTTAGTTCAGCACCTTGGTAGAGCTGCTGATTGGTTTGCTACATTTAGCCACAAATCAGTAAGTGCTACCCATGTGCTGAACAAAAAATGGTCTGGCTCTAAAGCTTACAGTACTGCTTTTTCAAATCAAGATAGCATGAGAACAAAGAAAAATTGATAATAGGAGTAAATTAGAAAGGTGCTTAAAATCTCATGCTCTATCTGAATCATGAAAGAAAAAAAATTGGGTTTAGTATGCCTTTAAGAGCTTTCTGGGCTAACGCTGGTTCATAAAGCTCTTAACTACTGTGCTCTAAAGTACACTAACACCCATAAACTACCTATGTACCCCTAAACCGAGGTCCCCCCACATCGCCGCCACTCTATTGAAAATTTTTAACCCCTAATCTGCCGACCGCACACCGCCGCCACCTACATTATCCCTATGTACCCCTAATCTGCTGCCCCTAACACCGCCGACCCCTATATTATATTTATTAACCCCTAATCTGCCACCCCAAACGTCGCCGCCACCTACCTACACTTATTAACCCCTAATCTGCCGACCGGACCTCACCGCTACTATAATAAAGTTATTAACCCCTAATCCGCCTCACTTCCGCCTCAAAAACCCTATAATAAATAGTATTAACCCCTAATCTGCCCTCCCTAACATCACGGACACCTAACTTCAAGTATTAACCCCTAATCTGCCGACCGGAACTCGCCAACACTATAATAAATGTATTAACCCCTAAAGCTAAGTCTAACCCTAACCCTAACACCCCCCCCTAAGTTAAATATAATTTAAATCTAACAAAATAAATTAACTCTTATTAAATAAATTATTCGATTTAAAGTTAAATACTTACCTGTAAAATAAATCCTAATATAGCTACAATATAATTTTCCTACCTTAATTCCGATTGGCTGATAGAATCCTATCAGCCAATCGGAATTCGAGGGACGCCATCTTGGATGACGTCCCTTAAAGGAACCTTCATTCTGTGTTAGGACGTCGGAAGAAGAGAATGGATCCGCGCCGGAGGTCTTGAAGATGGAGCCGCTCCTCGTCGGATGGAAGAAGATAGAAGATGCCGCTTGGATGAAGATGTCTACCGGTCCGGATCTCCTCTTCTGCCCGGATAGGATGAAGACTTCTGCCTGATGATGGACCTCTTCAGCCGGATCATGGACATCTTCAGCCCCCGCTTGGGCTTGGATGAAGACTTCGGAGCCTGGACCGATCGGTGATACCCAGCGTGGTGAAGATAAGGTAGGAAGATCTTCAGGGGCTTAGTGTTAGGTTTATTTAAGGGGGGTTTGGGTTAGATTAGGGGTATGTGGGTGGTGGGTTGTAATGTTGGGGGGGTATTATATGGGTTTTTTTACAGGCAAAAGAGCTGAATTCTTTGGGGCATGCCCTGCAAAAGGCCCTTTTAAGGGCTGGTAAGGTAAAAGAGCTTTTCTATTTGTATTTTAGAATAGGGTAGGGCATTTTTTTTATTTTGGGGGTCTTTGTTATTTTATTAGGGGGCTTAGAGTAGGTGTAATTAGCTTAAAATTGTTGTAATATTTTTATAATGTTTGTAAATATTTTTTTATTTTTTGTAACTTAGTTCTTTTTTTCTTTTTTATACTTTAGTTAGTTTATTTAATTGTATTTATTTGTAGGTATTTGTATGTAATTAATTTATTGATAGTGTAGTGTTAGGTTTAATTGTAGATAATTGTAGGTAGTTTAGTTAATTAATTTATTGATAGTGTAGTGTTAGGTTTATTTGTAACTTAGGTTAGGATTTATTTTACAGGTAATTTTGTAATTATTTTAACTAGGTAGCTATTAAATAGTTATTAACTATTTAATAGCTATTGTACCTAGTTAAAATAAATACAAAGTTGCCTGTAAAATAAATATAAATCCTAAAATAGCTACAATATAATTATAATTTATATTGTAGCTATATTAGGGTTTATTTTACAGGTAAGTATTTAGCTTTAAATAGGAGTAATTTATTTAATAAGAGTTAATTTATTTTGTTAGATTTAAATTATATTTAACTTAGGGGGGTGTTGGTGTTAGGGTTAGACTTAGCTTTAGGGGATAATAAATTTATTAGAGTAGCGGTGAGGTCCGGTCGGCAGATTAGGGGTTAATAATTGTAGGTAGGTAGCGGCGATGTTGGGGGGGCAGACAGGGCCGCCATCAGGGGGTGACAGGGGTGACTCCTGTCAGGGGCCCCATGGGTCAGGGGGGCCCCATGAGGCAAGAACTAAAAAAAAAAAAAAAATTTTTTTTTTTTTTAAATTTTGGCAGCCACCAGTGGGTACTACAGCAGAGTGCTAATTGAGGATGGGAAATGTTATTACAAGGAGTAAAGTATTAGCATTTGAGAGGATTTCTGAGTGTGCACTCAACCACTATGCACAGTGTCAGACAGACTATGCACTTTGTTTGTACAGTGTGTGCCTGAGTCAGACGGCAGATCACTTTAATTTGCAGAGGAGGTAGGACTTACTTAGCAAATGTTTTTTTTATTTCTTTGTGCAATTTCATATTATAACTTCAGTGTGGTAGTAGTTGTATGGTGGGGCCAGGTGTCAATAAAAACACATTTTTAGCAGCATTGTATTTATGATTATTTGACAATACTGTTGAATTTCTATATTTAAAACCATGCAGAAATGTTTCCTCCTATATATATATTACATTCCAGTTTACTGCCCCTTTATGCAAGGACTTTCCAGATGCAAGGAGGCATTTTATCTAAGATGTTTACATCTGCATAACATGTTATACTCTCAGACTAAGATTGCTCAGTGTTTGAAATGAGACAGGTTAACTTAAAACTGTTCTGTTTACACTACAGCTAACTAAATTTTGAAATACATACCAACATGCCTAAATCCTGCATTTTGTGGTATGAGTACCACAGCTTATGGTTCAACCAAGACCATATAGAATACAGCATTTTTAAAATCCATAAGTACAGCTGACAGATGGGAACATTTGTACACTATATTTGAAGTTGTGCTCTTGGTTGGGGAAAATGGGGAAAATCAAACATATTTTAACCTTTTTAAAAGTACTTTTCTTCATCTAGCCATCTACCCAGATCATTAATGTACAATTTTTAATTCACAGAATTATTTTTGTTTGCACATTTACAAATATGATTCTTTAAAAAGTGATCTCTTAATTTCTGCAATTTTTTTTATCATGCATGTCACACACTGTTGATTTAGGGGATGCAAGGTGCAGAAATGTTTCCTCCTGTGAGTGTTTCTGTTGGTGTCTGTGTTTTTGTCTTTGTGCTTTGGTTTGTGTCTCTATGATTTTGTAAGTATTTTTTCTGTGGGTCTCTCTCTGAGGGTGGGTGTGTATGTCTTTGTGCATTTTCTGTGGATGTCTGTGAGGGTGTGTGCATATGTCTTTGAGCTTTTTCTATGGGGGTCTCTGTGAGGGTGTGTGTATGTTTGTCTTTGTATATTTATTTTCTCTGGATGCCTCTGTGAGGGTGGGTGTGTATGTTTGTGTTTTCTGTGGATATCTCTGTGAGGGTGTATGTGTGTGTGTGTATGTATGTATGTATGTATGTCTGTCTGTGATTTCTGTGGATGTCTCTGTGAGGGTGTGTGTTTTCTGTGGGTGTCTCTGTGAGGGTGTGTATGTCCTTGTGTGTTTTCTGTGGATGTCTCAGTGAGGGTGTGTGTATGTATGTCTATCTATCTGGGTTTTATGTGGTTGTCTTTCTGTGTGTGTGTATGTCTTTGTGTGACTTCTGAGGCTGTCTCTGTCGGTGTTTTCTTGGGTGTATGTGCAAGTTTGAGTTTGTGTGTGTGTGTTTGTGTCCATTGTCTGTTCCTTTTTAGGACATTTTGACCTTACTACTGATTATTCACATCTTTCTACAGACTTTGAGACTAATGAGACCTTTCCGGAAGTCACCAATCCACCATTTAACCTTTAAATTATTGTTTAGGCAGTTCAGGGCCCTTCCTTTCAGCCACTGCATAGCGTTGGCATCATTTAGTTGGCATCTTCCTTTACAAAAAGATAATCAGAACTCCATATTTTGTTTTCTAAATCTCCTTTTTTTTTTTACAAAACTGTAGTTTACCTCATTACTTGTCAGGTCAATGTAAACAAGTGCTGAGTGTCTGTTTGGGTGTCTGTGCCTGAGTGTGTTTGTGTGTTTCTTTACGTGTCTGCTAGAGTGTCTATATGTGAATCCTTATGTGTGAGTGTGTGTGTTTCAGTGTATGAGTGTGTGTGTGTGTTTGTATGTTACTACCTTTACAACATTTCCAACTTTAAATAGACACTTAAAAATAAAGTGCATATACGTTTTATTCACTTGGTCAAAAATCGCACATGTCAAAGGGGGGGAGGGCCCTGATCAATGGTTAAGTCAGGGGCCCCAGAATTTCTAGTGGCGGCCCTGGGGGCAGATTAGGGGTTAATAAATATAATATAGGGGTCGGCGGTGTTAGGGGCAGCAGATTAGGGGTACATAGGGATAATGTAGGTTGCGGCGGTGTACGGAGCAGCAGATTAGGGGTTAAAAAAATATGCAGGTGTCAGCGATAGCGGGGGCGGCAGATTAGGGGTTAATAAGTGTAAGGTTAGGGGTGGGTTCATGTTAGGGTGTTAGGTGCAGACTTAGAAACTGTTTCCCCATTGGAAACAATGGGGCTGCGTTAGGAGCTGAACGCTGCTTTTTTGCAGGTCTTAGGTTTTTTTCCAGCTCAAACTGTCCCATTGTTTCCTATGGGGGAAATCGTGCACGAGCACGTTTTTTAAGCTGGCCGCGTCCGTAAGCACCGCTGGTATTGAGAGTTGCAGTGGCGGTAAATTATGCTCTACGCTCCTTTTTTGGAGCCTAACGCAGCCATTCTTTGAACTCTCAATACCAGCGGTATTTAAAAGGTGCGGGGGGGGGGAAAAAGCCAGCGTTAGCTACGCGGGTTGTTACCGACAAAACTCTAAATCTAGCCGATAGCGACTTATACACTATTTAAACCAGGAGTCTTACTCAGTTAGTATTTTTATTATTGTGTGTCAGTTTTGCTTTTTTAATTTATTTACCAATAAAGGTTATGTTTTAACTAATCCGGAACACTGCCTTCTTGAAGTCTGGGCACAGAGAGCTAAGCACATTCTTTCAGTGGATACTGTTTTATCCACTATTTGTTGTTCGCATAGAACCAAATGTATAGCACCAACCCACATAAATAAAGATTTGAATCGACTCACAGCAAAATTATAACATGCTGTAATAGAGAGAACAGATACTGAACAATTTGTGGGGATTGACACTTTTTTAATACCATTGTTAAACTTTTTGTGTTGGTGAAAGAATCCATCCAGGTGGATTCTTTCACCACCCCTTTTGCTCTCTCTCCCCCCTCTTGTTTGTGCTCTCTCCCCCTCTTTTGCTCTCTCCCCCTCTCTTTTGCTCTCCCTCTCCCCTCTCTTTTGCTCTCCCTCTCCCCTCTCTTTTGCTCTCCCTCTCCCCTCTCTTTTGCTCTCCCTCTCCCCTCTCTTTTGCTCTCCCTCTCCCCTCTCTTTTGCTCTCCCTCGCCCCTCTCATTTGCTATCTCTCTCCCCTCTAATTTGCTCTCCCTCTCATTAGCTCTCTCTCTCCCCTCTCATTTGCTCCCCCCCCCCCCCCTCATTTGCTCTCTCTCCCCTCTCAGTCTATGGCCCCTATTTATGAAAGTCTGGCGGACCTCATCCGACAGTGCGGATCAGGTCCGCCAGACCTCGCTGTATTTAGCATTGCACTAGCAGCTCACAAGAACTGCTGGTGCAATGCCACCCCCTGCAGACTCGCGGCCAATGGGCCGCCAGCAGGGGGGTGTCAATCAACCCGATCGTACTCGATCGGGTTGATTTCCGGCGATGTCTGTCTTCATAATTCGATTGGCTGATTAAATCAGATATAGAATGCAAGGTCAATCCTATTGGCTGATCCAATCAGCCAATCAGATTGAACTTCAATCCGATTTGCTGGTTAAATCAGCCAATCGGATTTTTCCTACCTTAATTCCGATTGGCTGATAGAATCCTATCAGCTAATCGGAATTCGAGGGACGCCATCTTGGATGACATCATTTAAAGGAACCTTAATTTGTCGAGTAGTCGTCGTGCTGGAAGGATACTCCACGTCGGATGTCTTCAAGATGGACCCGCTCCGCTCCGGATGGAAGAAGATAGAAGATGCCGCTTGGATGAAGACGTTTGCCGGTCCGGATGTCCTCTTCTGCCCGGATAGGATGAAGACTTCTGCCGGTCTGGATGTCCTCTTCTGCCCCGATCGGATGAAGACTTCTGTCCGGATCAGATAACCACTTGTGCCCGGCTGGGTGAAGATGGCTCAAGGTAGGGTGATCTTCAAGGGGGTAGTGTTAGGTTTTATTAAGGGGGGATTGGGTCGGTTTTAGAGTAGGGGTGTGTGGGTGGTGGGTTGTAATGTTGGGGGGGTGTATTTCTTTTAATAAAGGTAAAAGAGCTGATTACTTTGGGGCAATGCCCCGCAAAAAGCCCTTTTAAGGGCTATTTGTAATTTAGTATAGGGTAGGGCATTTTATTATTTTGGGGGGCTTTTTTATTCTATTAGGGGGATTAGGTGTAATTAGTTTAAACTTCTTGTAATTTTTTTTATTTTCTGTAATTTAGTGGGGGGGGGTTGTACTATAGTTTATTTAATTGTATTTAATTTTAGGTAATTGTAGTTAATTTATTTAATTAATTTAATGATAGTGCAGTGTTAGGTGTAATTGTAACTTAGGTTAGGTTTTATTTTACAGGTACTTTTGTCTTTATTTTAACTAGGCAGCTATTAAATAGTTATTAACTATTTAATAGCTATTGTATCTAGTTAAAATAAATACAAAGTTGCCTGTAAAATAAAAATAAATCCTAAAATAGCTACAATGTAATTATTAATTATATTGTAGCTATCTTAGGGTTTATTTTATAGGTAAGTATTTAGTTTTAAATAGGAATAATTGAGATAATAATAGTAATATTATTTAGATTTATTTAAATAATATTTAAGTTAGGGGGGTGTTAGGGTTAGGGTTAGACTTAGGTTTAGGGGTTAATAACTTTATTATAGTGGCGGTGACGTTGGCGGCGGCAGATTAGGGGTTAATAGATTTAATAGGCTATGTGGGCAATGGCGGTTTAGGGGTTAATGCTAGAATAGGTTTATTGCTGTTTAGGGGTTAATACGCTTTATTAGTTATTGCGGTGGAGGATTGCGGTTGACAGGTAGATAGACATTGCGCATGCGTTAGGTGTTAGTTTTTTTTTGCAGGCATTTTAGGGAGTTACGGTGCTCCCATACTCAGTGCAAGGCCTGCTACGGCTGCTTTTTATGGCGAGGTGAAAATGGAGTAAGATTTCTCCATTTTCGCCATGTAAGGCCTTGCGCTGGATATTGGATACCGATTTACAACACGGTCCCATGTTAGCTTGTGGGAGTAAAAATTGTGAGCGACGGGTGAAATATACGGGTGTAACTTGAATGCTACGCCGGCTTTAGCGGGCCTAACTAATGATCTGTAAAATGGCATAAGAACCTTGCTATTTCTGCTACTAATACCTCTCCCAATGCAACCAAGTATTCGACTGGCCTTACCGACTGCACTGCTGCATTGTGTACCAAATTTTAAATAATCTGAAATAATAATTCCCAAGTCTCTTTCTTTAGTTACAGTCAATAATGTACCATTGAGACTATAATTGGCCTTTGGATTTATGGATCCTATATAAAATAATTTTTCTCTTAATAATATTACATTTTAGATCCTATTTATTTGCCCATTCCTCCAGCTTTTTACTATCACTGCTCATTTACAGAATTTGCTGTTTGGCCTCTCTAGGGAGCGTGAGATAAATCACAATTTTATACACAATAGCAGGAGGTGCTTTATGTTATTTTAAAGTATTTCCTAGGATAATTGGTGGTGGTTACCATACCTCCTGCTTACTGGAGCTAGACAAGCACAAAAAAACATAAGTTAGTGGAGGGGGAATTACTGAGGCATAGGATGCTGTTAAAGTTCAGCAGGATTAAATGTGATAACTAAAATCCTTTTTGCTTCTCCCTGACCTGCTTCTTCATATAAATCTCTTACTGTTTATTTACCTCTCTGCATTACCCTACCTCATTGTTTCTTAACCATGGTCCTTATGTACCCCCAACAGGTCAGGTTTAAATTATAGCTGAGCCAGTGCACAGGTGAAATAATCAGGTAATTAGTAACCATGGTTACTAACCTGCTCTCACCCATCAGCTGATCAGTAACCATGGTTACTAACCAGCTCTCACCCATTAGCTGATTATTTCACTTTTGCACTGGTTCTGCTATAATGAAAACCTGGTTTGTTGGGGTTACTTGAGGACCGCGGTTGAGAAACACTGCCCCACCTTGTCTATGTAATAGCGTACATGACTTCAATATTATTATTTAACCTTATTTGTCCATTATATAACTGTATGTGCATCGCCTTGCCCTGCTTCAACACACCCTCCACTATGCCAGCCTGTCTTAAAGGGACACTGAACTCAATTTTTTTTCTTTTGTGATTCAGATAGATCATGCAATTTTAAGCAACTTTCTAATTTACTCCTATTATCAATTTTTCTTCGTTCTCTTGCTATCTTTATTTGAAAAAGAAGGCATCTAAGTTTTCTGGACAGCATGTTTTTATTGGTGGATTAATTTATCAACCAATCAGCAAGGACAACCCAGGTTGTTCACCAAAAATGGACCGGCATCTAAACTTACATTCTTGCATGTCAAATAAAGATACCAAGAGAATAAAGACAATTTGATAATAGGAGTAAATTAGAAGGTTCAGTGTCCCTTTAAAGGGACCTATCCACAACATTTATCTTGATTCAGATACAGCATACAATTTTAAACAACTTTCCAATTTACTTTTGTTATCAACTTTGCTTCATTCTCTTGGGACACTTTTTGAAGGAACAACAATCTAACACTGGGAGCTAGCTAAACACATTGGCCTCTAGTTATCAAGCCGCCAACTTACCTGCATTGGACGCCACTAATACGCTCGCCAAAGATCGCCTAACATCGCTGCTGCAGACCTGAATATGTTCTCCAAAATTATCTAAAAAGGTGTCAAAAAGCCGTGCACCAAGTACGCAGCGATGAGCAGCGGACTGTTGTTAACTAACACTCATTGATCTCGCTGCTCTTCAGCTTTTTTACAGCTTTCTTGCTACCCTGTCACTAAGCACCCACACTATACTATACTGTTTACCCCCTAAACTGCCGCTCCCGGACCCCGCCGCAACTCTAATAAATATATTAACCCCTAAACAGCCGCTCCCGGACCCCGCCGCAACTAAATACAATTATTAACCCCTAAACCGCTGCTCCTGGACCCCACCGCAACTAAATATAATAATTAACCCCTAAACCGCCACTCCCAGAGCCCACCGCCACGTACATTATATTTATTAACCCCTAATCTGCCCCCCTACACCGCCACCACCTACCTACATTTATTAACCCCTAATCTGCCCCCCCTACACCGCCGCCACCTACCTACATTTATTAACCCCTAATCTGCCCCCCTACACCGCCGCCACCTACCTACATTTATTAACTCCTAATCTGCCGCCCCCAATGTCGCCGCCACTATATTAAATTTATTAACCCCTAAACCTAAGTCTACCCCTAACTCTAACACCCCCTAACTGAAATATAATTACAATAAATCTAAATATTCCTATCATTAAATAAATTATTCCTATTTAAAACTAAATACTTACCTATAAAATAAACCCTAAGATAGCTACAATATAACTAATAGTTACATTATAGCTAGCTTAGGGTTTATTTTTATTTTGCAGGCAACTTTGTATTTATTTTAACTAAGTAGAATAGTTATTTTTCTAAATTGTATTTAATTGTATTTAGTTTAGTTAATTTATTTAATTATAGTGTAGTGTTAGGTGTAATTGTAACTTAGGCTAGGTTTTATTTTACAGGTATATTTGTCTTTATTTTAACTAGGAAGTTATTAAATAGTTAATAACTATTTAATAACTATTCTACCTAGTTAAAATAAATAAAAAGTTGCCTGTAAAATAAATATAAACCCTTACATTATAGCTAGCTTAGGGTTTATTTTTATTTTGCAGGCAACTTTGTATTTATTTTAACTAAGTAGAATAGTTATTAACTATTTAATAACTTCCTAGTTAAAATAAAGACAAATATACCTGTAATTGCCCCAAAGTAATCAGCTCTTTTACCTGTAAAAAAAGAAATACAAGCCCCCCAACATTAAAACCCACCACCACACACCCAACCCTACTCTAAAACCCACCCAATCCCCCCTTAAAAAAACTAAACTAACTCCTTGAAGATCACCTTACCTTGAGACGTCTTCACCCATCCGGGCCGAAGTCCTCCACGAAGCCGTGCAGAAGAGGTCCTTCAGACAGGCAGAAGTCTTCATCCAGGCGGCATCTTCTATCTTCATCCATCCGGCACAGAGCGGCTCCATCTTCAAGACATCCGACGCGGATGTCTTGAAGATGGAGCCGCTCCGTGCAGAAGAGGTCCTCCAGACAGGCAGAAGTCTTCATCCAGACGGCATCTTCTATCTTCATCCATCCGGCACGGAGCGGCTCCATCTTCAAGACATCCGACGCGGAGCATCCTCTTCCAACGACATCTGACGACTGAATGAATGTTCCTTTAAATGACGTCATCCAAGATGGCGTCCCTTGAATTCCGATTGGCTGATAGAATACTATCAGCCAATCGGAATTAAGGTAGGAAAAATCCTATTGGCTGATGATGCAATCAGCCAATAGGATTGAAGTTCAATCCTATTGGCTGTTCCAATCAGCCAATAGCCTTTTAAGGGCTATTCGTAATTTAGTATAGGGTAGGGCTTTTTATTATTTTGGGGGGCTTTTTTATTTATTTTATTAGGGGGATTAGATTAGGTGTAATTAGTTTAAAAAACTTGTAATTATTTTATTATTTTCTGTAATTTAGTGGGGGGGGGTTTGTACTTTAGATAATTTTTCTAAATTGTATTTAATTGTATTTAGTTTAGTTAATTTATTTAATTATAGTGTAGTGTTAGGTGTAATTGTAACTTAGGTTAGGTTTTATTTTACAGGTATATTTGTCTTTATTTTAACTAGGAAGTTATTAAATAGTTAATAACTATTTAATAACTATTCTACCTAGTTAAAATAAATAAAAAGTTGCCTGTAAAATAAATATAAACCCTAAGATAGCTACAATGTAACTATAAGTTATATTGTAGCTAGCTTAGGGTTTATTTTATAGGTAAGTATTTAGTTTTAAATAGGAAAAATGTATTTAATGCTAGTAATATTTATTTATATTTATTTAAATTATATTTAAGTTAGGGGGAGTTAGGTTTAGACTTAGGTTTAGGGGTTAATAAATATAATGTCGGTGGCAGTGGGCTCCAGAAGTGGCGGTTTAGGGGTTAATAATTGTATTTAGTTGCGGCGGGGTCCGGGAGCGGCGGTTTAGAGGTTAATGGTTGTATTTAGTTGCGGCGGGGTCCGGGAGCGGCGGTTTAGGGGTTAAACAATTTATTTTGTTGCGGCGGGGTCCGGGAGCGGCGGTTTAGGGGTTAATAATTGTATTTAGTTGCGGCAGGGTCTGGGATCGGCGGTTTAGGGGTTAAACAATTTATTTAGTTGCGGCGGGGTCTGGAAGCGGCGGTTTAGGGGTTAATAAGTATAATGTAGGTGGCGGCGGTGTAGGGGAGGGGCAGATTAGGGGTGTTTAGACTCGGGTACATGTTAGGGTGTTAGGTGTAGACATCACCATAGGAATCAATGTGATATCGGGCAGTAGCGAACATAAGCTTTCACTGCTTTCAGACTCCCATTGATTCCTATGGTATCCGCCGCCTCCAGGGCGTTGGATTGAAAACCAGGTACGCTGGCCCGGAAAAGTGCAGAGCATACTTGCTAGTTATTTGATAACTAGCAAAAGTAGTCAGATTGTGCCGAACTTGCATTCGGAACATCTGGAGTGACGTAAGCATCGATCTGTGTCCGACTGAGTCCGGTGGATCGTATGTTACGTTACTGAATTCTACTTTTGCCGGTCTGTAGGGTTTGATAACTAAGGCAAATCAGGCTTGCCACAAATACGCTGCAGAATTCCAGCGTATTTGCGGTTGACGGCTTAATAAATAGAGGCCATAGAGTGAACCAATGGCAAGAGGTATAGATATGCAGTAACCAATAAGCAGCTAACTGCCAGTATTGCATTGCTACTCCTCAAACTACCTAGGTATGCATTTCAGCAAAGGATACCAAGAGAATTAAACAAATTCAATAAGAAAGTAAATTGAGAGTTGTTTAAAATTGCATGCTCTGTCCGAATCATGAAATACATTTTTTGGGGTTTTATGTCCCTTTAATTCCCATACTGATCTCATTAAGGGTCAAATGTTCTATGGCTTATTGTAATGATAAAAAGCTATAGGCACATGTCAAATGATCTAAAGTGATCAAATTTGTGTGTGAGCTGGGTTAGGAGCCGTTACTGTGTCAATTTGCCACTTAGGTAATGATCTATACCACAGCCTTGGCGTAAAATAAGAACGTTTTCATAAAAAGGGTAAATAATCATGTGTGCAATTTATTATGGATTACATGAGCATGTAGAAATTACACAAAATTATTATGCATAATCTATATATTTAAACAAATACAAATATGTATATACCGGACTAATATGATACATGTACTGTTATTTATACAAAAATAGTTCATTATATTTGAGCATTCTCAATAGTTATCCCATTACATGAGATAAAGGTGTTTCACAGACATGGGGGCCTATCTATCAAGTTCCATATGGAGCTTGAAGCCCCGTGTTTCCCTTCAGACTCGCCAGAAACACCAGTTATGAAGCAGCGGTCTAAAGATGTATAGGGAAGCACAAGGCACACTGCCAGTAAACGTATTTGGAATTTATAACTGCTTCATGTCACTGACCTTGACAAAGTTGTCAAAACAATCTAAGATTGCAAGGTCTATTATTTACAATAGATGGCTCATCACAAATCACCTGTATGTTAGGGGGATGTCAAATATTTTTTGCATGAGATATATATTTTTTAATTATATAAGTTCTTTAAATATTAAAAAAACAAAAGTGTAAAGTTTTAGTCTCCATAAAACAAGGGTACCGCCAGGGCCGGTGCTAGTATTTTTGTCTACACAGGCAAAGGCACATTTTGCTGCCCCTCCCCCACCACAAATAAATGATATACTCTGTCATTACTGCTTCTTCGCCAAATTCTTGACTATTAATCTGATTTATTATAGCAATAATAGCTATAATGGTTATACTGTATAGGAATACTAGGATCAGTCAGATGTTTAAGTTCCAGTACGCAGAAGCTGGCAGAGGTCAGGAATACAGGGTTAAGCAAAGGCAGTGTCAGGCAGGCAGGCAGAGGTCCGGTAACTTGCAGGTAATACTGGGTTAGGGAAAGGCAATGTCAGATAGGCAGAGGTCTGGTAACTTTCAGGTAATACTGGGTTAGGTAAAAGCAGTGTCAGGCAGGCAATGGTCTGGTAACTTTCGGTATTACAGGGTTAGGCAAAGGCAGTGTCAGGCAGGCAAAGGTCCGGTAACTTTAAATAATACAATTACTCACTCAGCAGAAGAAGCACCCTATAGAACAAAGTTCAACAAACGGGCGTTGAATCTCCAGAACGTCGGAAGATTATAGGCTTGCTGACGTCATCAAAGCGGGACGGTGACAGAAGCGCGTCACGTTGCTAAGCAACGAGACGCTGCAGCACACAAAGTTCTTGAAAGCTGCAGGAGAGCAGCTTGATCACGATCGTGACAAGTGCTCTGCCATATCAGTTTCAGTACAGTGTCCCCTTTATACTAAGCTATGTACGGCTGCACTCAACGACGTTAATGATCCCCAAAAATCCATCCAAACTAGAAACTAAAATCTGGTTCCTTTTTACAAAAGGTGAATTGATCTATTCAATGTTGGGAATTATCAATTGATTTATTTAAAAGGACATGGAAGACAAAATTAAGCCTTCATGATTTAGATAGAAAATTCAATTTTAAGAGACCTTTAAATATATTCTATTATGAAATTTACTTTGTTCACTTGCTATCCTTTGTTGAAAAGCATACCTAATTAGGCTGGAGAGCAGCAATGCACTACTAAGAGCTAGCTGGTGATTGGTGGCTACATAAAGATGCTTTGTCATTGGCTCACCAGATGTGTTCACCCCAGTAGTGCATTGTTGCTCTGAAGCTGACATCAGGCTTTTCAAGGGCTGTTTCCCTGGAGTGCTCAGTAATATCAAATGCTAACTAAAAAGTAAATTTTTATAAATGCTGATAAAACAATTTTATTGAGATCTTTTCTGTGGTGCTGTTATATACTATGGATAGCTTAACTAAATGACTTTACCTTTAAAGGGATATAAAACCCCCATTTCTTTTTTTATTTAGACCATAACATTTTACTTGTATTATCAAATGTGCTTTGTTCCCCAGTTATTATTTTGTTGAAGAGTGTCACGACCACCTCTCCTGACCAGACTGTGCAGGTGAGGCTGTGACTGAGATGCGATGAAACGATTAACAAAACACTTTCTAAACTATTCTAACTACAGAAAGTGCAAACATCCCTTTTATCACCACTCAATATCTGCACCTATAACTCTAAATGCTGACACCACCTTAATATTATTATACAGGAAACCCTAAGAAAAAACCCAGACTAACAAATTAAAAATCCCAAAACACAATTTGGCAAAAATCAGCCTAAAAAAACTCCACAGTACTGTTATTAACAATCTCTTCAGGATCGTGAATACAAATGGTAAGACGAAAGACAAATCTAGAATAAGAGATATTTATTATGACAAACATGGTCACAGAGCATTAGCATTAAAAAGATTACATAGAAATATACAAAAGTACACTGTACCAATACAGCTTTAAAAAGGATTAAAAAGAGATATCCTACACACCCTGCTCACATTACAGGAAATGTAGAAGTTTTCCCACTCAAGCAGAGTTGAGATTTAGATCCTGGGTCTCTCACGCACTTTCAGAAAAAATGCTCTCCAGCCAATGACAATTTATTGTGCAATTTTCCCCACTATGTACATGAAAAAGCTTGCTAAACCAGCCTCTGACGGTTTGAGGGGCTAAGAGAACCCACACCCAGCTTTTATAACCCTTGCATTCTAAGTTAGAATAAGTCCTGAATTTATTCCAATACCATAACTTTTGAACAGGCACAATTAATTTACCTGCAAGATAGTACAATAAACGGTCAGATTACAAGTGACGCGCTGTTACGCACAAGCGAAAGGGGGTTTATCGCAGCTATTTGCACACTTTGGGTATATCACTTGTATTACAAGTTGAAAGTACATGCAACTAAAGATAACGCGCGTCGGAATAACAAATCTTCAGATCTCTGGTTAACTGTTTTGCAAAACAAAAAAGTGTCACAAAACACATCAAACATGCATTACAAAGTACAGATACACTCATAATAACACTGTCTAATAAATATACATTATACAGTACAGTTACACTCATAATAACACTATCTAATAAATATACATTACACAGTACAGATACACTCATAATAACACTGTCTAATAAATATACATTACACAGTACAGTTACACGCATAATAACACTATCTAATAAATATACATTACACAGTACAGTTACACTCATAATAACACTCTCTAATAAATATACCTTACACAGTATAGTTACACTTATAATAACACTCTTTAATAAATATACCTTACACAGTATAGTTACACTTATAATAACACTCTTTAATAAATATACCTTACACAGTATAGTTACACTTATAATAACACTCTTTAATAAATATACCTTACACAGTATAGTTACACTTATAATAACACTCTTTAATAAATATACCTTACACAGTATAGTTACACTTATAATAACACTATCTAATAAATAAAAAAATACACAGTACAGTTACACTCATAATAACACCATCTAATATAAATGCATTACACAGTACAGTTACACTCATAATAACACCATCTAATATAAATGCATTACACAGTACAGTTACACTCATAATAACACCATCTAATATAAATGCATTACACAGTACAGTTACACTCATAATAACACCATCTAATATAAATGCATTACACAGTACAGTTACACTCATAATAACACCATCTAATATAAATGCATTACACAGTACAGTTACACTCATAATAACACCATCTAATATAAATGCATTACACAGTACACTTACACTCATAATAACACCATCTAATATAAAATGCATTACACAGTACAGTTACACTCATAATAACACCATCTAATATAAATGCATTACGCAGTACAGTTACACTCATAATAACACCATCTAATATAAATGCATTACACAGTACAGTTACACTCATAATAACGCCATCTAATATAAATGCATTACACAGTACAGTTACACTCATAATAACACCATCTAATATAAATGCATTACACAGTACAGTTACACTCATAATAACACCATCTAATATAAATGCATTACACAGTACAGTTACACACATAACACTGTCATATATATGTGTGTGTGTGTGTGTATATATATATATATATATATATATATATTACCAAAATTCTATCAGATATATGTAGAACTATGTATTTATGAATAAATAGAACATTTTCTTCTATGTGAAGAACATTGGAATATTAAATATTAATATTTTCATGTTGGGTTAGCGCACTTGAGAATATGCGATCGGGTTTGCACAAGTATGATGGCTTTTTCCCACTTTTTTTGCTCCATTAACTCCTGGGGGAATACATTAACACGCACAAAATAATAGTTTAACTTTTTAAGTGCGTACGATTAGCACACAAGCGACAACTTTTTACTTTAAACTTGTAATACAAGCTCTACCAGACGCGTAAAAAGCTTACTTCTAGTGAAGTTAACACGCGAGCAGGAGCATTAAATACCGCTCCACTTGTAATCTGCCAAAACAGTCTTTATGCCACACAGAACATTATGATATCAAACAAACACCATGGGGTCAATTTATGTAGGTGCAGACAGACATGATCCGCTATAGCGAATCATGTCCGCCAAACATCGATAAATGCTGACAGCATACGCTGTCGGCATTTATCGTTGCACCAGCAGTTCTTGTGAACTGCTGGTGCAATACCGCCCACTGAATATTCGCAGCCAATCGGCCGCCAGCAGGGGGTGTCAATCAACCCGTTTGCTTTCGATCGGGCTGATTGCTGTCCGCCACCTCAGAGGTGGCGGACGAGTTAAGGAGCAGCGGTCTTAGGACCGCTGCTTCTTAACTTCCGCTTCTGTCTGGAACTGAAGCGGAGAGGGTCGGAGGCAGCCTCCGCTGCTTCATAAATCGACGCCCATGTATTTTCCATTCTTCATTGTTCTAATGCATTATTACTTATAAAAGTATATTTCTTTACAAGGCTACTTATCCTGTTAATGACCCCGAGTTTTGAACAAGTGTCACACTCTTGTTAATAAACTACGTCAAGTTGTATTGCTCTTTAAGGCAGGAAATACCTCAGGGTTTGTGATGTACATCTCGCAGAGTGCTATAAAAAATATTTGGGTTTTCTGAGAGAATTCCTAAGTTAGTGCTACAAGAAATCTACCTCTGCTATGCTGGACACTGATGGTTTCATGACAAAGAGATACTTAGGTAGCATCTGGTTCACTACATCACAGGAAATAGCACTGTCATCTAGTACTCTTGCAAATGGATAACATTCTTGCAAAACTGCTGCCATATGATATAGTGTTGCAACAGGTGCACATGTCTGAGCTTATAGCGCTGATTTTCAACAAAAGATACCAAAAGAACAAATAAAATTTGATAACAGAAGTTAATTAGAAAGTTGATTAAAACTGCATTCTCTGGCGTCAAATTTATAAGCTCCGAATGGAGCTTGATGCCCCTGTTTCCGCGCGAGCCTTCAGGCTCACCAGAAACAGTAGTTATGAAGCAGCGGTCTAAAGACTGCTGCTCCATAACTTGTCCACTGCCTCTGAGGCTGCGGTCTTCAATCTGCCGATTCTAAAGATCGGGCAGATTGACGCCCGCTGCTTGCGGCCGATTGGCTGCAAATCTACAGGGGGCGGGATTGCACAAGCAGTTCATCAGAACTGCTTGTGCAATGATATATGCCGACACCGTATGATACATGGTATCATGCCTGTCCGCATAACCGCACTTTAGTAAATCGGCCCAATATCTGAATCATGAAAGAAACGTTTGGGGTTTATGTCCCTTTAAGCTGATGTATCCTACTGGTAATGTTCATACAGCTTATTTTTGTATTATTATTAGTGACTTCAGATACATAAACAGGGGAGGATAGCATCACCATAATTTACCTATAAGGGTTAAAAAGGTAAAAATCAATAAATGTTAAATATGGCAAAAAAGCCTATTTTTATAGCAGTCTTATTATCAGTAGCCAGAGAACTAGCGGATATTTCCAACCCTGACTATATTTTAAATTTATGCACAAAATCAGTTAAAATCACATAAATATCACATTCTAAGGCCTTAGAACAAAGTAATCAGACTTTCCCATGTGTGATTCTGAGCTCATGACACATTTGTGAGTAAAAGGGCAGAGTTCCTAAAGATATTTATAGAACAATATACAAAGACAATAACCTTCGGAAATCCTTTGTGATGCATTTAGAGAGATGCCTATCAAACCATATTCTTTCTGTAATTGGGATTTAAATTAAAAAAAATTAGATGATTTGTTAATAAATAATTTTATATAATGGAGAAATATGTTTTCCATATTGATTACACACATAAACACACACTGTCATATTTGCCTTAAAATATTAAAGGGACATGATACACAAATGTCGAAGCACTTGAAAGTGATGCAGCATAGCTGTAAAAAACTGACTAGAAAATATCACCTGAACATATCTATGTAATAAAAGGAAGATATTTACTTCTTCCTTTGTAAAGGGACATTAAGCAGCCAATCAGGATGCTAGTCCCAGGCCTTGCAAGGAATTGTGCAAACACAGTCATGTTATTTCTCTATTCAGTTCAACCCCTTGAGTGCCAACGACGGCTCTGAGCCGTCGCAGAGTTTCCCACTCTGGTGCTAACAACGGCTCAGAGCCGTCGCTAGAACTCTCCCAACTTGTGGGAGATCTAGGGGCTCCCACTCGCTCCTACCCCGGCAATCGGGCCAGCATAGTGACAGGCATTGCCAGGGCTTCACGTTTTGCGTGGTGACGTCACGTGCAATGATGTGATGACGTCACTGCACAACTTTATTAAAAATTTACAATACAAAGTATAGGGAAAGGGGGCATGCTGCTTAGACACCTGTATCTCAGGCATATAAGCAACTACAGACACCCAAGACCCACCATTGGAAAGGTAATCGTGTAAGTCTTGGGGATCTGGGAAAAAAAACATAATTGATGTAAGAACTTACCTGATAAATTCATTTATTTCATATTGGCAAGAGTCCATGAGCTAGTGACGTATGGGATAAACAATCCTACCAGGAGAGGCAAAGTTTCACAAACCTCAAAATGCCTATAAATACATCCCTCACCACACCCACAATTCAGTTTAACGAATAGCCAAGAAGTGGGGTGATAAAGAAAGGAGTAAAAAGCATCAACAAAAGAATTTGGAAATAATTGTGCTTTATACAAAAAATCATAACCACCATAAAAAGGGTTGGCCTCATGGACTCTTGCAAATATGAAAGAAATGAATTTATCAGGTAAGTTCTTACATAAATTATGTTTTCTTTCATGTAATTGCCAAGAGTCCATGAGCTAGTGACGTATGGGATAGCAAAACCCAAGATGTGGAACTCCACGCAAGAGTCACTAGAGAGGGAGGGATAAAATAAAAACAGCCATTTTCCACTGAAAAAATAAATCCACAACCCAAAATATGAGTTATGAAAGGAAAAACTTAAAGCAGAAGCAGAAGAATCAAACTGAAACAGCTGCCTGAAGAACTTTTCTACCAAAAACTGCTTCCGAAGAAGCAAATACATCAAAATGGTAGAATTTAGTAAATGTATGCAAAGAAGACCAAGTTGCAGCTTTGCAAATCTGATCAACTGAAGCTTCATTCTTAAAAGCCCACGAAGTGGAGACTGATCTAGTAGAATGAGCTGTAATTCTCTGAGGCGGGGCTTGACCCGACTCCAAATAAGCTTGATTAATCAAAAGCTTTAACCATGAAGCCAAGGAAACAGCAGAAGCCTTCTGACCTTTCCTGGAACCAGAAAACATAACAAATAGACTAGAAGTCTTCCTGAAATCTTTAGTAGCTTCAACATAATATTTCAGAGCTCTTACCACATACAAAGAATGTAAAGATCTCTCCAAAGAATTCTTAGGATTAGGACACAAAGAAGGAACAACAATTTCTCTATTAATGTTGTTAGAATTTACAACCTTAGGTAAGAATTTAAATGAAGTCCGCAAAACTGCTTTATCCTGATGAAAAATCAGAAAAGGAGATTCACAAGAGAGAGATGATAATTCAGAAAAACCTATATGACAAAGCACTAAGCGTTCAATTTACATACCATCAAATTCAATGATTTGAGATCCTGATGGAAAAACGGACTTTGAGATAGAAGGTCTGGCCTTAATAGGAGGGGCCAAGGTTGGCAATTGGACATCAAAACAAGATCCGCATACCAAAACCTGTGAGGCCATACTGGAGCCACCAGCAACACAAACGATTGCTCCATGATTATCTTGGAGAAGAAGAACTAGAGGCGGGAAAGTATAAGCAGGTTGATAACACCAAGGAAGTGTCAACGCATCCACTGCTTCCGCCTGAGGATCCCTGGACCTGGACAGGTACCTGGGAAGTTTCTTGTTTAGATGAGATGCCATCAGATCTATTTCTGGAAGACCCCACATCTGAACAACTTGAGAAAACACATCTGGATGGAGAGACCACTCTTCTGGATGTAAAGTCTGATGACTGTGGTAATCCGCTTCCCAATTGTCTATACCTGGGATATGAACCACAGAAATTAGACAGGAGCTAGATTCTGCCCAAACAAGTATCCAATATACTTCTTTCATAGCTTGAGGACTGTGAGTCCCACCCTGATGATTGACATATGCCACAATTGTGATATTGTCTGTCTGAAAACAAATGAACGGTTCTCTCTTCAATAGAGGCCAAAACTGAAGAGCCCTGAGAATCGCACAGAGTTCCAAAATATTTATTGGTAATCTCGCCTCTTGAGATTTCCAAACCCCTTGTGCTGTCAGGGATCCACAAACAGCTCCCCAACCTGAAAGACTTGCATCTGTTGTAATCACAGTCCAGGTTGGACGAACGAAAGAGGACAAGAATAATACGATGGTGATCTAACTACCAAGTCAGAGATATTCAAACATTGGGATTAAAGGAAAATAATTGTGATATCCTTGTATAATCCCTGCACCATTGGTTCAGCATACAAAGCTGGAGAGGTCTCATATGAAAACGAGCAAAAGGGATCGCGTCCGATGCTGCAGTCATGAGACCTAAAACTTCCATGCACATAGCTACTGAAGGTTCCGACAAGCTGCAACCAATTTCAAATGCCTCTTTTCTGTTAGAGACAGAGTCATGGACACTGAATCTATCTGGAAACCTAAAAAGGTGACCATTGTCTGAGGAATCAAGGAACTTTTTGGTAAATTGATCCTCCAACCATGTCTTTGAAGAAACAACACTAGCTGATTTGTGTGAGATTCTGCAGAATGTAAAGACTGAGCTAGTACTAAGATATCATTCAAATAAGGAAACACCGCAATACCCCGCCCTCTGATTACAGAGAGTAGGGCACTGAGAACCTTTGAAAGGATTTTTGGAGCTGTCACTAGGCCAAAGGAAAGAGTAACACATTGGTAATGCTTGTCTAGAAAAGAGAATCTCAGGTACTGATAGTGATCTGGATGAATCGGAATATGAAGATATGCATCCTGTAAGTCTATTGTGGACATATAATGCCCTTGCTGAACAAAAGGCAGAATAGTCCTTATAGTCACCATCTTGAAAGTTGGTACATGTCGATTCAAAATTTTTAGATCCAAAACTGTCCTGAATGAATTTTCTTTCTTTGGGACAATGAATAAATTTAAATAAAACCCCAGACCTTGTTCCTGAAACGGAACTGGCATGATTACCCCTGATAACTCCAGGTCTGAAACACACTTCAGGAAAGCCTGAGCCTTTACTGGGTTTGCTGGAATGTGTGAGAGAAAAAAATCTTCTCACAGGCGGTCTTACTCTGAATCCTATTCTGTACCCCTGAAAAACAGAATTTATGTTTACCTGATAAATTACTTTCTCCAACGGTGTGTCCGGTCCACGGCGTCATCCTTACTTGTGGGATATTCTCCTCCCCAACAGGAAATGGCAAAGAGCCCAGCAAAGCTGGTCACATGATCCCTCCTAGGCTCCGCCTACCCCAGTCATTCGACCGACGTTAAGGAGGAATATTTGCATAGGAGAAACCATATGTTACCGTGGTGACTGTAGTTAAAGAAAATAAATTATCAGACCTGATTAAAAAAACCAGGGCGGGCCGTGGACCGGACACACCGTTGGAGAAAGTAATTTATCAGGTAAACATAAATTCTGTTTTCTCCAACATAGGTGTGTCCGGTCCACGGCGTCATCCTTACTTGTGGGAACCAATACCAAAGCTTTAGGACACGGATGAAGGGAGGGAGCAAATCAGGTCACCTAAATGGAAGGCACCACGGCTTGCAAAACCTTTCTCCCAAAAATAGCCTCAGAAGAAGCAAAAGTATCAAATTTGTAAAATTTAGAAAAAGTGTGCAGTGAAGACCAAGTTGCTGCCTTACATATCTGATCAACAGAAGCCTCGTTCTTGAAGGCCCATGTGGAAGCCACAGCCCTAGTGGAGTGAGCTGTGATTCTTTCAGGAGGCTGCCGTCCGACAGTCTCATAAGCCAATCGGATAATGCTTTTAATCCAGAAGGAGAGAGAGGTAGAAGTTGCTTTTTGACCTCTCCGTTTACCAGAATAAACAACAAACAAAGACAAAGTTTGTCTGAAATCCTTAGTAGCTGCTAAGTAAAATTTGAGAGCACGAACTATATCCAAGTTGTGCAACAAACGTTCCTTCTTTGAAACTGGATTAGGACACAAAGAAGGCACAACTATCTCCTGGTTAATGTTTTTGTTAGAAACAACTTTTGGAAGAAAACCAGGTTTAGTACGCAAAACCACCTTATCTGCATGGAACACCAGATAAGGAGAAGAACACTGCAGAGCAGATAATTCTGAAACTCTTCTAGCAGAAGAAATTGCAACCAAAAAACAAAACTGTCCAAGATAATAACTTAATATCAACGGAATGTAAGGGTTCAAACGGAACCCCCTAAAGAACTGAAAGAACTAGGTTGAGACTCCAAGGAGGAGTCAAAATTTTGTAAACAGGCTTGATTCTAACCAGAGCCTGAACAAAGGCTAGAACATCTGGCACAGCTGCCAGCTTTTTGTCAAGTAACACAGACAAGGCAGAAATCTGTCCCATCAAGGAACTTGCAGATAATCCTTTTTCCAATCCTTCTCGAAGGAAGGATAGACTCTTAGGAATCTTAACCTTGTCCCAAGGGAATCCTGCAGATTCACACCAACAGATATACCAAATTATGTGGTAATTATTCTGGTTACAGGCTTTCAGGCCTGAACAAGAGTATTAATAACAGAATCTGAGAACCCTCGCTTTGATAAGATCAAGCGTTCAATCTCCAAGCAGTCAGCTGGAGTGGGTCGAACGGACCTAGAACAAGAAGGTCTCGTCTCAAAGGTAGCTTCCATGGTGGAGCCGATGACATATTCACCAGATCTGCATACCAAGTCCTGCGTGGCCACGCAGGAGCTATCAAAATCACTGACGCCCTCTCCTGATTGATCCTGGCTACCAGCCTGGGGATGAGAGGAAACGGCGGGAACACATAAGCTAGTTTGAAGGTCCAAGGTGCTACTAGTGCATCCACTAGAGCCGCCTTGGGATCCCTGGATCTGTACCCGTAGTAAGGAACTCTGAAGTTCTGACGAGAGGCCATCAGATCCATGTCTGGAATGCCCCACGGTTGAGTGACTTGGGCAAAGATTTCCGGATGGAGTTCCCACTCCCCCGGATGCAATGTCTGACGACTCAGAAAATCCGCTTCCCAATTTTCCACTCCTGGGATGTGGATAGCAGACAGGTGGCAGGAGTGAGACTCCGCCCATAGAATGATTTTGGTCACTTCTTCCATCGCTAGGGAACTCCTTGTTCCCCCCTGATGGTTGATGTATGAACTTGGCCCTCGCTAGCTGAGGCCAAGCTTTGAGAGCATTGAATATCGCTCTCAGTTCCAGAATATTTATCGGTAGAAGAGATTCTACCCGAGACCAAAGACCCTGAGCTTTCAGGGATCCCCAGACCGCGCCCCAGCCCATCAGACTGGCGTCAGTCGTGACAATGACCCACTCTGGTCTGCGGAAGGTCATCCCTTGTGACAGGTTGTCCAGGGACAGCCACCAACGGAATGAGTCTCTGGTCCTCTGATTTACTTGTATCTTCGGAGACAAGTCTGAATAGTCCCCATTCCACTGACTGAGCATGAACAGTTGTAATGGTCTTAGATGAATGCGCACAAAAGGAACTATGTCCATTGCCGCTACCATCAAACCTATCACTTCCATGCACTGCGCTATGGAAGGAAGAGGAACGGAATGAAGTATCCGACAAGAGTCTAGAAGTTTTGTTTTTCTGGCTTCTGTCAGAAAAATCCTCATTTCTAAGGAGTCTATTATAGTTCCCAAGAAGGGAACCCTCGTTGACGGAGATAGAGAACTCTTTTCCACGTTCACTTTCCATCCGTGAGATCTGAGAAAGGCCAGGACAATGTCCGTGTGAGCCTTTACTTGAGGAAGGGACGACGCTCGAATTAGAATGTCGTCCAAGTAAGGTACTACAGCAATGCCCCTTGGTCTTAGCACCGCCAGAAGGGACCCTAGTACCTATGAGAAAATCCTAGGAGCAGTGGCTAATCCGAAAGAAAACGCCACGAACTGGAAATGCTTGTCCAGGAATTCAAACCTTAGGAACCGATGAGGTTCCTTGTGGATAGGAATATGTAGATACGCATCCTTGAAATCCACCTTGGTCATGAATTGACCTTCCTGGATGGAAGGAAGGAGTGTTCGAATGGTTTCCATCTTGAAGGATGGAACCTTGAGAAACTTGTTCAAGATCTTGAGATCTAAGATTGGTCTGAACGTTCCCTCTTTTTTGGGAACTATGAACAGATTGGAGTAGAACCCCATCCCTTGTTCTCCTAATGGAACAGGATGAATCACTCCCATTTTTAGCAGGTCTTCTACCCAATGTAAGAATGCCTGTCTTCTTATGTGGTCTGAAGACAACTGAGACCTGTGGAACCTCCCCCATGGAGGAAGCCCCTTGAACTCCAGAGAATAACCTTGGGAGACTATTTCTAGCGCCCAAGGATCCAGAACATCTCTTGCCCCAGCCTGAGCGAAGAGAGAGAGTCTGCCCCCCACCAGATCCGGTCCCGGATCGGGGGCCCGCATTTCATGCTGTCTTGGTAGCAGTGGCAGGTTTCCTGGCCTGCTTTCCTTTGTTCCAGCCTTGCATAGGTCTCCAGGCTGGATTGGCTTGAGAAGTATTCCCTTCCTGCTTAGAGGACGTAGCCCTTGGGGCTGATCCGTTTCTGCGAAAGGGACGAAACTTAGGTTTATTTTTGGTCTTGAAAAGACCTATCCTGAGGAAGGGCGTGGCCCTTGCCCCCAGTGATATCAGAGATAATCTCTTTCAAGTCAGGGCCAAAGAGTGTTTTCCCCTTGAAAGGAATGTCAAGCAATTTGTTCTTGGAAGACGCATCCGCTGCCCAAGATTTTAACCAAAGCGCTCTGCGCCACAATAGCAAACCCAGAATTTTTTCGCCGCTAACCTAGCCAATTGCAAGGTGGCGTCTAGGGTGAAAGAATTAGCCAATTTAAGAGCACGAATTCTGTCCATAATCTCCTCATAAGAAGAAGAATTACTAATAATCGCCTTTCCTAGCTCATCAAACTAGAAACACGCGGCTGCAGTGACAGGGACAATGCATGCAATTGGTTGTAGAAGGGAACCTTGCTGAACAAACATCTTTAGCAGACCTTCTAATTTTTTATCCATAGGATCTTGGAAAGCACAACTATCTTCTATGGGTATAGTGGCGCGCTTGTGTAGAGTAGAAACCGCCCCCTCGACCTTGGGGACTGTCTGCCATCAGTCCTTTCTGGGGTCGACTATAGGAAAACAATTTTATAAATATGGGGGGAGGTACTAAAGGTATACCGGGCCTGTCCCATTCTTTACTAACAATGTACGCCACCCGCTTGGATATAGGAAAAGCTTCGGGGGGCCCCGGGGCCTCTAAGAACTTTTCCATTTTACATAGTGGTTCTGGAATGACCAGATAATCACAATCATCCAAATTGGATAACACCTCCTTAAGCAGAGCGCGGAGATGTTCCAACTTAAATTTAAAAGTAATCACATCAGGTTCAGCTTGTTGAGAAATGTTTCCTGAATCTGAAATTTCTCCCTCAGACAAAACCTCCCTGGCCCCCTCAGACTGGTGTAGGGGCCCTTCAGAAACCATATCATCAGCGTTCTCATGCTCTACAGAATTTTCTAAAACAGAGCAGTCGCGCTTTCGCTGATAAGCGGGCATATTGGCTAAAATGTTTTCGATAGAATTATCCATTACAGCCGTTAAATGTTGCATAGTAAGGAGTATTGGCGCACTAGATGTACTAGGGGCCTCCTGTATGGGCAAGACTGGTGTAGACGAAGGAGGGGATGATGCAGTACCATGCTTACTCCCCTCACTTGAGGAATCATCTTGGGCATCATTTTTACTAAAAAATTTTATGACATAAAAAACATATAGTTAAATGAGAAGGAACCTTGGTTTCCCCACAGTCAGAACACAATCTATCTGGTAGTTCAGACATGTTAAACAGGCATAAACTTGATAACAAAGCACAAAAAACGTTTTAAAATAAAACCGTTACTGTCACTTTAAATTTTAAACTAAACACACTTTATTACTGCAATTGCGAAAAAGTATGAAGGAATTGTTCCAAAATTTCACCACAGTGTCTTAAAGCCTTAAAAGTATTGCACACCAAATTTGGAAGCTTTAACCCTTAAAATAACGGAACCGGAGCCGTTTTTATATTTAACCCCTTTACAGTCCCTGGAATCTGCTTTGCTGAGACCCAACCAAGCCCAAAGGGGAATACGATACCAAATGATGCCTTCAGAAAGACTTTTCTATGTATCAGAGCTCCACACACATTCAGCTGCATGCCATGCTGTCCTCAAAAACAAGTGCGCCATACCGGCGCGAAAATGAGGCTCTGACTATGATTAGGGAAAGCCCCTAAAGAATAAGGTGTCAAAAACAGTGCCTGCCGATATAATCATATCAAAATACCCAGAATAAATGATTCCTCAAGGCTAAATATGTGTTAATAATGAATCGATTTAGCCCAGAAAAAGTCTACAGTCTTAATAAGCCCTTGTGAAGCCCTTATTTACTATCTTAATAAACATGGCTTACCGGATCCCATAGTGAAAATGACAGCTTCCAGCATTACATCGTCTTGTTAGAATGTGTCATACCTCAAGCAGTAAGAGACTGCACACTGTTCCCCCAACTGAAGTTAATTGCTCTCAACAGTCCTGTGTGGAACAGCCATGGATTTTAGTTACGGTGCTAAAATCATTTTCCTCATACAAACAGAAATCTTCATCTCTTTTCTGTTTCTGAGTAAATAGTACATACCAGCACTATTTTAAAATAACAAACTCTTGATTGAATAATAAAAACTACAGTTAAACACTAAAAAACTCTAAGCCATCTCCGTGGAGATGTTGCCTGTACAACGGCAAAGAGAATGACTGGGGTAGGCGGAGCCTAGGAGGGATCATGTGACCAGCTTTGCTGGGCTCTTTGCCATTTCCTGTTGGGGAGGAGAATATCCCACAAGTAAGGATGACGCCGTGGACCGGACACACCTATGTTGGAGAAAACAATACTCTGAATCCATTGATTTTGGACCGAATTGATTCAAACATCTTTGAAAAATCTTAATCTGCCCCCTACCAGCTGAGCTGGAATGAGGGCCGCACCTTCATGCGGATTTGGGGGCTGGCTTTGATCATTAAATGGCTTGGATTTATTCCAGTTTGAGGAAGGCTTCCAATTGGAAACAGATTCCTTGGGGGAAGGATTAGGTTTCTGTTCCTTATTTTGTCGAAAGGAACAAAAACGGTTATAAGCTTTAAATTTACCCTTAGGTCTTTTATCCTGAGGCAAAAAAACTCCCTTCTCCCCAGTGACGGTTGAAATGATTGAATCCAACTGAGAACCAAATAACTTAGTACCTTGGAAAGAAAGAGATAGCAATCTGGACTTAGAAGTCATGTCAGCATTCCAAGATTTAAGCCACAAAGCTCTTCTAGCTAAAATAGCTAAAGTCATAGATTTAACATCAATTTTGATGATATAAAAAATGGCATCAAAAATAAAATGATTAGCATGTTGAAGCAAGCGAACAATGCTAGACAAATCAGAATTCAATTCTTGTTGTGCTAAATGCTCCAGCCAAAAAGTTGATGCAGCTGCAACATCAGCCAAAGAAATTGCAGGCCTGAGAAGATGACCTGAATATAAATAAGCTTTCCTTAGATAAGATTCAAGTTTCCTATCTAAAGGATCTTTAAAAGAAGTACTATCTTCCATAGGAATAGTGGTACGTTTAGCAAGAGTAGAGATAGCCCCATCAACTTTGGGGATCTTTTCCCAAAACTCTAAAGAAACTGCTGGCAAAGGATACATTTTTTTAAACCTTGAAGAAGGAATAAAAGTAGTACCAGGCCTATTCCATTCCTTAGATATCATATCAGAAATAGCATCAGGAACTGGAAAACCTTCTGGAATAACCACAGGAGGTTTATAATCAGAATTTAAACGGTTACTAGTTTTAATATCAAGAGGACTAGTTTCCTCCATATCCAATTGTAATCAACACTTCTTTTAACAAAGAATGAATATACTCCATTTTAAATAAATAAGAAGATTTGTCAGTGTCAATATCTGAGGCAGGATCTTCTGAATCAGAGAAGGATAAATCAGCATATTGCTGGTCATTTGAAATTTCATCAACTTTATGAGAAGTTTTAAAAGACATTTTACGTTTAAATTCTTTTAAATTTATAGGTATATCTTGTGCATTAGATGTTGAAGGAACAGCAACAGGTAATGAACTACTACTGATGGATACATTCTCTGCATGTAAAAGTTTATCATGACAACTATTACAAACCACAGCAGGAGATATAACCTCCACAAGTTTACAACAAATGCACTTAGCTTTGGCAGAACTGTTATCAGGCAGCAGGGATCTAACAGAGACTTCTGAGACAGGATCAGATTGAGACATCTTGCAAATGTAAAAGAAAAAAAACAACAAATAAAGCAAAATTATCAATTTCCTTATATGGCAGTTTCAGGAATGAGATAAAAATGCAAACAACATAGCCCTCTGATAGAGAAAAAAGGCAAGAGGCATATAGGAATGTGGTCTTAAATAATGAAAATATTTGGCGCCAAGTATGACGCACAACCAACTGAAAAAATATATATATATATATATATATTTGGCACCAAAAACGTCTGGAATGACACACATGGGTCACGGATGACGCAACCTTGTGAAGGACTCGGCGTCAACTAAGACACCGGAAATGACGAATTTGCGTCAATGAACGTAACTTCACGGCAAAAAAAATCTTGCACCAAGAATGACGCAATAAACTTTGGTATTTTGCGCCCTCGCAAGCCTAATTCTGCCCGTGAATTTAAAAGACAGTCAATTGAAAAAAAGACTAAACACCAGGTAAGAAATCTTTTTTTCTTTTCCTAAAAAAAAAAAACCATTTCCCAGATATGAAACTGACAGTCTGCAAAAGGAAATATACTGAAACCTGAATCATGGCAAATATAAATACAATACATATATTTAGAACTTTATATAAATACATAAAGTGCCAAACCATAGCTGAGAGTGTCTTAAATAATAAAAACATACTTACCAAAAGACACGCATTCACATATAGCAGATAGACAAAACCAGTACTGAAACGGTTATCAGTAGAGGTAATGGAATATGAGAGTATATCGTCGATCTGAAAAGGGAGGTAGGAGATGAATCTCTACGACCGATAACAGAGAACCTATGAAATAGATCTACCGTGAGGAAAACCATTGCATTCAATAGGTGATACTACCTTCACATCCCTCTGACATTCACTGTACTCTGAGAGGAATCTGGCTTCAAAATGCTGAGAAGCGCATATCAACGTAGAAATCTTAGCACAAACTTACTTCATCATCTCCATAGGAGGCAAAGTTTGTAAAACTGAATTGTGGGTGTATTTATAGGCATTTTGAGGTTTGGGAAACTTTGCCCCACCTGGTAGGATTGTATATCCCATACGTCACTAGCTCATGGACTCTTGCCAATTACATGAAAGAAATACAAAAGTTAAAAAAACAAAATTTAAAAAAATCAAACTTAAATCACCTTAGCACCCAGGTGGGAAAGTGCTTAGCACTCAAAGGGTTAAGGAAGTTTACTCATATGATCACAATACAGCAAAGTATGAAATCAGCATATTTTTCCCCAACATGCAGCTAACAGAATCTACATTATATATGTTCACACACCAGTTACTGTTGTGAGCTGATGACATTTGAGGTAAAACATCTTTGCTTTTTTACATCGAAATGTTCAGGTGAAAACAAAGTTTCACAGATTTCATGATAAAGATAATATCAGCAGCCAGGAAAAAGGCTCCTATAAAAGATGAGAATTGCAGATATTTACTGATTTAAGTCTGGTGACTCTAGCTAAGATACCTCTCCCTCCATCTAAGATACCTTGGCATCCCATATAGATGGGGCTTCCCATTTTCCATGAGGGTTATTAAAGCAACTGAACATATCTCTAGCAGAAAATACAGGGAACTCTTCCGAAACCTCTCCTCTCAAACCTAAATTGCAGAGTCCATCCAGGACAATGGTCTCAAAGAAGAGAAGAAATTCTACTGCTCAAACAGTGACACTACAACAAACTACGATGAAACCTATCTGATCACTACAGATATAATTTGTGAATTATCCAGATCTTATTTTATATTAGTCCATGAAAAATCTATGATTTCTCACTCTTTTCTCTATTCACATATGCTGTATTTGCTCAATCCCTATAAATCTCAGTAGCGTGCGGCCATGCACGCCTAGAGGAAGTTGCAGGAGCAGAAGTAGTCGATTCCCTTGTGGAGGGACACCAAGACTGAAGCAATCATTGTTGGCATTCACCGAGACCCGGGAGCCAAACCAGGAGCAGAGCTCCCTGAGGTAAGTTCTACACAATACATATATTCTAAGTTCTTTGGCGTTGCGGGAGATACCATCTAACCTACAATTTAATATACCTGGACAGTAAATGTGTTTGAAGATTTTTTGCAATTGGTATCTTTATTTGAAAAAGCAGGAATGTAAGGTTAGTAGCCGGACCATTTTTGGTTCAGACCCTGGGTAACGCTTTCTGATTGGTGGCTACATTTAGCCCACGAGTGGGTCAGTGCAGAAATAGACGAGCAGAGGTACTGATACAGAGAGGGCCACTCTGTGGCCCTCTCTGCAGCGGTGGTGCCAATCGTTGGTGGGTGGGAGGGTAAGGAGGGTGGGCGGCCCATCGCTGGAGGGGGGCGGGACCTCTACGGCTATGGAAAAAAACCACTCAGAGCGATAGGGAGGGGGAAGGAGGGAATGGAAAGGAGGAAGAGGGGGATCATACTGAGTGATGGGATAAGAGGGTGGGAAATCGATCTGGGAAGGGTAGGGTATTGAGGGGGGCAGCTACACTACAGGAAAAATGTTTTTTTTTAATTTATTATTTTAAATTAGCCTAATGTGCAGCAAACTGGGTACTTGCAGACAGCTGCCAGTACCTATGAACCTATGATAGCAACAAATAGGTAGAGCGGGAGGGTTAGAGAGCTGCTTGGGGGGGGGATCAGGGAGGTTGGGTGGTAAGGGGGGATCCCACACTGAATAAATATATATATATATATATATATATATATATATATATATATATATATATATATATATAGATAGCCTTTTATTTTCATACTGGCAGACTAATACAAGTGTGGTGACCAGCTGCAATCTAATTATCAAAAAGCAATGCCAAAGACATATATGTCTGCTATTTCTGAACAAAGGGGATCCCAGAGAAGCATTTACAACCATTTATGCCATGATTGCACAAGCTGTTTGTAAATAATTTCAGTGAGAAACCTAAAGTTTGTGAAAAAGGTAACAATTTTTTTAATTTGATCGCATTTGGCGGTGTAATGGTGGCATGAAATATACCAAAATGGGCCTAGATCAACACTTTGGGTTGTCTGCTAAAAAAATATATAGTTTTGATAGGCAAACATAAAAAGGCTCTATTTCAGTTTAAATGAGTGATGGCAAAAATGCTCTGGTCTTTTGGGGAAGTTTTTGTCTGAAATGCCTGGTCCTTAAGGGGTTAAGGATTCTTAT
Source organism: Bombina bombina (assembly GCF_027579735.1). Lineage (NCBI taxonomy): Eukaryota > Metazoa > Chordata > Amphibia > Anura > Bombinatoridae > Bombina > Bombina bombina. The sequence continues at coordinate 210,754,500 of NC_069505.1, forward strand.
ATGTAAAATAACACAGATTTTCTTATACTGCATAGTAGTTAATCTATCTGGCATGTGTATTAGCATAAGCTAGACTGCCAAAACTAATCTGTTGCATGGATCACTGTAACTTGCAAAATGTAGAAAGGTAAAATCATATTTGCCTCCACCTAGGAGGAATTTTTATATTCTCAGTAAACAAAAATATAAGTTATGATATGGAGGAACAGTAAATCCCCATTTCTCATGAGGGCAGTATAACATTTTACAGGTTGTTTTCTACTGCTTATGTATGACTAGTATAGGTACTACCCAAATAAGACTTAGGGGTATATCTATCAAGCCGTCAACTGTTGCATTCGCCGGCATCAATACGCTCGCCTAACATCGCGGCCGTGCATCTTAATACACTCTCCTTATTTATGAAAAAAGCCAGCAAAAAGAAGCGCACCAAGTACGGGCGATGAGCATCGGATTGTTGTTAATTAGCAGTCATCGATCTTGCGACTATTTGGCTTTTTTCCAACTTTATTTATACCCTGTCACTATATGTCGCCACTATAATAAAATGTTTAACCCCTATCCCGCCGCTCCCCGACATCACTGCAACCTAAATAAAGTTATTAACCCCTATCCCGCCTGCTCCCCGACACCACCGACACTAAATAAACGTATTAACCCCTAAACCTCTGGCCTCCCACCTCACTACCACTAACTAAACCTATAAACCCCTAAGGGAATAAAGAGGGCGCTAAAAGCTAAGTTTTCCACCACACTTAGTCAAATAGTAAGATAGACACAATTGATTTTTCAGGGTAACAACTTTACTACAGAATAAAATTAAAGTGCAATATTATTACAGTACAATATAAGAGAGAAGATGTAAGGGACGTCTCCCTGTTACATATAAAAATGATTAAAAAAGGACTGGAATACCACCTTAAAAATGCTTGAAAAAAGTATTTTGCATACGTTTGATTTGATTCAGCACATATTAGATACAATATAATTAAGGTATCAGTCAAGAATCAATCTGTCCCAATCTCTGATGTGTAGTTACAAAGTTGCTTGTAATAGCTGATCAGCAAGTGTTGCAATTGTAACAGATAGGGTCAGTGTGAAAAAATGTAGAATTGTGATATAATATTGATATAACCCCCTTAGGGGTGGTTAGACGATGGATTTTGAACACCTTTATATCAGATCTTTTTCTTACTCACACTTTCTTTTCCAAAGTGGCTTACTGACGATCTTATGGCTCACGATGTTGGAGATTGGACACAGGTAGGCAGTGTCTCCCAATGCTGCTCACTTCTGCTAGTGTCGGCTGAACCCGGTCAGCGTGAATGGAGACTGCTCGTCACTCCAGCGTTCGTTGTGCGCCAAATGGATCCCAGTTCAGAGGGAAGAAATGAGATTCACAAACCCGCACTTAGCGTGGAACACGCGCGGGCAAGGATATAGAAAACTAGGTATCTAGATTTTCAGATTGAGGATAAAGTCCTTAGCAGGATACAACACAGATTCAATCTACGCGTTTCACCCGTTATGTAGGGCTTTTTCAAGAATCTTGAAAGGATCTTGAAAAAGCCCTACATAACGGGTGAAACGCGTAGATTGAATCTGTGTTGTATCCTGCTAAGGACTTTATCCTCAATCTGAAAATCTAGGTACCTAGTTTTCTATATCCTTGCCCGCGCGTGTTCCACGCTAAGTGCGGGTTTGTGAATCTCATTTCTCCCCTCTGAACTGGGATCCATTTGGCGCACAACGAACGCTGGAGTGACGAGCAGTCTCCATTCACGCTGACCGGGTTCAGCCGACACTAGCAGAAGTGAGCAGCATTGGGAGACACTGCCTACCTGTGTCCAATCTCCAACATCGTGAGCCATAAGATCGTCAGTAAGCCACTTTGGAAAAGAAAGTGTGAGTAAGAAAAAGATCTGATATAAAGGTGTTCAAAATCCATTGTCTAACCACCCCTAAGGGGGTTATATCAATATTATATCACAATTCTACATTTTTTCACGCTGACCCTATCTGTTACAATTGCAACACTTGCTGATCAGCTATTACAAGCAACTTTGTAACTACACATCAGAGATTGGGACAGATTGATTCTTGACTGATACCTTAATTATATTGTATCTAATATTTGCTGAATCAAATCAAACGTATGCAAAATACTTTTTTCAAGCATTTTTAAGGTGGTATTTCAGTCCTTTTTTAATCATTTTTTATATGTAACAGGGAGACGTCCCTTACATCTTCTCTCTTATATTGTACTGTAATAATATTGCACTTTAATTTTATTCTGTAGTAAAGTTGTTACCCTGAAAAATCAATTGTGTCTATCTTACTATTTGACTAAGAGTGGTGGAAAACTTAGCTTTTAGCGCCCTCTTTATTCCCTTAGCTTCTGATTTAACTGTTACAGTCCTGGGGTGACTGTTTTAGAGTGGCCCAGTTTTTCCTTTAGTAATCAGCGCCATATATTCGTGTCTATCCTATAAACCCCTAAACCGTGAGCTCCCCACATCGCCAAAAACTAAATTAAGCTATTAATCCCTAAACCTAACAACCCCTAACTTTAAATTAAAAGTACAAGATCCCTATCTTAATATAAATTAAAACTTAGCTATAGAATTAAAATAAACTATTTTAAACTATTCATTAACCTACCCTAACTATTATACTACAAATAAATTAAACTACCAATAAAATAAAATAAATTACATATTAAAGAAACACAACCCTACTCAAATTATTTAAATATACAATTAAACATTATTAAAAGTACTAAATTACAGAAAAAAGCAAACACTAAATTACAAAAAAAAAACAACACTAAATTACAAAAAATAAAAAGCCAAATTATCAATTTTTTTTAAAAGAATTACACCTAATCTAATAGCCCTATGAAAATAAAAAAGACCCCCCAAAATAAAAAAAAACCTAGCCTACAATAAACTACCAATGACCCTTAAAAGGGCCTTTTGTGGGGCGCTGCCCCAAAGATAACAGCTCTTTTACATTGCAAAAAAATACAAACACCCCCCCCCAACAGTTAAACCCACAACCCAACTAACCAACCCCCCCAAATAAATCGAAAATAACCTAAGCTCCCCATTGCCCTGAAAAGCACATTTGTATGGGCATTGCCCTTAAAGGGGCATTTAGCTCTTTTACATGCCCAGACCCTAATCTAAAAATAAAACCCACCCAAAAAAAACCTTATAAATAACCTAACACTAACCACCGACGATCCACTTACATTTCTTGAAGTCCCACTTAAAGGATCCATCCAGCCATAGAAGTCCTCATCCAGGCGGCAAGAAGTCTTCATCCGGACGGCCTCTTCCATCTTCATCCAGGCGCACAGGATAGATGAAGATAGAAGATGCCGTCTGGATGAAGACTTATCCGGCTGGATGAAGATGGAAGAGGCCACCCGGATGAAGACTTCTTTCAGCGTGGATGAGGACTTCTCCAGCTGGATGGATCCTTCAAGCGGGACTTCAAGAACTGTAAGTGGATCGTCTGGAGTTAGTGTTAGGTTATTTTTGGGTGGGTTTTATTTTTAGATTAGGGTCTGGGCATGTAAAAGAGCTAAATGCCCTTTTAAGGGCAATGCCCATACAAATGCCCTTTTCAGGGCAATGGGGAGCTTAGGTTATTTTAGATAGGTTATTTATTTGGGGGAGTTGGTTGGTTGGGTGGTGGGTTTAACTGTTGGGGGGTGTTTGTATTATTTTGCAATGTAAAAGAGCTGTTATCTTTTAAGGGCCATTGGTAGTTTATTGTAGGCTAGGATTTTTTTATTATTTGGGGGGGGGCTATTTTATTTTGATAGGGCTATAAGATTAGGTGTAATTCTTTTAAATTTTTGATAATTTCGTTTTTATTTTTCGTAATTTAGTGTTTGTTTGTTTTTGTAACTTAGTGTTTGTTTTTTCTGTAATTTAGTACTTTTAATCATTTTTAATTGTATATTTAAATAATTTAAAAAGGTTAGGTTTCTTTAATATGTAATTTAGTTTATTTAATTGGTATTTTAATTTAATTGTATTATAATAGGGTAGGTTAAATAATAGTTTAAAATAGTTTTTTTTAATTCTACAAGTAAGATATGGATGTTGTAATTTTAATTTAAAGTTAAAGGGTTGTTAGGTTTAGGGGTTAAAAGCTTAATTTAGTTTTTGGCGATGTGGGGGGCTGAAGGTTTAGGGGTTAATAGGTATAGTTAGTGGTAGTGATGTGGAAGGCCAGAGGTTTAGGGGTTAATATGTTTATTTAGTGGCTGCGGTGTCGGGGAGCGGCGGGATAGGGGTTAATAACTTTATTTAGGTTGTGGCAATGTCGGCGAGCGGCGGAATAGGGGTTAATACATTTTATTTAGGTTGCGGCGCTGTCTGGGGCCGCAGATTAGGGGTGTTTAGACTCGCTGGGTTGCAAAAGACACGAGCGTACCTGTTAAAAGTTTGATAACTTGGAAAAAAATTCAGGTAGAGCTGAATGTGTATTCGGAACATCTGTAATGACGTAAGCATCAATCTGCGTCATATTGAGACCGGCGGATCGTATGTTACGTCACAAATTTCAACATTTGATGGTCTGTAGGCTTTGATAACTAGGTCGGATATATCTTGCAACAATTATGATGCAGAATTCCAGCGTATTTTAGGTTGACAGCTTGATAGATAGGCCTCTCTATATCACCACTTAGAAAACAATCTTATAAAGATTGTTGAAGTAGTTTTGGCTGTAGTGTTGACTAAAATGCCTCTTATTTCCAAAAAAAAAATGCACCTTTTTAACTTCTTAATAAAGAAAAAAGAAAAAAAACTGTACAGATTTACTACAAGCATCTGGAACAGATACATTTTTTAAATAAAAACTTGAGTGATCTTAAATATTTCTACTATGGTATTACTTTTATTTATATAAGAGCCACTGTCTCGCCATCAGAGACGCACTTTTCTGTTCGTGGTACTGTTCACAAATACATGTGGTCTCCCACATTTTTTCTTTAGTTTTTTCATTCTGGCAGATAATTGCTACTTTAATACATACAGTTTTGTTCAACGTTAATACAGGTGTCCCTCGTTTTACAACGGTTCAATTTACACCGTTTCAGAATAACAACCTTTTTTTCCAGTCATGTGACTGTTATTGAAAAGCATTGAGAAGCAGTGCATTTATTAAAATAGCCAGTAGGTGGAGCTGTCCGCTTGTGTTGCAGCAAAGCCAAGCAAGCTGAAATTAATCGGTTTAGCCAGACCTGAACTATCAAGCAGATTTCAAAGGAACAAGATCTTCCTGTCTATAAATCAGTCCAGATTGGAATGCATAGAAAGAACTGTTTGCAGAAAAATGCAAGTGAAGTGTGTTGTGTGATTATTTTATTAGGTTTATAATGCTGTTTAGCAAATGTTTCTGTTTATTTAACTTAGTTTAATTATATATTCTGTGTTGTGTGATTATTTTATTAGGTTTATAATGCTGTTTAGCATTTAAAGTCTTCATTTCAAAGCTTTTAAAATAATGTATTAGGTGTTACTTATGACAATTTTGAGATGGGCCTGGAACCTATCTCCCTCACTTCCCATTGACTTACATTATAAACTGGGTTTCAATTTACAACGGTTTCGATTTACAACCATTCCTTCTGCAACCTAACCCCGGCGTAAACTGAGGGCTACCTGTACTACATTAATTATGTAACAACATCCAAAATAATTCACTATATGTGGGGCATTGTTCTGGGCATATCATGGGGGATATTTATCAAAGCCTAAACCGCAAATACGCCAGAATTCCGCAGCGTAATTGTTGCTAGCTTGATCCGACCTAATTATCAAAGCCTACAGACTGGAAAATGTTGAAATATGTAACGTAACATACGATCCACTGGTCTCAATCCGACGCAGATCGATCCTTACGTCATTACAGATTTTCCAAATACACATTCGGCTCTATCTGACACTTTTTCCAAGTTATCAAACTTTTAACAGGTACGCTCACGGCTATTCCGGCCCAGCGTACTTGATTTTCAATCCGCCACCCTGGAGGCCGCGGATGCCATAGAAATCAATGGGAGTCTGAAGTACCGAACGCTTATGTTCGATGCTGCCAGAAATACCATTGATTTCTATTGTTAAAAACAAGTTACGTTTACACCTAACACCCTAACATAAACCCTGAGTCTAAAAACCCCTAATCTGCCGCCCGACATTGCCGCAACCTAAATAAAGTTATTAACCCCTATTCTGCCGCTCCCTGACACCGCCGCCACTAAATAAACATATTAACCCCTAAACCTCTGGCCTCCTGCATCATTACCACTAACTAAACCTATTAACCCCCAAACCGTGAGCCCCCCACATCGCCATAAACTAAATTAAGCTATTAACCCCTAAACCTAACAACCTGCTAACTTTAAATTAAAATTACAACATCCCTATATTTAAATAAATTTAAACTTACCTGTAGAATTAAAATAAACTATATTTTAAACTATTAATTAACCTACCCTAACTATTATCCTACAATTAAATTAAAATACCAATTAAATTAAATAAATTACATATTAAAAAACCTAACCCTACTCAAATTAATTAAATATATAATTACACATTATTAAAAGTACTAAATTACGAAAAATAACAAACCACATAATCAAAAATAAAAAAGAATTACACCTAATCTAATAGCCCTATCAAAATAAAAAAGCCCCCCCAAAATAAAAAAAAACCCTAGCCTACAATAAACTACCAATGGTCCTTAAAGGGGCCTTTTGTAGGGCATTGCCCCAAAGAAATCAGCTCTTTTACCTGTAAAAAAAATACAAACACCCCCCAACAGTAAAACCCACCACCTAACCAACCAACCCCCCCTCAAATAAAAAAACTCTAAAAATCTAAAATAACCTAAGATAAATAAAAATCTAAAATAACCTAAGCTTAATCCTATTGGCTGATTGGAACAGCCAATCGGATGAGAGCTGCTCAAATCCTTTTGGCTGATTGGAACAGCCAATAGGATTTTAGCAGTTCTAATCCTATTGGCTGATTGAAATCTTTCAGCCAATAGGAATGCAAGAGACGCCATCTTGGATGACGTCACTTGCATTAAAGCTCCAGTTTACAGCGGCGACCGTATGAAGAGGATGCTCCGCGCTGGATGTCTTCAGGATGGACCCGCTCTGCGCCGGATGGATGAAGATAGAAGATGCCGTCTGGATGAAGATTTCGCCCGGCTGGATGAAGATCGAATAAGCCGCCTGGATTAAGACTTCTTGCCAGCTGGATGGATCCTTCAAGCGGGACTTCAAGAACTGTAAGTGGATCGTTGGGGGCTATTTTAGGTTGATTTAAGGGTTTTTTGGGTGGGTTTTATTTTTAGATTAGGGTCTGCGCATGTAAAAGAGCTAAATGCCCATTTAAGGGCAATGCCCATACAAATGCCCTTTTCAGGGCAATGGGGAGATTAGGTTATTAGATTAGGTGTAATTCTTTTTTATTTTTGATAATTTGTTTTTTTATTTTTCATAATTTAGTGTTTGTTTTTCGTAATTTAGTGTTTGTTTTTTTTCCTGTAATTTAGTACTTTTAATAATGTTTAATTGTATATTTAAATAATTTGAGTAGGGTTAGGTTTCTTTAATATGTCATTTAGTTTATTTAATTGGTAGTTTAATTTAATTGTAGGATAATAGTTAGGGTAGGTTAATTAATAGCTTAAATTAGTTTATTTTAATTCTACAGGTAAGTTTAAATTTATATTAAGATAGGGATGTTGTAATTTTAATTTAAAGTTAGCGGGTTGTTAGGTTTAGGGGTTATAGCTGACAGTTTAGTGGTTAAAAGGTTTAGTTAGTGGTAGTGATGTGGGAGGCCAGAGGTTTAGGGGTAATACGTTTATTTTGTGGTGGCGGGGAGCAGCGGGATAGGGGTTAATAACTTTATTTAGGTTGCGGTGGTGTCGGAGAACGGCGGGATAGGGGTTAAACATTTTAGTATAGTGGTGGCGTTTAGCGGCAGTGTATAAATAAAGTTGGGAAAAAGCCAAATAGACGCAAGATCGATGACTGCTAGTTAAAAACAGTCCGATGCTCATCGCCCCGTACTTTGTGCGCGTCTTTTTGACGGATTTTTTTTTAAATAAGGAGAGCGTATTGAGATAAACGGCTGCGATGTTAGATGTTAGGTGAGCGTATTGGTGCCGGCGAATGCAACAAAGTTAAGGCTTTGATAAATATCCCCCCATGACTTTATAAATGAACAAAGGTAAATTTCAACACAATTAATAAACATGTTTGCTGATACAAAACATACACCTGCACACACATAAACCCAGTGGTATAAATCTGATACATGCAAGCTCCTTCCCTGCAATGAAAGCTAACTCTTAGTAACTTCAGTTCACATCTCAGGGACCACATGTAAGCAAGAGTTCTGTGTTACTAATTGGGAGAACTGCAAGTCACAAACAGCTCATTCACATAAGCATATTCTCACCCTGTACACTAAAGTAAGTGCACAAAAACATCTGCTGCACAAATCCATAAGGATGCTAGAGAATTAAAAGGGTTTTTATGCAAATGGTATGGATATGGAGTGATTCTTCAAGAGATATTTAATTATTGTAATAAAACAAGCACTAAGCAGTGGCTTATACGTAAAGGGACATTAACTGCTGATTGGTTGCTGCCCATAAATGCCTTGTGTCATTGGCTCACCCATGTTCATTGCTAGTTCTTCAACAAAGAATATCTAAGATATTTCTCAATATCTAAAGAATATCTAAAGAATAAAGCAAATTAGATAATAGAAGTAAATTGGAATGTTGTTTAAAATTGTATTCTCCACGTAAACCATGAAAGACAAATGTGGGGTTTAGTGTCCCTTTAATAGAAATCATGGCAATATGTATTATTCAATATTTTAAATTGATTTTACTGTATATTTTTTTTTAACTTTATTAGTGTAGTGTCTATTACTTCATGTTACAGCCCTACAAGGAGGCTGTGGTCTCTATAGGAAGGCTTATCTAGCTTGATATCATAAAACTTCTAGAGTAACATGAGCTGGTTTACTATTAAGAGAATACCAGATAAATAGGGAGTCAGATTTGCTCATGCTTAGAAGAGGCAGTATGCAACCTAAGTTAGCAACATGTCAGATCTCTTATTTCCCTGATGGCAGTAGCTACCACTGCTTAAAGGGACAGTCTAGACCCAATACTTATGCTTTATTACTTATTGTTACATACCAGACAACCATGTTGCAGAGGGTTCCACATCTATAAGCTTGTAAGAAGTACATGAAACTTTAAATAATCGTCTGTTAGCAGCCAAAAATGAACGTGCAGCTCCGCCCACAACTTTCTTCTCACCCAGTCAGTTATTTTCTTGTATGACAGTTTAGCAGTGCACGTTTAATATTTTTCAGTTAGCTATTTCAGATTGCACATGCACAAATCAGAATGTGCGAGTAGGAAAACGTATTTAAGAGTCAATCGCGATTGGAGAAACTTAACATACCAAACTATATACACACTATGTGGGCAGAGCTTGGCAGCCATTTTAGTCTCCTAACAAACAAGGAATAGTTAAATGTTTCATGTACTACTTACAAGCTTATGGGTGTGGGACCAGTTGCAGGATGCTTCTCTGGTATGTAATAATAAGAAATCAAAATGATGTAATGAGTCTAGATTGTCCCTTTAATTCCTCATTCCAATAAATTCTAATATGTCCTGTGAAAACATTGGGGCCCATTTAACAAGCTCCGAACGGAGCTTTTGGGCCCGTGTTTCTGGCAAGTCTTCAGACTCACCAGAAACACCAGTTATGAAGCAGCGGTCTAAAGACCGCTGCTCCATAATCCTGTCCGCCTGCTCTGATGAGGCGGACAGGAATCGCCGGAAATCAACCCGCGAGTCAGCAGGGGGCGACGTTGCACCTGCAGCTCTTGTGAGCTGCTGGTGCAATGTTAAATGCGAAGAGCATATTGCTCTCCGCATTCAGCGAGGTCTTGCAGACCTGATCTGCACTGTCGGATCAGGTCCGCAATACCTTTAATAAATAGGCCCCATTGTGTTCATTCTGGGGTTTTGAGGGGGAATTGTTGTTGTTCCTTCCTTTACTATGGCCTTACAGTATTAGTGCTACGCCGGTTTGAATTAGTTAAGTTACACTATGCAGGCACTATAAGTAGAAAATTTAATTTTATTAAAAAAAAAATTTAAAATCATATTTTGCAATAAAAAATGCATTTACCTGTTACAAAATAGTGGCTAGTTCCCCTATGTAGTTTGTACTGCAGACTAAATAGGCCAGAAAAAAGAGCCGCGCCAGTCCGCCATCTTCCATGTTTGTGCGCACCTCAGGAGCAGCAAACCATAAGGCAAGTAAAATGCCGGCAATAGTGTTACATTCTGTGACACGTGACGCTTCCTGGTCAGACCCCCTGTAGGAGTGATCAGTGCTGCTGCTGGACTGGAGCGTTTGTGTGACTGACTTGACTTGTTAAAGAAGCCATTTCGTAAAGTTTTTTTTGTTTGTTTGTTTTGGTAAAAAAAAAATTGCAGCCTCATGCGATTTACATATTGCTTAGCCTCATACTGCAATTAATTGCACAGCTCTATTTTATATTATTTTTATTATCTTTAGTATGCCTGGCAGTGCAAACCAATGCAATTTGTATTTGTTCTTTTGTTGTTTCTTTATTATTATTATTATTATTATTATCAGGTATTTGTAGAGCGCCAACAGATTCCGCAGCGCTTCTTCTGTTCAAGGGACAGTAAACACCTTGAGGTTTTTTATATAAAATGTTTAGTTATGTGTAATGAAACTATTTTAATTATTTATTTTTCCCCCTTTTATGTAATGTGGCTCTGAAAATTGAGCAATGTCCTGCTGACGCATCAAGGCTAACTCTGCTACATATTTGTCTCTAATTGGATTTATCAGATAACAACTGCAAAACAATGCATTATTTACTAACTTTATGAAAGTGGCTAACCTTGTTGTCTGTGGACTAAAGCCCAGATTGGCTGCTCCAAATAAGGCAATAAGGTGTGTGGAGTTTGGCTTTTGAAAAATAATTGCAGAAAAAAAGGAGGTTAATTTGTTGCTCGTTATGTTGCTGAGGGGTCTCGTTGTTCAGAAAAGAATCATGTTTGAAATGTACTGGGGCTCATTTCCCCTATCTTTTCTAGCTGAATGCCGGGGCATTCGTTACATTAACATATATATATATATATATATAGCCCAGAACATGATTTCTTGCACAGCAAACGTGAACCACTAGAAACACGGAAAAAACAATAAATACAACTGCATCACATTCGCAATATGGCATCTGTGCAATTATTAAATATTCCCATATCTGTTTTGTTACTTTAAAGTGGACTCACTAGATAGAGCGGTATTTGTATTAGGAATGTTGCAGATGCATAAAGGGATTGGCGGTGGGAGTTACAGGGTGTTCCTGGGCGTTTCTGAGAAATAATCTGGATTTTTTACCTAAACCATAACTCAGCATGGGGATTTTATAGTCATTAGTGCCTGAGTGAACTCTCTCTCCATCATGTCTCACTGTATCAAATTTTTGTTTACACATGAGAATAGACTTCTAGTTGTATATTGGGTATATTGCCATTTCACATTGACCTTAAAGGGACATTACACTGCTGAGCACAACCACAATACAGCGGTTACATACTCATCATATTAGTACATTTCCTCCTGTGGCTGCAGCTGTTTTCAAAAAAGCTCTGCTATTTTAATAGCTTACGGGGCGCTGTCATCTTGGAGCTTAGGTATTTTCACACGCTGTGACACAGTGATGTTGCCAGCTTTGTTACAGCTGTGTCACTTACTGGGGGTTAGTGTGCACAAGATAGGGTGTAAGCTTTAAGTTTTTGCATTTTATTTACATAGTTTTAATGTTAAACTCTAGCCTAAAGCAAAAAGCCAGCAATATCACTGATCTGTAAGACTGTAAATGTGCACTGCTTCTGTTACAGGGTTAAAGAATACCTGTGCTCTAAGATGACGCCCAGTATGAAGAAGCGGAGCGTCACCATCTGGCATATTTTAAAGGGCTAAAATAGGATAATATCTTTGAAGAGTGCTTCAGGAACAGAAGGAAAATCAATACTAAAGTGAATAGTAACCATGCTACTGTAGTTGCGCCCAGCAGCTTAATATCCTTTTAAGTAAAATTGTAACAGCAATATTAGATTACAATAGACAATATGGGTACTTACTTTATCCAGGATGAATTTGTTCAGATAACACATGTAGCCTTGATTTGATACAGGCCCTTCACTGTCATCTCGGAAATGTTCTTCTAAAGACACAGGATCAATAGGAACATTAAGCAGCGTACATAGATTGTGAGAGAGCACCTGCAAGAGACAGAATATGTAAGTACTGGCTACAAGCACTCATATGAATACACTCATTTAATAGGGCTTAACTATTTATAGAAATATATGTTTAATAGATATCACACTAGAGATAATGGGGCATATTTATCAAGCTCCATATGGAGCTTGATGCCCCGTGTTTCTAAAGACCGCTGCTCCATAACCTGTCCACCCGCTCTGAGGCGGCAGACATAAATCAACCCGATCGAATACGATCGGGTTGATTGACACGCCCTGCTAGCAGCCTATTGGCCGCAAATCTGCAGAGGGCGGCATTGCAGCAGCAGTTCACAAGAACTGCTGGTGCAATGATAAATGCCAACAGCGTATGCTATCAGCATTTATCGATGTGCAGCGGACAAGATCCACTATATCGTATTATATCATAATAAATAGGCCCAAATATATCCAAACATCACATTTCACCAAAGTCAACATCTCCATCAATTAATCCAGCTTGACTCTACATTTTTCCAGGATGCAGACCCCAAAGTTCACATCCATTTGCAGGATAGGCACAGTTTAAGGTTCTGTCCGTGTGTCACCAAACCACACTTCATTCTCTATAACTGATTACCTGGCCACATACTGGACTGCCAGGAAAAAAGCTACAGCATGCCAGCCACTCCCATGTTTTACCTAATTCCTCCTATGGAGAATCCAAGGCTTTACCCCCATTCATTCTGGTTACACCTCCTGGTTACAACAATTCCACCAAAGGGTCTCTCTGACTCTTTAGGCCCTATATAGTATCTGAGACATATTGAAAGGTATGGCATTCACCTCCTTTCACAATCACAACAGTACTTCTATAGCAAGGCTTAACAAATCCAACTTGAGAAGGCTCACTGGCTCCTAATATTCTAGTTCTGACTTTTAACCTAAAGATTTATTTTACATACATCTCTACATACAATCGTCTGGCTTCTGTCCGCCTCAGTATTCTAAGTTTCAGATACATTTTCTCCATATCATAACACCAGAGACCTCTATATAGACTCACAGAGGGAGAAAAAAAAGTATAGTCCAAAAGTTTGCCATTCTCTATAGGTTATTTTCCGTGACACAAGAAAGGTCTATGTAAATATTCTTCATGTAAGACAACCAACAGATATGTGTGGCATGTGACAGGAGACTCATAGTTTTGTAGAATATGAAACCTAATTAAAGGTAAATATTTTTTTGTTATACATTAAAAGGATATTTAAAAAAAAAAATCGCTACCACAGTTTACCAAAGAAGATATGATTATTACTAAAAGTATCCCTTGTTTCTATGCATGTGGTGGTGTTTCCTGGTTCTCCAAGAGAGACGTCTTTATCAGCCAGTGAGCAACTGATCCTTCAGTATAGTTTGTTTACAAACATGCATTTTCTATTTCAAAATCAGTTAAAACTGTATTAAAAAAGGTTATTTAGATAAAAAAATGTTTGTATTGTTATTTATTGTATTGGTTCTTTTTTTGTTTATCCTCAATTACCTTTTTTATTTTCTTCCTGGCTTTGTATCTATTTTAAAATATGTCCAAATTATATTGTATATTGATTTGATGTTAAGATCTGTACACTATGGACATGATTATGAAATGTTTTACAACTCATCACTGTTTAGAAACACTTACGGCTAGATTACGAGTTTTGCGTTAGGCTTAAAAAGCAGCGTTAGACAGTCCTGACGCTGCTTTTTAACGCCCGCTTGTATTACAAGTCTTGCAGGTACAGGTGTACCGCTCACTTTTTTGGTCAGACTTGGCAATACCGCAAATCCACTTACGTAAATTGAGTATCTTCTTTTTTCAATGGGACTTGCATAGCGCCGGTATTACGAGTCTGCCAAAAAGTGAGCGGTAGACCCTCTCCTGTCAAGACTGGTACCGCATTTTAAAGTCAGCAGTTAAGAGTTTTACACTACAAAGCCGTAGCATAAAACTCTTAACTAAAGTGCTAAAAAGTACACTAACACCCATAAACTACCTATTAACCCCTAAACAGAGGCCCTCCCACATCGCAAACACTAAAATAAAATTATTAACCCCTAATCTGCCGCTCTGGACATTGCCGCCACTCGAATAAACATATTAACCCCTAAACCGCCGCACCCCGCCTCGCAAACACTAGTTAAATATTATTAACCTCTAATCTGCTGTCCCTAACATCGCCGCCACCTACCTACATTTATTAACCCCTAATCTGCCGCCCCCAACGTCGCCGCCACTATATTAAAGTTATTAACCCCTAAATCTAAGTCTAACCCTAACCCTAACACCCCCTAACTTAAATATATTAAAAGAAATCTAACTAAAAAATCATATCATTAACTAAATTATTCCTATTTAAAACTAAAGACTTACCTGTAAAATAAACCCTAAGCTAGCTACAATATAACTAATAGTTACATTGTAGCTATCTTAGGGTTTATTTTTATTTTACAGGCAAGTTTGTACTTATTTTAACTAGGTAGAAAGGTTATTAAATAGTTATTAACTATTTAAAAACTACCTAGCTAAAATAAATACAAAAGTACCTGTAAAATAAAACCTAACCTAAGTTACAATTACACCTAACACTACACTATAATTAAATAAACTAAATTAAATACAATTAAATAAATTACATATAATTAGCTAAATTAAATTAAATTATCTAAAGTACAAAACCCCCCCACTAAATTACAGAAAATAATAAACAAATTACAGATATTTAAACTAATTACACCTAATCTAATAGCCCTATTGAAATAAAGAAGCCCCCCCCCAAAATAAAAAAAAAACCTAGCCTAAACTAAATTACCAATAGCCCTTAAAGGGCCTTTTGAGGGGCATTGCCCCAAAGTAATCAGCTCTTTTACCTGTAAAAAAAATACAAACAACCCCCCAACAGTAAAACCCACCACCCACACAACCAACCCCCCAAATAAAATACTATCTAAAAAACCTAAGCTCCCCATTGCCCTGAAAAGGGCATTTGGATGGGCATTGCCCTTAAAAGGGCAGTTAGCTCTTTTGCCGCCCAAAGTCCCTAACCTAAAAATAAAACCCACCCAATACAGCCTTAAAAAACCCTAATACTAACCCCCTGAAGATCGACTTACCGGGAGACGTCTTCATCCAAGCCGGGAGAAGTGGTCCTCCAGACGGGCAGAAGTCTTCATTCAAGCCGGGCAGAAGTGGTCCTCCAGATGGGCAAAAGTCCTCATCCAGACGGCATCTTCTATCTTCATCCATCCGGCGCAGAGCGGGTCCATCTTCAAGACATCCAACGCGGAGCATCCTCTTCATCCGACGACTAACACAGAATGAAGGTACCTTTAAGTGACGTCATCCAAGATGGCTTCCCTTAGAATTCTATCAGCCAATCGGAATTAAGGTAGAAAAAATCCTATTGGCTGATGCAATCAGCTGTTAACTATTTTAATTTAGATTAGGGTAGGGAATTTTTTTTATTTTGGGGGCTTTGTTATTTTATTAGGGGGCTTAGAGTAGGTGTAATTAGCTTAAAATTCTTGTAATCTTTTTTTATTTTTTGTAATTTAGTTTAGTTTATTTAATTGTAGGTACTGTAGTTAATTGATTTAATTTATTTATTGATAGTGTATTGTTAGGTTTAATTGTAACTTAGGTTAGGATTTATTTTACAGGTAATTTTGTAATTATTTTAACTAGGTAGCTATTAAATAGTAAATAACTATTTAATAGCTATTGTACCTAGTTAAAATAAATACAAAGTTGCCTGTAAAATAAATATACATCCTAAAATAGCTACAATATAATTATTCGTTATATTGTAGCTATATTAGGGTTTATTTTACAGGTAAGTATTTAGTTTTAAATAGGAAGACTTTAGTTAATAATATTTAATTTATTTCGTTAGATAAAAATTATATTTAACTTAGGGGGGTGTTAGGGTTAGGGTTAGACTTAGCTTTAGGGGTTAATACATTTATTAGAGTAGCTGCGAGGTCCGGTCGGCAGATTAGGGGTTAATACTTGAAGTTAGGTGTCGCTGATGTTAGGGAGGGCAGATTAGGGGTTAATAAATATAATATAGGGTTGGCGATGTTAGGAGCAGCAGATTAGGGTTACATAGATTAGGGGATAATAATAAAATGCAGGGGTCAGCGATAGCGGGGGCGGCAGATTAGGGGTTAATAAGTGTAAGGTTAGGGGTGTTTAGACTCGGGGTACATGTTAGGGTGTTAGGTGCAGAATTAGAAACTGTTTCCCCATAGGAAACAATGGGGCTGCGTTAGGAGCTGAACGCTGCTTTTTTTGCAGGTGTTAGGTTTTTTTTTCAGCCCAAACTGCCCCATTGTTTCCTATGGGGATATCGTGCACAAGCACGTTTTTCCAGCTAGCCGCTACCGTAAGCAACGCTGGTATTGAGAGTTGAAGTGGCGGTAAATATGCCTGTACCTGTGCCTTCAGAGAACTCTCAATACGAGCGTTATTTAAAAGGTGCGGGGGGGAAAAAATATGTGTAGCTAACGCACCCCTTTGGCCGCAAAACTCTAAATCTAGCCGATAATTCTCTTGGTATCCTTTGTTGAAGAGAAAACCTGAGTAGGCACTGGGAGGTCTGTCCTTTGTACAAGACAGTCAGGATACTGAGCTCTCTTCTGCTAAGACAGCCATAAGTCCCTAATTGCACGATTTCCCCCACAGTTGTAAGAACCTTGATAAGCCTCACCCACACCAGCAATGTTATAGCTATAACTATACAGCCCTTCCGTGTTAGAACAGATGATTATGTTACAATCTAGTTTGCACTAAACTTTTATGATTTTTCAAACTCAGATCTCACATTACCATATACCATTTATGTATTGCTGCAAGTAAACTGTATATCCATGCGCTACTATTTTCAGTAGTAATATCTTTAACCCCTTAATGACAGGGTGTCCCATACTTCCTCATCAACAGTGCTAAACTGGGTGCTTCTACGTAAGTTTTTAAAAGGTTTTATACTGGATTTTTAGATCAGTGTCTGTGCATATTCTTCTTTATAGCAGTATCTATTACATGCAGTTATATGAAAATTGGTGTATACTGTCCCTTTAAGGACCAGTGATGTACATGGTACGTCTTGTTTGTTAAGCGGTTAAAAAAATTGTTATTATTGAGCTACCAGTACAACTCTTAAAGGGACAGTCTAGGCCAAAAGAAACTTTAATGATTCAGATAGAGCATGTAATTTTAAACAATTTTCCAATTTACTTTTATCACCAATTTTGCTTTGTGCTCTTGGTATTCTTAGTTGAAAGCTTAACCTAGGAGGTTCATATGCTAATTTCTTAGACCTTGAAGCCCACCTCTTTCAGATTGCATTTTAACAGTTTTTCACCACTAGAGGGTGTTAGTTCACGTATTTCATATAGATAACACTGTGCTCGTGCACGAGAAGTTATCTGGGAGCAGGCCCTGATTGGCTAGACTGCAAGTCTATCAAAAGAACTGAAAAAAGGGGCAGTTTGCAGAGGCTTAGATACAAGATAAGCACAGAGGTTAAAAGTAAATGTGTTGATTATGCAAAACTGGGAAATGCGTAATAAAGGGATTATCTATCTTTTAAAACAATAAAAATTCTGGGGTAGACTGTCCCTTTAAGAGATAAGTAGATCATAAGATTGTTCTGTCATATGTAAATGAATTCTGCGCCACAACAGCCATAAACAGACTTGAAAGTCAAAAATAAACGTTCATAGTTTAGACAGACCATGTCATTTTAAGGGGACTTAAATTTACTTCTGTTGTTAAATTTACTTTGCTCTCTGGGTATCTTTTGTTGAAAAGCATAGCTAGATAGACTCAGGAGCAGCAAAGCACTACTGGGGGTTAGCTGGTGATTGGTAGCTGCACATATATGCCTCTTGTCATTGGCTCACCAGATGAGTTTAGCTAACCAGTAGTACATTGCTGCTGTGGAGCTGACTTTAACTATGTGTTTAACCTCTCTGCATTGGAGAACACATAGTTATATGCGAGCAACAATAATAAAATGCTCTAATACACTACAGCATTATCTTTTTACAATTGTATGTCCCTTTAAATGATGGGGTGAAGCGCGTTATAGTTATACAATGTGAAAAGTGTACAGCAATCTGAGGCCCTGTGCACTACGGACAGTGAGCTTCACAAAGGGATATAAAGAGTTTTTTTAATGTGTACAGGAGGTTGAATGTGACTGTTGTGACTGTTACTTTTGACAGTAAAGTCATTTACATAGAGTATGACATTTTATACAACTTTCCAATGTAAGTCTGTTAAAAATTTTGCTTAGCTCTCTATATATACTTTGTAGCCCTAGGTAAACTCAGGAGAGTGCATGTGCCTTTAGCCTGGAAGATAAACAAGGGGCGCCAACATAGTGTGAATCGTTCAAACAACAAATATAAAAGTGATGTGCAAAAAACTACTCACAAGGAAAGTGGCACCTTAAATGAATAAGGTGCGATAAAGCAGGCTGACATTCAAATTCCAGCAGTCAGTACGCTGGAGGTCTCACCCAGAGGACCTGTGGAATCCAGATAGGCGTCTAGAAAGTAGCACCCACGTTTTTCAGGGCCAATGGCCGGACCAGGTGAGCTGCAAGCTGATAGGTGTTCTCCTGCTGCACTCACGCCACCGAGACTTTTCTCCAAAAACGACAGTGTCAGTGTATGAAAGGTTCCGTGGTAAAAGTCCTGTTTCAAAAACAAGTGGATCGTGGAAAGAAGCAAAAATACCGGGTCGTGGTATAAAACAAACAGTATTTATTTTGCAACGCGTTTCTCAGTCTATTCCAGACCGTTTCATCAGGCATTTTTTTTTTTTTTTTTTTTATTTATGCATACGGGTACAAACCCAATCATAAAGTGGTAGGTCCCACTTTGATAACCTGTGTTCCAAGCGCATCCTCTTAAGTTTTTTCCTCCTCAGGAATTTCTTTTTATATTATGTGCCTTTAGCCACCTGGCAACAGTGTATGCAACAATGTTCATAGCCATGTTATATATAGTTGCAAACACAACTGCAATAAAATGCTACAGACATTATGGCAGCAACGTTTTCAACTATGTATAACATTGTTTTAAACATTGTTACAAACACTGCTGCCAGAATTCTCCTGAGCTCACCTATGATTAATGTCCCTTTAAGACTGTGAGCGATTATGGGTGTTGTTTAGTTGCTGATCTGGAGAGTATTAAGTGAGGTTGCCTCTAACCAGTAAGCTGAATACACATTTGGGGACAATTTCTTGGTTTTCATAAGAGCCCTGATCTTAAAGTGATTGTAAATTTTATCAATTTGCTGCCTAGTATATAAAATTATTCTTAAAAACAGGGGCACTTTCATTGATTAAAGTTTTCAAAGACGCTTCATTTAGTGATGGTAAACATTGCGCCGTTCCTCCGCCCACATCACATTCTTAATTTAGCTGATCGATGACGAATCCAGCTTCATCCAATCGTTGCGTGCCCTCTTTGGCTTCCAGCTCGTGGGTTACACAATGACTGGATGAAGTTAGATTCGTTATCAATCAGCTAAATAAATAATGTGATGCGGGTGGAGGAACGGCGCAATGTTTACCATCACTAAATAGTAAATATTTTACAAACGAAGCATCTTTGAAAATTTTAATCAATGAAAGTGCCCCAATTTTTAAGAATAATTTTATATACTAGACAGCAAATTGATCAAATTTACAATACATGTAATAACTCCAATGCAAGTATAAAAGCTTTTGAATTTCCAATTTACCTATTCAATTTTCTCTGTTTATATAAACTTACGTCAAATAATCCTGGCGCATTTATTTTTTAACCATTTTTCTTTACATAAGTTTGGCAGATTATACCTAAAGTGATTTATAAATGTTGGGAAGATTGGAAGGTCTCACCCTTGCAGTCCTAACCTCCTGTTTCTCACCCTCCCACCTAAGATTATGGGACTTATTTATCAAAGGGTCAACTGAAAATAAGCTGGAATTCCGCATCGTAATTGTCACGAGATTGATTTGCTGTAGTTATCAAAGCATCAAGATCGCCAAATGTTGAAATTTGTGACGTAACATACGATCCCGCAATCTCAAGCCGACACAGATCGATGCGAGTTGAAAACCTGTGTAATTCGAGCAGAATCATGTTCATTCGCCCTCCTAATCGACAATATTTGAAGCTCTCACAAAGTTATCAAAAATTCTACATTTACACTTGCGTCTTTTCCGACGCAGTGTACCTAGTTTTCAATCCGCCACCCTTGAGGTTGCGGTGCCATAGAAGTCAATGGCAGTCTGAAAATACAGAAAGTTTATGTTCAATGCTGCAAGAGAATGAAGTATATTACATAATAAAAGTAAATTACAAACTTTATTAGAATTGTATACCCTTTCTAAATCAAAAAATATTATTGCTCCACATTTGGTGCACTTGTAGATATAGGGATACAAATGAAAAACATAATTTATGTAAGAACTTACCTGATAAATTAATTTGTTTCAAAATGGCAAGAGTCCATGAGCTAGTGACGTATGGGATATACATTACTACTTGGAGAGGGTGAAGTTTCCCAAACCTCAAAATGCCTATAAATACACCTCCCACCACACTCACACCTTAGTTTAACGTATAGCCAAGTAGTGAGGTGTAAAAAGGAGTAAAAAAGCATACAAAAAAGAGAAATTGGAAAATAATATTGTGCTTTTATACTAAAAAATATAACCACCACAAACAGGGTGGGCCTCATGGACTCTTGCCATTATGAAAGAAATGAATTTATCAGGTAAGTTCTTACATAAATTATGTTTTCTTTCATGTAAATGGCAAGAGTCCATGAGCTAGTGACATATGGGATAAAATATGCAAGATGTGGAAGACCACAGAAGAGTCACTAGAGAGGGAGGGATACAATAAAAACAGCTATTTCAGCTGAGAAATTAAATCCAAACAAAAAATAAGTTTTTCTATAAATTTCAAGAAAAAAACTTAAAATATAAGCAGATGAATTAAACTGAGACAGCTGCCCGAAGAACTTTTCTACCAAAGACTGCATCAGAAGAAGCAAATACATAAAAATGGTAAAATTTAGTAAATGTATGCAAAGAAGACCAATTTGCTGTTTTGCAAATCTGATCAACTGAAGCTTCATTCTTAAAAGCCCAAGAAGTGGCAACTTATTTAATAGAATGAGCTGTAATCATCTGAGGCGAAGACTGTCCCTCCTCCAAATAAGCCTTGTGAATCAAAAACAAAGATGCCAAAGAAATGGCAGAGGGTTTCTGACCTTTCCTAGAACCAGAAAAGACAACAAATAGACTAGAAGTCTTCCTGAAATCCTTAGTAGCCTCAACATAGTATTTCAAAGCCCTTACCACATCCAAAGAGTGTAAAGATTTTTCAAGAGAATTCTTAGGATACGGACACAAGGAAGGAACAACAATTTCCCTACTAATGTTGATAGAATTCACAACATTAGGAAGAAATGTAAACAAAGTCTGCAAAACAGCTTTATCCTGATGGAAAATCAGAAAAGGAGACTCACAAGAGAGAGCAGACAATCAGAAACTCTTCTAGCAGAAGAGATAGCCAAAAGAAACAATAATTTCCAAGAAAGTAGTTTAATATCCAAAGAATGCATAGGCTCAAAAGAAGGAGCCTGCAAAAACTTTAAAACCAAATTAAGACTCCATGGAGGAGAAACAGACTTAATAACAGGCTTGATAAGGACCAAAGCCTGAACAAAACAGTGAGTATCAAGAAGTTTAGCAATCATTCTATGAAATAAAACAGAGCAGAGATTTGTCCCTTCAAAGTACTTGCAGACAAACCTTTATCCAAACCGTCCTGAAGAAACTGTAAAATTCTAGGAATTCTAAAAGAATGCCAAGAGAATTTATGAGAACACTATTCCAACACTTTTCCAAACCCGATAATAAATCTTCCTTGAAACAGACTTACGAGCCTGCAACATAGTATTAATCACTGAGTCAAAGAAACCTCTATGAATAAGCACTAAACGTTCAATTTCCACACTTTCAAATTTAGTGATTTGAGACCCTGATGGAAAAACGGCCCTTGAGACAGAAGGTCTGGCCTTAAAGGAAGTGACCAAGGTTGGCAACTGGACATCCAGACAAGATCTGCATACCAAAACCTGTGAGACCATGCTGGTGCTATTAGAAACACATGCAATTGTTCCATTATGATCTTGGAGATCACCCTTGGAAGAAGAACTAGAGGCGGAAAAATATAAGCAAGTTGGTAAGACCAAGGAAATGCGAACACATCCACCATCTCCGCCTGAGGATCCCTGGACCTGGAAAGGTATCTGGGAAGTTTTCTGTGTAGATGGGAAGCCATCAGATCTATTTCTGGAAGACCCCGCAACTGTACAAATCTCCCCGGGATGTAGAGTCTGACGGTGTCAGGGTGCCAGGAATCAGACTGAGACGAGAAGTGCAAAAATAATCACTCCTTTATTAATAACAGAAAATAATAAAAAGTCCACAAGTCAAACAACAAGCCAGGAGTCAAAGCCAGAGCTGGTAGTCAGAAAAGGTGCAGAGGGTTTTTGAACCAGGTGGGCATTTACTTTGAGATGTTACCTTGGGCGTTTCCCATGTGACAGAGCCGAGTCAGGAGCCAAAGCGAGAAGTAAGACGAGCCGGAATCAGGAACAAGGAGAACAGCAGAGTCAGGAACAAGCCAGAGCTCAGGAACCAGGAGGGACATCAGACAGTCATTCATGGCCCTCCTTGATCCTAACGAGATTGTATGCTCCTCTCAAATCAAGTTTAGAAAAGACCGTAGCTCCCTTGAGGCGGTCAAAGAGTTCCGTAATGAGAGGAATAGGGTAAGCATCCTTAATGGTAAGACGAGTAAGACCCCTATAATCGATGCATGGTCTTAACTCACCACCCTTTTTCTTCACAAAGAAGAAGCCAGCCCCTGCAGGAGAGCAGGATTTGCGGATGATCCCCCATGACAGAGCATCAGCAACATACTCCTTCATAGCACAATTCTCCACAACAGACAGAGGGTAAACCCAGCCCTGAGAAGGAATGGCTCTGGGTTGCAGGTCAATGGCACAATCGTAAGACTGGTGAGGAGGTAACGTACCAGCACGCACCTTGTCAAAAACGTCTAGGAACTCTCGGTACTCCTCTGGTAATTGAGATACCGAAGAAGTGCACAAGACTTTAACTGGTTTCCGTAGACAAGTGGCAATATATTACGGAGACCATGACAACATTTCGGACCTGCGCCAGTCGAGACTGGGATTGTGCTTTTTGAGCCAAGGGTAACCCAGAACAACTGGAAAATGCGGAGAGTTTATCACCTGGAACTGGAGGGTTTCAAAATAGAGAGCCACAACAGCCATGGATAATGGAGTGGTTTTGTGAGTAACGAGTGCGGGCTGAAGGGGCCTGCCATCAATGGCCTCAATAGCAAGCGGAACGGACCGAGGCAAAACAGGAATGGAGTGCTTTGATACAAAAGCACTGTCAAAGAAATAGCCCACAGAACCGGAGTCAACAAGAGCCTGGGTGACTATGGAGGAGTCCACCCAGGAAAGGACAACCCTGACCAAAGGTTTTTCCTTTAGAGGTTTCACTAACAAGGATAAAACACCCAAGGACTGCCCCCGACAGGACCTTAGGTGCGAGTGTTTCCTGGCAGTGTAAGACAAGACTTTAAAAGGTGGCCCTGTAACCCACAATATAGGGAGAGCCCCTCCCTCCTCCTAAAGGCCCTCTCCGCCCTGGAGAGACACATGAATCCCAACTGCATCGGCTCAGCAGTACCTGGTGACTCAGAACCAGGGAGGCATGGGAGGAGAGGGAGGCATGGGTGGGAACGAACACCTAGGTGACAACGGAACAGTAGGCTTCCACAAGTGCTCCTTGAAAGAGGGCCTCTCTGAGTCTGATGTCAATTAGGATAAAAAAAAAAAAAAGACACCAATGCCTCGAGATCCTCTGGTAAATCTCTGGCAGCAACTTCGTCTTTAATCGCATCAGAAAGCCCATGAAATAAGGCGGCAACAAGGGCTTTATTGTTCCAACCTACCTCTGCGGCAAGTGTATGGAACTCAATGGCATACTGAGCAACAGATCTTGAACCTTGCTGAATGGACATGAGTCGGTTGGCAGCAGCGGAGGAGTGAGCCAGAACATCAAATACCCTTCGAAAGGAGGCCATAAATTCAGGGTAATTTGAAATCACAGGTTTATAAGTCTCCCACAAGGGATTAGTCCAGGCAAGAGCTGTGTCAGAGAGTAACGAGATGAGAAATACCACCTTAGCTCTGTCAGAGGGAAACGCCTGAGGTAATATCTCAAAGTAAATACGCACCTGGTTCAAAAACCCTCTGCACTGAATAGGATAGCCTCCACATTGCTGAGGTAGAGGTGCAGAACTGGACATGATCCTAGTAGGACTAGGTGCAGCAGCGGAAACAGGAGCAGCCATAACTTGCTGGACACTATGGTCCAAATGTGCCGTGTGAGTCAGCAGGGTTTCCAGGGCTAGTGCAAATTGATCCAAGCGGTGATCCTATTCATCCATCCTGGAAATGATGGTAGGTAAAGTTGGATTATTAGCACCATCAGGAGGGTGCCAGGAATTAGACAGACGAGAAGTGCAAAAATAATCACACCTTTATTAATAACAAAAAATAATAAAAAGTCCACAAGTCAAACAACAAGCCAGGAGTCAAAGCCTTAGCTGGTAGTCAGACGAGTTGAGTCAGGAGCCAAAGCGAATAGTCAGACGAGTCGAGTCAGGAGCCAAAGCGAGTAGTCAGATGAGCTGGAATCAGGAACAAGGAGAACAGCAGAGTCAGGAACAAGCAAGAGATCATGAACCAGGAGGGACGTCAGACAACCAGGTAATACACAGGAACTGGAACTAACAAACAGGTCTGATACAACACAAAGGCAAAGCATAGTGAACAGAGGCCCTTTAAATAAGTGATGACATCACAATTCTGAGACTGCAACCTGTCTCACACAGATGATGTATACCATTCTGGCCATAAGAGGGCGTGCAGGAAATGAGCAGCATCACACACTCTGCACCAGACTCAGCAAGAGAAGTGGCAATCAAAACACAGAAAAAACCCTGACAGACGGCTGAGATAATCCACTTCCCAGTTGTCTACACCTGGGATATAAATCGCAGAAATTAGACAGGAGTTGGATTCCGCCAAAGAAAGTAACCGTGATACTTCTTTCATTGTCTGAAAGCGATTGAAAAGTTCTCTCTTTAATAGAGGCCAAGCCTGAAGAGCTCGGAAAATAGTTCTAAAATATTGATTTGTAACCTCGCCTCTAGAGGATTCCAAAACCCTTGTGCTGTCAGAGACCCCCAGACAGCTCCCCAACCTGAAAGACTTGCATCTGTCGAGACTACAGTCCAGGAAGGACAAACAAAAGAGGCCCCTTGCACAATAAGATGATGGTCAAACCACCAAGTCAGAGAGAGTTGAATGCTGGGATTTAAGAATATCAATTGTGATATCCAAGTATAATCCCTGCACCACTGATTCAACATGCAAAGCTGCAGAGGTCTCATAGGAAAACAAGCAAAGGGGATTGCGTCCGATGCTGCAGTCATGAGACCTAAAACCTCCATGCACATAGCCACTGAAGGGAATGATCGAGATTGAAGGTTTTCGACAGGCTAAAACCAATTTCATTCATCTCTTGTCTGTTAAAGACAGAGTCATGGACACTGAATCTATCTGGAAACCTAAAAAGGTTACCCTTGTTTGAGGAATCAAGAAACTCTTTGGTAAATTGATCCTCCAACCATGTCTTTGAAGAAACAACACTAGTTGATTTGTGTGAGATTCTGCTAAAGGAAAAGATTGAGCCAGTACCAAGATATCATCCAAATAAGGAAACACCGCAATACCCTGCTCTCTGATTACAAATAGAAGGGCACAGAGAACCTTTGAAAAGGTTCTTGGAGCTGTCGCTGGGCCAAATGGAAGAGCCACAAATTGGTAATGCTTGTCTAGAAAAGAGAATCTCAGAAACCGATAGTGATCTGGATGAATCGGAATGTGAAGATAAACGTCCTGTAAGTCTATTGTGGACATGTAATGACCTTGCTGAACAAAAGGCAGAATAGTCCTTATAGTCACCATCTTGAAAGTTGGAACCCTTACAATACGATTAAAAAAACTTCAGATCCAGAACTGGTCTGAATGAATTTTCTTTCTTTAGGACAATGAATAGATTTGAATAAAAACCCAGAACCTGTTCCTGAAGTGGAACTGGTATAATTACCCCGTAAACACACTTCAGAAAAGCCTGAGCTTTCACAGGATTTGTTGGAACGTGAGAGAAAAAGACTCTTCTCACAGGAGGTCTTACTCTGAAACCCAATTGATACCCTTGAGGGACAATGCTCTGAATCCACTGATTTTGAACAGAATCTGCCCAAATGTTTTGAAATAATTTCAATCTGCCACCCACCAGCTGAACTGGATTGAGGGCCACACCTTCATGCAGACTTGGCTGTCTTTGGTTTCTTAAAAGGCTTGGATTTATTCCAACTTGAAGTCGGTTTCCAATTGGAACCAGAGTCTTTAGGGGAAAGAATGGTTTTCTGTTCTCTATTCTGACTAAAGGAACGCAAACGATAAGAAGCTTTAGATTTACCCTTAGATTTTTTATCTTGAGACAAAAAAACTACTTTTTCCCCAGTGATAGTGGAAATAATAGAATCCAACTGAGAACCAAATAAATTATTACCCTGGAAAGATAGAGATAATAATCTAGATTTAGATACTATGTCAGCATTCCAAGATTTAAGCCATAAGGCTCTTCTAGCTAAAATAGCTAAAGACATAGATTTAACATCAATCTTGATGATATCAAAAATAGAATCACAGATAAATGAATAGCATGTTGAAGCAAACGAAAAATGCTAGACAAATCAAGATCTGCTTCCTGATGTGCTAGGCTATCCAACCAAAAAGTTGATGCAGTTGCAACATCAGCCATAGAAATGGCAGGCCTGAGAATATAGCCAGAATGCAAATAAGCTTTCCTTAGATAAGATTCAATCTTCCTATCTAAAGGATCCTTAAAAGAAGTACTATCTTCCATAGGAATAGTAGTACGTTTGGCAAGAGTAGAAATAGCCCAATCAACCTTAGATACTTTTTCCCATAACTCCAATTTAGCCCTTGGTAAAAGATATAGCTTCTTGAAAATAGAAGAAGGATTAAAAGAAGCACCAGGCTTAGACCATTCCTTACCAATCACATTAGAAACAGCATCTGGAACAGGAAATATTCTCAGGAGTAATCACAGGAGGTTTAAAAACAGAATTTAAAAGCTTACTGGATTTGTTATCAAGAGGATCAGACTCCTCAATATCCAAAGTAACCAATACTTCTTTCAATAAAGAATGAATATATTCAATCTTAATTTCAATGTCTGAAGTAGGATCTTCTGAACCAGAGAGATCCTCTTCAGAGGAGTATATTTCAGTATGTTGTCGGTCATTACAAATTTCAGCAGACTTATGAGAAGTTTTAAAAGACCTTTTACGTTTATTAGCAGGTGGAATAGCAGACATAGCCTTCTGTATTGCATCAGCAATATATTTTTTCATATCAACAGGGATATCATGTACATTAGATGTTGTGGAAACAACAGGCGCTGTACTAGTACTAATAGAAACATTATCGGCATGCAAAAGCTTATCATGACAAATGTTACATAATATAGCCGGAGATATGATCTCAGCTTGCGTATAACAGATACAATTAGCTTTGGTAGAACTGTGTTCAGGCAGCATGGTTCCTACAGTAGCTTCCGAGGCAGGGTCAGACTGAGACATCTTTGCAAAAATGTAAAAGAAAAAATAACATTTAAACAAATATCCAATTTCCTCATATAGCAGTTTCAGGAATGGGAAAAAATGCATATGCTAGATAGGCAGAAAAGCAAACCGCATAGCCCTCTAGAATATAAAGAGAGCAAAAGCATAAAGGAAGTGGGGTAAAATAACTAAAATATTTTGCACCAAGAATGACGCACAACGTTAATATTAAAGGGACACTGAACCCAATTTTTTTCTTTTGTGATTCAGATAGAGCATGACAATTTAAGCAACTTCCTAATTTACTCCTATTATCAAATTTTCTTAATTCTCTCAATATCTTTATTTGAAATGCAAGAATGTAAGTTAAGATGCCGGCCCATTTTTGGTGAACAACCTGGGTTGTTCTTGCTGATTGGTGGATACATTCATCCACCAATAAAAAAGTGCTGTCCAGAGTTCTGAATAAAAAAAAACTTAGATGCATTCTTTTTCAAATAAATATAGCAAGAGAACGAAGAAAAATTGATAATAGGAGTAAATTAGAAAGTTGCTTAAAATTGCATGCTCTATCTGAATCACAAAGGAAAAAATTTGGGTTCAGTGTCCCTTTAATGAAAATTGTTTTGCGCAACCAACATCCGGAAATGACGCAACTCGCATCATAACAAGCGCAACTACACGTCAAATAACCTAACGTCAACAAAGACGCAGGAAATTACAAACTTGCGGCACTATAGATGAAAATTCACACCAAATAAATTTTTGCGCCAAAAATGACGGATTGCGCCCTCGCGAGCCTAGTTTGCCCGCAAAAGTAAGGAAAAACAAGTCAAATTGGAAAAAAAGACTAAACCCCAGGTAAAAAATAACTTCCTAAAATATGATTCCCATACTGAAACTGTTAGACTGCAAAGGAAAATGCACATGGCAAATATAAGTAAATATATATATTTAAAACTTTATATTAAAACATAAAGCGCCAAACATAGCTGAGAGTGTCTTGAATAATGATACATACTTACCGAAAGACACCTATCCACATATAGCAGACAGCCAAACCAGTACTGAAAACTATCAGCAGAGGTAATGGTTTTAGGATATATGCTAATATATATATCAAAGCACAAACACTATCAGGCCCATTTATCAAAGGGCTTGCGGACCTGATCCGACACTGCGGATCAGGTCCGCAAGACCTCGCTAAGTGAGGAGAGCAATACGCTCTCCGCATTTAACATTGCACCAGCAGCTCACAAGTGCTGCTGGTGCAACGCCGCCCCCTGCTGACTCGCGGCCAATCGGCCGCCAGCAGGGAGCTGTCAATCAACCCGATCGTATTCGATCGGGTTGATGTCCGGCGATTCCTGTCCGCCTGCTCAGAGCAGGCGGACAGGGTAATGGAGCAGCGGTATTTAGACCGCTGCTTCATAAGTTGTGTTTCTGGTGAGTCTGAAGACTCGCCAGAAACACGGCCCTTCAAGCTCCGTACGGAGCTTGATAAATGGGCCTGTATAGGTTCAACATTAACTTGATACATTTAAACACATGGTTATAAAGAAACATTGTTTTCACACAATATTTAAAGGCACACACTGACTTGAAACATTTAAACACATAGTTATAAATAAATATTGCTTTCACACAATATTTAAAGGCACGCACTCACAAGTCTACAGGTATATAATCCTTTTATATGTAATCATCAGAAGAAGTTACAAAAACACTTTTTGTAAACGAATATATAAAGAAAAATGTTTACAAATTATATATATCAAAATTACTTTATGGAAGTTTTAAAAACTCAATAATGCGAATAAATATATTTATATACAATTATAAATACATAAGATACCCTTGCAAATATAGTAGTATATAATCAAACTATATAATTAATGCTAACCCTGCTAAGCAAAATGATCCCTTTAGATAAAATTATGAATATTTCATAAACTACTAAAATAAGAATGTATTTGATTTTTGTGGATTAAGACCAATTGAACCGAACCAAATCCAGTATTAGAGTATATGTTATATCAATGTAAGTTTAAGATGTAATAAAATAACCTAAGTTTTTAGAATTTTATAATGTCGATTATTTTCAGTATCTTTTAGTTAGATCAGTGATATAATAAGCATAAATATTTTTGAAGATGACAGATACTCTGTTGTGAAACAAACATTACAGCCCATTGACGTCAAACTGACGTTAACCAATCAAACAAAGTGAAGCAGTATTTAAATGCTAAGTCCAAGCAAACACAGCATCTTGAAAAACATAATTTATGCTTACCTGATAAATTCCTTTCTCCTGTAGTGTAGTCAGTCCACGGGTCATCATTACTTCTGGGATATTAACTCCTCCCCAACAGGAAGTGCAAGAGGATCACCCAAGCAGAGCTGCTATATAGCTCCTCCCCTCTACGTCACACCCAGTCATTCGACCGAGAACCAAACGAGAAAGGAGAAACTATAGGGTGCAGTGGTGACTGGAGTATAATTTAAAAATTTAGACCTGCCATAAAAAACAGGGCGGGCCGTGGACCGACTACACTACAGGAGAAAGGAATTTATCAGGTAAGCATAAATTATGTTTTCTCCTGTTAAGTGTAGTCAGTCCACGGGTCATCATTACTTCTGGGATAACAATACCAAAGCTAAAGTACACGGATGACGGGAGGGACAGGCAGGATCTTTATACAGAAGGGACCACTGCCTGAAGAACCTTTCTCCCAAAAACAGCCTCCGAAGAAGCAAAAGTGTCAAATTTGTAAAATTTGGAAAAAGTATGAAGAGAAGACCAAGTTGCAGCCTTGCAAATCTGTTCAACAGAGGCCTCATTCTTAAAGGCCCAAGTGGAAGCCACAGCTCTAGTGGAATGAGCTGTAATTCTTTCAGGAGGCTGCTGTCCAGCAGTCTCATAGGCTAAACGTATTATGCTACGAAGCCAAAAAGAGAGGTAGCAGAAGATTTTTGACCTCTCCTCTGTCCTGAATAAACGACAAACAGGGAAGAAGTTTGGCGAAAATCTTTAGTTGCCTGCAAATAAAATTTCAGGGCACGGACTACATCTAGATTGTGCAGAAGTCGTTCCTTCTTTGAAGAAGGATTAGGACACAATGATGGCACAACAATCTCTTGATTGATATTCTTGTTAGTGACAACCTTAGGCAAAAACCCAGGTTTAGTACGCAGAACTACCTTATCTGAATGAAAAATCAGATACGGAGAATCACAATGTAAGGCTGATAACTCAGAAACTCTACGAGCCGAGGAAATAGCCATTAAAAACAGAACTTTCCAAGATAACAGCTTGATATCAATGGAATGAAGGGGTTCAAACGGAACACCCTGTAAAACGTTAAGAACTAAATTTAGGCTCCATGGTGGAGCAACAGTTTTAAACACAGGCTTAATCCTGGCCAAAGCCTGGCAAAAAGCCTGAACGTCTGGAACTTCTGACAGACGTTTGTGTAAAAGAATGGACAGAGCTGAGATCTGTCCCTTTAAGGAACTAGCAGATAAACCCTTTTCTAAACCTTCTTGTAGAAAAGACAATATCCTAGGAATCCTAACCTTACTCCATGAGTAACTCTTGGATTCGCACCAATGTAAGTATTTACGCCATATTTTATGGTAAATCTTTCTGGTAACAGGCTTCCTAGCCTGTATTAAGGTATCAATAACTGACTCCGAAAAACCACGTTTTGATAAAATCAAGCGTTCAATTTCCAAGCAGTCAGCTTCAGAGAAATTAGATTTTGATGTTTGAAAGGACCCTGAATTAGAAGGTCCTGTCTCAGAGGCAGAGACCAAGGTGGACAGGATGACATGTCCACTAGATCTGCATACCAGGTCCTGCGTGGCCACGCAGGCGCTATCAGAATCACCGATGCTCTCTCCTGTTTGATCCTGGCAATCAATCGAGGAAGCATCGGGAAGGGTGGAAACACATAGGCCATCCCGAAGGTCCAAGGTGCTGTCAAAGCATCTACCAGGACTGCTCCCGGGTCCCTGGACCTGGACCCGTAACAAGGAAGCTTGGCGTTCTGGCGAGACGCCATGAGATCTATCTCTGGTTTGCCCCAAAGTCGAAGTATTTGGGCAAAGATCTCCGGATGAAGTTCCCACTCCCCCGGATGAAAAGTCTGACGACTTAGGAAATCCGACTCCCAGTTCTCCACTCCAGGAATGTGAATCGCTGACAGGTGGCAAGAGTGAGACTCTGCCCAGCGAATTATCTTTGATACTTCCATCATCGCTAGGGAGCTTCTTGTCCCTCCTTGATGGTTGATGTAAGCTACAGTCGTGATGTTGTCGACTGAAACCTGATGAACCCCCGAGTTGTTAACTGAGGCCAAGCCAGAAGGGCATTGAGAACTGCTCTCAATTCCAGAATGTTTATTGGAAGGAGACTCTCCTCCTGAGTCCATGATCCCTGAGCCTTCAGGGAATTCCAGACAGCGCCCCAACCTAGTAGGCTGGCGTCTGTTGTTACAATTGTCCAATCTGGTCTGCTGAATGGCATCCCCCTGGACAGATGTGGCCGAGAAAGCCACCATAGAAGAGAATTTCTGGTCTCTTGATCCAGATTCAGAGTAGGGGACAAATCTGAGTAATCCCCATTCCACTGACTTAGCATGCACAATTGCAGCGGTCTGAGATGTAGGCGCGCAAAGGGTACTATGTCCATTGCCGCTACCATTAAGCCGATTACCTCCATGCATTGAGCCACTGACGGGTGTTGAATGGAATGAAGGACACGGCAAGCATTTTGAAGCTTTGTTAACCTGTCTTCTGTCAGGTAAATCTTCATTTCTACAGAATCTATAAGAGTCCCCAAGAAGGGAACCCTTGTGAGTGGTAAGAGAGAGCTCTTCTCTACGTTCACCTTCCACCCATGCGACCTTAGAAATGCCAGTACTAACTCTGTATGAGACCTGGCAGTTTGAAAGCTTGACGCTTGTATCAGAATGTCGTCTAGGTACGGAGCCACCGAAATTCCTCGCGGTCTTAGCACCGCCAGAAGAGAGCGCAGAACCTTTGTGAAGATTCTTGGAGCCGTAGCCAACCCGAATGGAAGAGCTACAAACTGGTAATGCCTGTCTAGGAAGGCAAACCTTAGATACCGGTAATGATCTTTGTGAATCGGTATATGAAGGTAGGCATCCTTTAAATCCACTGTGGTCATGTACTGACCCTTTTGGATCATGGGTAAGATTGTCCGAATAGTTTCCATTTTGAACGATGGAACTCTTAGGAATTTGTTTAGGATCTTTAAATCCAAGATTGGTCTGAAGGTTCCTTCTTTCTTGGGAACCACAAACAGATTTGAGTAAAACCCTTGTCCTTTGTGAAGATTCTTGGAGCCGTAGCCAACCCGAATGGAAGAGCTACAAACTGGTAATGCCTGTCTAGGAAGGCAAACCTTAGATACCGGTAATGATCTTTGTGAATCGGTATATGAAGGTAGGCATCCTTTAAATCCACTGTGGTCATGTACTGACCCTTTTGGATCATGGGTAAGATTGTCCGAATAGTTTCCATTTTGAATGATGGAACTCTTAGGAATTTGTTTAGGATCTTTAAATCCAAGATTGGTCTGAAGGTTCCTTCTTTCTTGGGAACCACAAACAGATTTGAGTAAAACCCTTGTCCGTGTTCCGACCGCGGAACCGGATGGATCACTCCCATTAGTAAAAGATCTTGTACACAGCGTAGAAACGCCTCTTTCTTTATCAGGTTTGTTGACAACCTTGAAAGATGAAATCTCCCTTTTGGGGGAGAGGCTTTGAAGTCCAGAAGATATCCCTGAGATATGATCTCTAACGCCCAGGGATCCTGGACATCTCTTGCCCAAGCCTGGGCGAAGAGAGAGAGTCTGCCCCCCACTAGATCCGTTCCCGGATCGGGGGCCCTCACTTCATGCTGTCTTAGGGGCAGCAGCAGCAGGTTTTCTGGCCTGCTTGCCCTTGTTCCAGGACTGGTTAGGTTTCCAGCCTTGTCTGTATCGAGCAACAGCTCCTTCCTGTTTTGGTGCAGAGGAAGTTGATGCTGCTCCTGCCTTGAAGTTACGAAAGGCACGAAAATTAGACTGTCTAGCCCTAGGTTTGGCTCTGTCTTGAGGCAGGGCATGGCCTTTACCTCCTGTAATGTCAGCGATAATTTCCTTCAAACCGGGCCCGAATAAGGTCTGCCCTTTGAAAGGTATGTTAAGTAATTTAGATTTAGAAGTAACATCAGCTGACCAGGATTTTAGCCACAGCGCTCTGCGTGCCTGAATGGCGAATCCAGAATTCTTAGCCGTAAGTTTAGTTAAGTGTACTACGGCATCAGAAATAAATGAATTAGCTAGCTTAAGGGTTTTAAGCTTGTGTGTAATCTCATCTAATGGAGCTGATTCAAGGGTCTCTTCCAGAGACTCAAACCAAAATGCTGCTGCAGCCGTGACAGGCGCAATGCATGCAAGGGGTTGCAATATAAAACCTTGTTGAACAAACATTTTCTTAAGGTAACCCTCTAACTTTTTATCCATTGGATCTGAAAAGGCGCAGCTATCCTCCACCGGGATAGTGGTACGCTTAGCTAAAGTAGAAACTGCTCCCTCCCCCTTAGGGACCGTTTGCCATAAGTCCCGTGTGGTGGCGTCTATTGGAAACATCTTTCTGAATATAGGAGGGGGTGAGAAAGGCACACCGGGTCTATCCCACTCCTTAGTAACAATTTCAGTAAGTCTCTTAGGTATTGGAAAAACGTCAGTACTCGGCGGTACCGCAAAATATTTATCCAACCTACACATTTTCTCTGGTATTGCAACTGTGTTACAATCATTCAGAGCCGCTAAGACCTCCCCTAGTAATACACGGAGGTTTTCCAGCTTAAGCTTAAAATTTGAAATGTCTGAATCCAGTTTATTTGGATCAGATCCGTCACCCGCAGAATGAAGCTCTCCGTCCTCATGTTCTGCAAATTGTGACGCAGTATCTGACATGGCCCTAATATTATCAGCGCACTCTGTTCTCACCCCAGAGTGATCTCGCTTACCTCTAAGTTCTGGTAATTTAGACAAAACTTCAGTCATAACATTAGCCATGTCCTGTAGTGTGATTTGTAATGGCCGCCCTGAAGTACTCGGCGTTACAATATCACGCACCTCCCGAGCGGGAGATGCAGGTACTGACACGTGAGGCAAGTTAGTCGGCATAACTTCCCCCTCGTTGTTTGGTGAATGATGTTCAATTTGTACAGAATGACTCTTATTCAAAGTAGCATCAATGCAATTAGTACATAAATTTCTATTGGGCTCCACCTTGGCTTTTGCACATATAGCACAGAGATATTCCTCTGAGTCAGACATGTTTAACAAACTAGCAATTAAACTAGCAAGCTTGGAAATACTTTTCACTCAAATTACAAGTAATATGGAAAACGCACTGTGCCTTTAAGAAGCACAGAAAAAAATTATGACAGTTTAATAATAAGGAACCGGAAAAATTATTAACAATCAGATTTTTCCCGGTAAAGGCATACATTTAGCAAAGGCTTGCCCCCATTAGCAATGAATAACTAACCCTTGATAGCAGAAAAAAATGTACAAAATATAAACGTTTTTTATCACAGTCAAAGCACAATCTCACTGGTCTGCTGTGAGTGATTACCTCCCTCAAAATAATTTTTGAAGACCCTTGAGCTCTGTAGAGACGATCCGGATCATGCAGGAAGAGAAAAAGACTTTTGACTGAATTTTTGATGCGTAGCAAAAGCGCCAAAGCCCCTCCCCCTCACCCACAGCAGTGAGGGGAGTTCAGTAAACTGTCTTAAATTAAAATAAATGCTAGCCAATTGGAAAAACAGTGCCGAAAAACAATTTTTCACCCAGTACCTCAGATAATTAAACAATTTATCATGCCAGCAAAAACGTTTAAAATCAAATAACATGAAATGTCATTAAACAGCCTGTTGCTAGACGTTCCCACTGCAAGTTAGGCTAAACATTATATGCATATAGTATTACCCAGAGAAGTGCCATTCCCCAGAATACTGAAGTGTACACATATATACATAAACAGCCTGATACCAGTTGCTACTACTGCATTTAAGGCTGAACTTACATTATATCGGTATTGGCAGTATTTTCTCAGTCAATTCCATTCCTCAGAAAATAATATACTGCAACATACCTCTTTGCAGGTGAACCTGCCCGCTGTCCCCTGATCTGAAGTTTACCTCACTCCTCAGAATGGCCGAGAACAGCAAAATGAATTTTAGCTACGCCGGCTAAAATCATCCAAAAACTCAGGTAGATTCTTCTTCAAATTCTACCTGAGAAGGAACAACACACTCCGGTGCTGTTTTAAAATAACAAACTTTTGATTGAAGATATAAAAACTAAGTATAATCACCACAGTCCTCTCACACATCCTATCTATTACTTGGGTGCAAGAGAATGACTGGGTGTGACGTAGAGGGGAGGAGCTATATAGCAGTTCTGCTTGGGTGATCCTCTTGCACTTCCTGTTGGGGAGGAGTTAATATCCCAGAAGTAATGATGACCCGTGGACTGACTACACTTAACAGGAGAAAAGCCCGTAATTAGGGTGAAACGCGTAGAAGCTGTGTGTGTTTTCCAAAGCTGGGTGTTCTGAAGCTGTCCGTTGAAGCTGTGCATTTAAAGTTTTGTCTCTGAAGCTGTTGAAAATCAGCAAAAGGAAACTGCCAGAGACTGTGCACTCACGGAGGTGAGAACCAGCATTTGTGAGCTGCAAAGGTAAAACAGAAGATTGCACCAATTCCTACATACAATTAGTACTAAGTGCAGGAGATGAAGTCCGGTCCCCAAAGGTAACTTGCCCAAGTTCGAA
Organism: Bombina bombina; assembly: GCF_027579735.1. NCBI lineage: Eukaryota > Metazoa > Chordata > Amphibia > Anura > Bombinatoridae > Bombina > Bombina bombina. The sequence continues at coordinate 210,791,594 of NC_069505.1, forward strand.
GAAACCGGTGAGAGCCATACGTCAACCGCTTGTTCAGCGGAGGTCAGTCTGTTAGAAGAAGCCGCATACAGAAAAGGGTAAGATAACCTGCACAGCAGGCGATATACAAAGTCTTCCCAAGGTACGGACTTGCTTTCTAAAACTATCAGTATTGACCTGAGCTATCAGTATTGACCTGAACTTTCTCCCTACTGCGTGTCTAAAGAAATATCAGAAGTCCAATGGTGGTTGGCCACTACTATTTTACGGACTATATGTACCGCACTAGGATGGGTTCATTTATAAAGTATTGAACGAACTGACATTATACCCGTTCCGGAAAAGGGTGTATATATGAATACTGCCAATTACCACTTGCAATCTTATATGGGCTATATCATGAGAATTATTTATTGAGGAATATCTGCGTTTTGGTTTTTAGAAAGTATCATTTTTATATTTAGAAAGTGCACAATTGTATGTTTGTTTTAGGATCATATATGAAACGCTTTTATCTGCATTTATCTGATTGATGTAATTTAATGCATTATTGTTTGTTTTAGTATCAAATAGTAAAATATCATTTTTATATCTACATATCTGATTTATTTATTTCGGTTCCTAGAAGGTGGTTCCATTACGAATTTTAGATACATTTATATACATCTATACAGGGTTCATGCGAGGTGTATCGCATATATATACAGTATCCAAATAAAGTAGAAAGCATAATAGAACTATTGCAGAAATGCTTTATTATCCCCATCATTACGTATGAAGATTTATCTTTCTCGCTCTAGGTAGAATCCAGTTGGTACATTACAATATTTAGCTACTCTCGCAATATTTAACCACTCTCCTTTTCTTTAACACTTAGAGCTTTTTTAACGCCTTCTTTATAACTTTAAATGTTGTAATGGTATAAGAGTATATCGTCGATCTGAAAAGGGAGGTAGGAGATGAATCCCTACGACCGATAACAGAGAACCCTTGAAAAGATTTCCCATGAGTGAAACCATAAAAATCAACAAGCGATACTCTCTTCACATCCCTCTGACAAACACTGTACTCTGAGAGGAATTGTGCTTCAAAATGCTTAGAAGCACTTATCATAGAAGAAATCATAGAACTCAAGCACAAACTTACTTCACCACCTCATTTTGAGGTTTGGGAAACTTTGCCCCCTCCTGGTAGAAATGTATATCCCATACGTCACTAGCTCATGGACTCTTGCCATTTACATGAAAGAAAATACATTACTACTTGTGGATTATGCTAAAACTTTGTCTCTCATTACAAAGCAAGGGGTCAATATTATTTCTACATATTTTGAGCAAAGTTTTGCCCGAAACTTGTTGTACTAATAGATATAGAGATAAAAATGAAATAAATACATAACATAATATAGCTAACTTCCTTTTTATTTGTTGGAAAAATCTATGTGCACCATGTTTAAGCCATGTAATACAAGTCACACTCTCCAATTTGCGCCATATTTGACTAAACACTTTTCGCAACAATTATGACGCAAACTCCTAAATAACCCCACACACTAGTGAATTTTTTAAACCACTTTTGATTGGAATATGCATAATAACATTATTTATGACATCAGCTAATATGATTCAAATACACATTATTACTAACGAATCAAATTGCTCGATACTTGTGTCATTGATCACTCATCAGAAATTGTAAGTGCCATTTGTTACATTGTGTATTATACTTTGAAAGTATGTATATGTGAATTTAGTTTTAAAGATAAACATTGAAGCTGACATTAGGACACACAGGCCTAGATTTAGAGTTTGGCGTTAGCCGTGAAAACCAGCGTTAGAGGCTCCTAACGCTGGTTTTAGGCTACCGCCGGTATTTGGAGTCACTCAAAATAGGGTCTAACGCTCACTTTTCAGCCGCGACTTTTCCATACCGCAGATCCCCTTACGTCAATTGCGTATCCTATCTTTTCAATGGGATCTTTCTAACATCCCTTTATTTAGAGTCGTGTCTGAAGTGAGCGTTAGAATTCTAACGACAAAACTCCAGCCGCAGGAAAAAAGTCAGTAGTTAAGAGCTTTCTGGGCTAACGCCGGTTTATAAAGCTCTTAACTACTGTACTCTAAAGTACACTAACACCCATAAACTACCTATGTACCCCTAAACCGAGGTCCCCCCACATCGCCGACACTCGAATACATTTTTTTAACCCCTAATCTGCCGACCGCCACCTACGTTATCCTTATGTACCCCTAATCTGCTGCCCCTAACACCGCCGACCCCTATATTATATTTATTAACCCCTAATCTGCCCCCCACAACGTCGCCTCCACCTGCCTACACTTATTAACCCCTAATCTGCCGACCGCAAAGCGCCGCCACCTACGTTATCCTTATGTACCCCTAATCTGCTGCCCCTAACACTGCCGACCCCTATATTATATTTATTAACCCCTAATCTGCCCCCCACAACGTCGCCTCCACCTGCCTACACTTATTAACCCCTAATCTGCCGAGCGGACCTGAGCGCTACTATAATAAAGTTATTAACCCCTAATCCGCCTCACTAACCCTATAATAAATAGTATTAACCCCTAATCTGCCCTCCCTAACATCGCTGACACCTAACTTCAATTATTAACCCCTAATCTGCCGACCGGAGCTCACCGCTATTCTAATAAATGGATTAACCCCTAAAGCTAAATCTAACCCTAACACCCCCCTAAGTTAAATATAATTTAAATCTAACGAAATAAATTAACTCTTATTAAATAAATTATTCCTATTTAAAGCTAAATACTTACCTGTAAAATAAATCCTAATATAGCTACAATATAAATTATAATTATATTGTAGCTATTTTAGGATTAATATTTATTTTACAGGTAACTTTGTATTTATTTTAACCAGGTACAATAGCTATTAAATAGTTAAGAACTATTTAATAGCTAAAATAGTTAAAATAATTACAAATTTACCTGTAAAATAAATCCTAACCTAAGTTACAATTAAAACTAACACTATACTATCAATAAATTAATTAAATAAAATACCTACAATTACCTACAATTAACCTAACACTACACTATCAATAAATTAATTAAATAAACTACCTACAATTAACCTAACACTACACTATCAATAAATTAATTAAATACAATTCCTACAAATAAATACAAATAAATAAACTTGCTAAAGTACAAAAAATAAAAAAGAACTAAGTTACAAAAAATAAAAAAATATCTACAAACATAAGAAAAATATTACAACAATTTTAAACTAATTACACCTACTCTAAGCCCCCTAATAAAACAACAAAGCCCCCCAAAATAAAAAATGCCCTACCCTATTCTAAATTACTAAAGTTAAAAGCTCTTTTACCTTACCAGCCCTGAACAGGGCCCTTTGCCTGTAAACAGCTCTTTTGCCTGTAAAAAAAAAACATACAATACCCCCCCCCAACATTACAACCCACCACCCACATACCCCTAATCTAACCCAAACCCCCCTTAAATAAACCTAACACTAAGCCCCTGAAGATCATCCTACCTTGTCTTCACCTCACCAGGTATCACCGATCCGTCCTGGCTCCAAAATCTTCATCCAACCCAAGCGGAATGCAGAATGACGGTTCCTTTAAGGGACGTCATCCAAGATGGCGTCCCTCGACTTCCGATTGGCTGATAGGATCAGCCAATCAGATTGAGCTCGCATTCTATTGGCTGTTCCGATCAGCCAATAGAATGCAAGCTCAATCTGATTGGCTGATTGGATCAGCCAATCGGATTGAACTTGATTCTGATTGGCTGATTCCATCAGCCAATCAGAATATTCCTACCTTAATTCCGATTGGCTGATAGAATTCTATCAGCCAATCGGAAGTCGAGGGACGCCATCTTGGATGACGTCCCTTAAAGGAACCGTCATTCTGCAGTTGGACGTCGCCGGAAGAAGATGGGTCCGCGGTGGAGGTCTTCAGGATGGAGCCGGTCGTCATCGGATGAAGATAGAAGATGCCGCTTGGATCAAGATGGTTGCCGGTCCGGATCGCCTCTTCTTCCCGGATAGGATGAAGACTTTGGAGCCTCTTCTGGACCTCTTCAGGCAAACAGCCCCATTGTTTCCTATGGGAGAATCGTGCACGAGCACGTTTTTGATGCTGGCCGCGTCTGTAAGCAACTCTGGTATCGAGAGTTGAAGCTGCGTTAAAAATGCTCTACGCTCCTTTTTTGGAGCCTAACGCAGCCTTTATGTGGACTCTCGATACCAGAGTTATATATATATATATATATATATATATATATATACACACACATACACACACATATATATATATATATACACATACACACACATATATATATATATATATATATATACACACTCACACACACACACATATATATATATATATATATATATATATATATATATATATATATATACATACACACACACACACACACATATATATATATATATATATATATACACACACACACACACACACACATATATATATATATACACACACACACACACAAGTATGTGCAAGGATATATGTACAAATTATAGCATTAATAATAATTTAAAATATAAATAAAAAAATATGACTCAAGAAATACAAATACACATTAATATCTGTGAAAGTATCATATAACAAATCAATATAAAAATAACTTTCTATGAGATATTGTTGAGGTATAAATCTAGCTATTTCTTGGACATTAACAGATGAAAAATAAAAGATTAGCTTTAGAGAAATGTGCTTATTCATGGACAGTAATGAAATGGTATAAATAAAGTTGGGAAAAACCCGAAGAACCGCGACATTGATGACTTAGTTAACACCAGTTCGATGCTCTTCGTACCGTACTTGACGCGCATGTTTTTGACGGCTTTTTTGATAAATAAGGAGATCGTATTCAGGTCCGAGTCAGTGATGTCTGGCGTGTGTATTAACGCCGGCGAATGCAACATAGTTGACGCTTTGATAAATAGGCCCCTATAAGTTCCCACAGAATGGGGCCTTCCATTCCTCCTGTATTTGTTTGATAAATTGTCTTCTCTTTGAAATATTGTTGTACTTGGACTGGGCTAAGGAATTTGTTGGTGCTTTATAAAGTATAATAATAATAAAAAAGGTCCTGTATTTAAACTTGTTCCATAGTATAACACCAGTTTATTGCTTTTTTCTACCATTTGTAGATGCCCTTTATTTATTGTGATTAATCTGCTATTTATATGTAATATTGTGACATATGGATATTTTTCTGAACAAATACATTTATAGCTGCAGAAAGTAATGGTTTCCTTTCTGTAAGGGGTTATTTGTAAACCAACTGTCTTTTTATGTTGTGCTTGTTGCAATGATAATTGGAGGATACCAGAACCTCCGCTAATAATTACTATTTTATGTTTATTTCTAGAGCACTACAATTTCTGTGTTATTTTACTTTAGTTGATAATTACACAGATCACTTGTTAAAGGGGCAAAAATGTTAATGATTTTTTTTTTTTTTAGTTTGTATAAGGAACTGACATCAGAATTGGGTCAGACTTCCCTAAATCAGACACCATGGTGCTACTATGTAAAATAATGTTGTACAGCTAGAAAGTTGCAAATGAATAAACAACAAAAGATAGAACTTTACAACAAAAGACTGGGGCCTAGATTACGAGATGTGCGTTAGGGTTAAAAAGCAGCGTTGGCCGGTCCCAACGCTGCTTTTTAACGCCCGCTGGTATTACGAGTCTTGCGTATCCTATATTTTCAATGGGAATTGCATAGCGCCGGTATTAGGAGTCTGACAAAAAGTGAGAGGTAGATCGTCTCCTGTCAAGCCTGGTACTGCATTTAAAAGTCAGTAGTTAAGAGTTTTACACTACAACGCCGTAGCATAAAACTCTTAACTAAAGTGCTAAAAAGTACACTAACAGCCATAAACTACCTATTAACCCCTAAACCGAGGCCCTCCCACATCGCAAATACTAAAATAAAATATTTAACCCCTAATCTGCCGAACTGGACATCGCCGCCACTATAACAAATATATTAACCCCTAAACCGCCGCACTCCCGCCTCGTAAACATTAGTTAAATATTATTAACCCCTAATCTGCCATCCCTAACATCGCCGACACCTACCTACATTTATTAACCCCTAATCTGCCGCCCCCAACGTCGCTGCCACTATATTAAATGTATTAACCCCTAAACCTAAGTCTAACCCTAACCCCCCTAACTTAAATATCATTTAAATAAATCTAAATAAAATTACTACAATTAACTAAATAATTCCTATTTAAAACTAAATACTTACCTATAAAATAAACCCTAAGCTAGCTACAATATAACTAATAGTAACATTGTAGCTAGCTTAGGGTTTATTTTTATTTTACAGGCAACTTTGTATTTATTTTAACTAGGTACAATAGTTATTAAATAGTTATTAACTATTTAATAACTACCTAGTTAAAATAAAGACAAATTTACCTGTAAAATAAAACCTAACCTAAGTTACACTAACACCTAACACTACACTATAATAAAATAAATTGACTAAATTAAATACAATTAATTACAATTAAATAAAATTATCTAAAGTATGGAAACCCCCCCCCCACTAAATTACAGAAAATAATAAAGAAATTACAAGATTTTTAAACTAATTACACCTAATCTAATCTCCCTAACAAAATAAAAAAGCCCTACCCTACACTAAATTACAAATAGCCCTTAAAAGGGCCTTTTGCTGGGCTTTGCCCCAAAGTAATCAGCTCTTTTACCTGTAAAAAAAAATACAAATACCCCCAACATTAAAACCCACCACCCACACAACCAACCCTACTCTAAAACCCACCCAATCCCCCCTTAATAAAACCTAACACTAACCCATTGAAGATCACCTTACCGGGAGACGTCTTCACCCAACTGGGCCGAAGTCCTCAACGAAGCCGGGAGAAGTCTTCATCCAACCGGGCAGAAGTGGTCCTCCAGATGGGCAGAAGTCTTCATCCAGACGGCATCTTCTATCTTCATCCATCCGGCGTGGAGCGGGTCCATCTTCAAGACATCTGATGCGGAGCATCCTCGTCTGTCCCCGGCCGACGACTGAATGAAGGTTCCCTTAAATGACGTCATCCAAGATGGCGTCCCTTCAATTCTGATTGGCTGATAGAATTCTATCAGCCAATCGGAATTACGGTAGAAAAAATCCTATTGGCTGATCCAATCAGCCAATAGGATTGAGCTGGCATTCTATTGGCTGTTCCATTTAAAGGAACCTTCATTCAGTCGTCGGCCGGGGAAAGAAGAAGATGCTCCGCGTCGGATGTCTTGAAGATGGACCCGCTCCGCGTCGCATGGATGAAGATAGAAGATGCCATCTGGATGAAGACTTCTACCCGTCTGGAGGTCCACTTCTGCCCGGTTGGATGAAGACTTCTGCCCGTCTGGAGGACCACTTCTGCCCGGTTGGGTGAAGACGTTTCTCGGTAAGGTGATCTTCAAGGGGTTAGTGTTAGGTTTTTTTAAGGGGGTATTGGGTGGGTTTTAGAGTAGGGTTGGTTGTGTGGTGGTGGGTTTTAATGTTGGGGGGGGAATTGTAAATTTTTTTACAGGTAAAAGAGCTGATTACTTTGGGGCAATGCCCCGCAAAAGGCCCTTTTAAGGGCTATTTGTAATTTAGTGTAGGGTAGGGCTTTTTTATTTTGGGGGGGCTTTTTATTTTGTTAGGGGGATTAGATTAGGTGTAATTAGTTTAAAAGTCTTGTAATTTCTTCATTATTTTCTGTAATTTAGTGTTTTTTTGTACTTTAGATAATTTTATTTAATTGTAATTAATTGTATTTAATTTAGGTAATTAATTTAATTGTAGTGTAGTGTTAGGTGTAATTGTAACTTAGGTTAGGTTTTATTTTACAGGTAAATTTGTCTTTATTTTAACTAGGTAGTTATTAAATAGTTAATAACTATTTAATAACTATTCTACCTAGTTAAAATAAATACAAACTTGCCTGTAAAATAAAAATAAACCCTAAGCTAGCTACAATGTAACTATTAGTTATATTGTAGCTAGCTTAGAGTTTATTTTATAGGTAAGTATTTAGTTTTAAATAGGAATTATTTAGTTAATGATAGTAATTTTATTTAGATTTATTTAAATTATATTTAAGGGGGGTTAGGGTTAGACTTAAGTTTAGGGGTTAATAACTTTATTATAGTGGTGGCGACATTGGGGGCGGCAGATTAGGGGTTAATAAATGTAGTTAGGTTGTGGCGACATTGGGGGTGGCAGATTAGGGGTTAATAAATATAATGTAGGTGTCGGCGATGTTGGGGGCAGCAGATTAGGGGTTAATAAGTGTAAGATTAGGGGGTTTTAGACTCGGGGTTCATGTTAGGGTGTTAGGTGTAGACATAACTTTTATTTCCCCATAGGAATCAATAGAGCTGCGTTAGGAGCTTTACGCTGCTTTTTTGCAGGTGTTAGGTTTTTTTTCAGCCGGCTCTCCCCCATTGATTCCTATGGGGAAATCGCGCACGAGCACGTTTAGAAAGCTCACCGCTAACGTAAGCAGCGCTGGTATTGAGGTGAGATGTGGAGCAAAATTTTGCTCTTCGCTCACTTTTTTGCGGTTAACCCCGGGTTTCTAAAAACCCGTAATACCAGCACTGTCTGTAAGTGAGCGTTGAGCATAAACTGCTCGTTAGCACCGCACAGCTTCTAACGCAAAACTCGTAATCTAGGCGTGGGTTTGTTCTATTAAAGAAACATTTAAGTCCTTTGTTTACACACACAGTATATATTAGCAAATATAACACTAAATTGCAAAATATCTGCATCCAAATTATGTATTTATAAAGCATTAAAGGAACATAAACATTATTGTTGGCATGTAACTGTGTTTATCCTTTCAAAAGTGGTAAAATACATAGTTAAAGTTGGCTCTGGAGCACCAATACATTACTGGTTAACAGAACACATCTGGTGTGACAATTACTACAGCAAGGCTTGACAAATCCAGATGCCAGGGAGCTACTGGCGACTTAAAATTAAGCCCTGGTGCCATGGATAAGAGACCCCAGGCACCTATGGGTGCCACACTGCCCAATGCCAGCCACCAACAGCTGCACCTAAAGATTCTAGGGGCCGATTTATCAATGCTTCAACTGATAATGTACTGGCATCTCATGTCAAATTAGACGAAAATTTGATCCGCCAAAGTTAACAAAGCTTCAAGATCGTCAAATGTTGAAATATGTGATGTAATATACGTTCCCACGATATCAATCCGACACAAATCAATGCTTGTGTTATTTGAGCGGAATACTGATCATTCGCCATCACATTCGACTCTATTTGACCCTCTTGCCAATTTATCAAACATTCAACAGGTACGCTCGCGTCAGGTGCAGAGAGAAAACTGTCCCAGCTCTTAAAATATCAATTGATTGCAAATAAATACATATGATACCAATATACATGTTATATTCCCATTTATTCTTGCTCAGAATAATTATATATTTACACTATATACATATAGTTGAATAAATAAACACAGAGATATGAAAGACAACATTGTTAAGAACATAAAAAGGAATTTCGGGACATGTAAATATGTTTGCAAATGATTTCTGACATAACACACATATATACTGTATATATATATATATATATATATATATATATATATATATATATATATATATATATATATATATATATATAGACACACACACACATATATATTTATATATATATATATATATATATATATATATATATATATATATATATATATATACACACACACACACACACAAGTATGTGCAAAGATATATGTACAACTTTTAGTATTAATAATCATTTAAAAAAAAAAGAAAAAAACATGAGATAGGTATACCATGATTTATAGAAATACAAATATACATTAATTTATTTTTATTTGAAAACATCATTTATCAGATTTTTTGTATAACAAATAATTAGAAAAATAACTTTCTATGAGATATTACTGTTTATTCAGGTATAAATATAGCTATTTCTTGGACATTAACAGTTGAAAAATAAAAGATTAGCTTTAGAGAAATGTGCTTGTTCATGGACAGTAATGAAATGGTATAAATAAAGTTGTGAAAAATCAAAATAACCGCGACATTGATGACTGTTAGTTAACAACAGTCCAATGCTCTTTGCACCGTACTTGACGCGGGTATTTTTGACGGCTTTTTTAATAAATAAGAGTATCGCATTCACATCCGCATAAGCGATGTCTGGCGAGCGTATTGACACCGCGAATGCACTGAAATTGACGCTTTGATAAATTGACCCCATAGAGAACGCTTGTTCATGTGTGTCATTATTAATAAAATTGTACTCACTCCTTTGAAGTTATTTATGAGTCAGCACTGATTGACTAAAATACAAGTCAGTCAAAAGAACTGAGATACAGAGGCAGTCTGCAGAGGCTTAGAAACAAGGTAATCATAGAGTTAAAAAGTGTATTAATATAACTGTGTTGGTTATGCAAATCTGGGGAATGGGTAATAAAGGGATTATCTATCTTTTTAAACAATAAAAAGTTTGAAGAGTAGACTGTTCCTTTAACAATTGGTAGATTGTGATAAAACCCATAATAAGAGTTTGTAACATTTTTCAAAATATTTCTAAAAATTATTTAAAAAAAAAAAAACATAATAAGATACCAATGTACACTCTATCCTCTTCCAAAAAAAAACAAAACTCTTTCTGTTGCCACCTCACTCACTAATCTCACTGTGCGGCATTCCTGACACACCTTAGAGCCTGTTGGTCTAGGTAAAAAATCACAATTACTTCACCTAACTAGTTAAAATGGCAAAAATGTTGAGTGACGGTGCTTTCCATTCATTATATGATGAGTTGACAATATACCAAAGTGTAGAAGGTAACTCTTTGACATTAGCTAATTAAATGGTGCAAAACCCTTAAAGGGGCAGTATACATGAATGTTCATTTAACTGCATGTAATAGACACTACTATAAAAAATAATATGCACTGATACTGATAAACATACAGTATAAAACCTTTTAAAAACTTACTTAGAAGCTCCAAATTTAGCACTGTTAATGAGAATAGCCTGGGACACCCACTGGGAGGGGCTAATAGCAGAACTTCCGCCCTCCACTGCATATGAAAAGACCCATTATACAAACAGAAGCAATTTGAAGTCTATATACATCAGTATATATATATATAAAACTTTGGGAGTTGGTTAGCAGTCTGAAAATAAGCACAATGTTATTTAAAAATATGCAAAACTATACATTTTTACAAAAACAAACCCAGATGGGCTATATAAATAGATCATCTACAAAACATTTATGCAAAGAAAAATCGAGTGTCCAATGTCCCTTTAAAGGGGCATTGTAATCAAAACTGAACACAAAATACATCATTACATTGTCATTCTAAATAGATTCTTTTTATACACTTGTATTAGAAAAAATGCTTCTAGTAACAGCTATCTCTGTTTCATGGACATTTTTTTTTATTGTGCAAAGACGCTTGGAGCATACATAGATGCACTCTAAAAGCAGTGTGTCTGCTCAATGAGCAGGCTGTCCCTTTTATTGTGCTGGCCATAATCAAATTTGCATGATACAAGACAGTGCCAGCAGTCTAAGCAGAAGTGCTGTTTAAAATGCTGATACGCAGAGCATATTTAGATATGCTCTATGTGCTTGTGCTGAAATAGCTTTTACGAGAAGAATATTTTCTAAAATATTTTTATTGCAAAAATGGTTTTATTCAAGGCTGGAAATAAATACACTGATGGGCTAAAATGTATGTTTAATAGAGCCTGAACTATATTGAACAAATTAAAGCCTTGTTTTTTGTTTTTTTGTTGTTGTTTTTTATTGAGGCTTAAAAGAAAAAAAAAATACAAGAGCAAACAACATTTGCTGTAAGAACTTAGTTACTCATAAAGTCACAGAGAATAAAACTGATATTCTATTCCATGACCACCTTATATGCATAAGCGTGCACATTGCAAACTTATCAATCTTAGTTGACAAGGTCTAGAAATTGGACAAGAAATACATAATGCAAATGCTAAGTATCTTGGCCTCATTTTTTAGTACTTTTTAGTTCCCCTTATAATTGTATATAAATTACCACATTTCCCCCCCCCCCCCGCTAAACTCTAACGGCCTCACTTGGGCTGCTGAAACCATAGATAAAGGAGTATATATGGGGGCTTGTAGGGGTAAGGTTGTATAAGGTTATATGGCCACTTTTGGACCCTCAGGATTGTAATTGCAAACAAGAATAAAATGCATCAACTAGCCTAAGACACAAGGGTCCATGGGATATAAATATGTTTGTTCAATGAATATAACATTATATAACTATGGAATATAGAGATTAAAAATTATAACAAACAAACGGCTAGATTACGAGTTTTTTGTTAGGAGCTATGCGGTGCTAACGAGCAGTTTTCTCTCACCGCTCACTTACCTGCAGCGCTGGTATTATGGGTTTTTACAAACCCAGCGTTAAAAGACAAGAAGTGAGCGTTGAGCAAAACTGAGCTCCATACCGCACTTCAATACCAGCGCTGCTTAAGTCAGCGGTGAGCTGGTCATACATGCTCGTGCACGATTTCCCCATAGACATCAATGGGGAGAGCCGGCTGAGAAAAAGTCTAACACCTGCAAAAAAGCAGCGTAAAACTCAGTAACACAGCCCCATTGATTCCTATGGGGAAGTAAAAGTTATGGTTACACCTAACACCCTAACATGAACCCCGAGTCTAAACACCCCTAATCTTACCCTTATTAACCCCTAATCTGCTGCCCCCGACATCGCCGACACCTACATTATACTTATTAACTTAACTTATCTTTCAGGGTTGCTGCATTGATTCTCTGTTAAAGTAACATTGTCTGTTTAAGTATAATAGTTAGCTAACCAAGTTAGTTAGTCAAACAAGGGTTTGGGGTAAGACAGGCCAGTTCTGAGCTGGTACACCCCAACAGATTTGCCAGATTAAGTGAAGATGTTGGGGATATCATATCAGTTCAGGGGTGGCAGTGTCAGAGAGGGCTGTGTTGCCTAGTATAGGGAACAGTCCTTTGGTTGTGGAAAAGCAGCATACTATGGTGGGCAGTCCTTCAGACATGGTAGAGGGGCATACTATAGTTAACAGTCCTTCAGTCATGGAAGAGGGGCATACAAGTCAGGGCCTGAAACAGATGTTGGTGGTAGGAGACTCTATTATTAGGAAGGTTGATAGGGTAATTTGTCATCCAGACCCTTTAAATAGAACAGATTGCTGTCTTCCAGGGGCTTGTGTTAGGCATATTGTGGAGCGTATTGATAGATTGTTAGAGGGATGTGGGTCTGATCCTGCAGTCATGGTACATATTGGTACTAATGAAGGAATCAGCGGGAGATGGAGAGTCCTAAAAAATGACTTCAAGGAGTTAGGTAGTAAGCTTAAAGCAAGGATCTCCAAAGTAATATTTTCTGAGATATTACCAGTGCAGTGTGCTAACTCAGTAAGGCAGAAGGAGCTAAGGTATGTTAATTCATGGTTAAAAACATGGTGTAAAAATGAGGGGTTTGACTTTTTAGAGCACTGGGCTGACTTTTCACTTGGGTACAATTTGTACATTAAGGATGGATTGCATCTGAATTACATGGGTGCAGGTGTGTTGGGGGAAAGGATGGTAGCAAGTTTAGAGAATCTTTTAAACTAGGCAAAGGGGGGAGGGTCAGTAGAACACAATAGAATAGAGAGATCAGTCTGTGAATCTGTCAGTCCTTTGATATCGCAAGGAAGAGATGACTTAAGAAATGTTACATTAGTAAGTATGGAGGAAAGCACACCAAGTATCAGCAGAAAGCACATGAAAAGGTATGACAGGTAAAATGGGGGAGCTGACGCTCTTAGTTGCAGAAGAGGACTATGATCTTATCAGTATAACTGAAACTTGGTGGGAAGATTCACATGACTGGCCAGTTAACTTAGAGGGGTAAACTTTATTTAGGAGGGACAGAAATAAAAAAAGGGGTGGAGGAATCTGCATGTATATTAAACCTAACCTTAAACCTACAATAAGGGAAGATATTTCTGATACAGGCGACAATGTAGAGACCCTGTGGGTGGAAATAAAGAGTGGGGGGAGAAATCCTAAAAATATATTACTAGGAACATGCTACAAGCCCCCCAACATTAGTGACCTGGATGAAACTCAACTACTAATACAAATAGGTAAGGCTACTAATAACAGTGCTGTAATTATGGGAGATTTTAACTACCCTGATATAAACTGGGCCACTGAAACTAATTCAGCTAAGGGGGATAGAGTTATAAATGTTCTCAGGGATAACTTCATGTCACAATTAATAGAGGAGCCAACTAGGAGTAACGCTATATTGGATTTAGTGCTATCAAATAATACAGATATAATATCAAAAATAGAAGTCAAAGAACATTTGGGTAACAGTGATCATAACATGGTCACATTTGAAACTTCTTTTCATAAGCAGTGTCTTAAAGGTTTAACCAAGACTTTTAATTTCAAGAAAGCAAAATTCAACGATTTAAGGAAATCATTAAATAACATAAATTGGGACAAAGTATTCTTTAATAAAAATACAGAGGATAAATGGATAACATTTAAAACTTTGTTAAATAAATATACGTATCAACAAATACCATATGGTTATAAAAATAAAAATAAAAAATCCAAGCCAATGTGGCTGAATATAAATGTGTTAAGAGAAATTAGGAAAAAACGTAGGGCATTTAAATTTTTCAAAGAAAATAGTACAGACTCAAAATTCCATATTTATAAGGAATGTAACAAAGCATGTAAAAAAGCAATCAAATTAGCCAAAATTTAAAATGAAAAATTAATTGCAAAGGATTCTAAATCTAACCCTAAAAGTTTCTTTAAGTACATAAATAGCAAAAAAAATCTAAGAAAGACAATATAGGTACATTAAAATACGGGGAGGGTAGCATGATTAACAGTGACAGGGAGAAGGCTGAGATAATAAACCAGTTTTTTTCTTCAGTATACACAAGAGTGGAACCATTGGATGATACTTTGGAACAAAATAGAACATGCCAGCCCATACCATTAATTGGGTTATGTATAGAGGATATCAGGAACAAATTGGATAATATTAAGGTAAATAAAACTCTAGGCCCAGATGGAATACACCCAAGGGTGTTAAGGGAACTTAGCACTGTTATAGACAAAACTCTACTCTTATTTTTTCAAGACTCATTATCCTCAGGCATGGTACCCAAGGATTGGCGTAAAGCTGGTGTGGTGCCACTCTTCAAAAAGGGAAGCAGGGATGATCCAGGAAGCTATAGACCAGTTAGTCTGACATCAATGGTGGGGAAGATATTTGAAGGGATTATAAGGGATTATATTGATGAGCATATTCGTGTAAACAAGATTATAAATTCTAATCAGCATGGTTTTATGAGAAATAGAGTATATATAGCCTTACAGCAAAGTAAGGGGGCGCTAGTGATAATATAGATAGTGATATTAATCTATATACTCTTTAAAAAATGCAAATTGGTAATTGTGTATACAATACAGATAAAAAAATAAAACAAAATAAAAGAAAAATGAAATAAAATCCTCTCAAATGAGGGAAGTCCAAATATAATTACAAAATCAAGGCAAAAATGAGTCCTTTTCAAAACCAAGTGGAAAAGCCCTGTGGTGGCTGCCTCCTCCTCGCCGACTGGTCCGGGTATAACTATGAGGAATAGAAGAAAATAGAGGGGCGCCTCATGTGTAGGATCAACAGATATAAAAATCAGTAATAACAGTAGTAGAGCCAAATGGGTACTCACACACTTCACAAGCACACCAATGTGCTGGTAGTAGCAGGCTGCAGATTCAAATAGGTGTGGCAGCTCACCTCTCAGGTAGTACTGTGATGATACTCCATGAGCACACTTATGTGCTGGTAGAAACAAGCTGCAAATTTTAGGCAGGTGTAGCAGCTCACCCCAGATCAGATTTCTTAATGCTGTAATCAAATGGCTCCAATAGGTAACACAAAGTCCCAAAAAGTAGAGAGACTCTTATGTATCAGCAGGGCAGTAGGTAGGTAAAGATATCCACTCCAAGGCGTATTTCCAGTAAAATACAAATATTTATTAAAAACAAAAGTTAAAAAACACAACAGAACAATTGCTGTGTTAGGTGGATAAAAAAGGGGTTGACAGTGACCCCAATAATGCAACGCGTTTCTCGGTTTTGCACCGTTTCATCAGCCTGCTACTACCAGCACATTGGTGTGCTTGTGAAGTGTGTGAATACCCATTTGGCTCTACTACTGTTATTACTGATTTTTATATCTGTTGATCCTACACATGAGGCGCCCCTCTATTTTCTTCTATTCCTTATGAGAAATAGATCATGTCAAACTAATCTAATTAGATTCTATGAGGAAGTAAGTAAAAATATAGATAAAGGGGAATCAGTTGATGTGATATACTTGGATTTTGCAAAGGCATTTGATACAGTGCCACATGAGAGATTAATGCACAAAATTAAGGGACTGGGAATAGCTGAAAATATTAGTTTGTGGATAAATAACTGGATAAAAGATAGGGAGCAATGAGTAGTAGTAAATGGATCATACTCAGATTGGACAAAGGTAATCAGTGGAGTACCCCAAGGATCAGTGCTGAGCCCTATTCTTTTTAATATTTTTATAAATGATTTGGAACTAGAATTAAATAGCAACATCTCTTTTTTTGCAGATGATACTAAGTTAAGTAAGGTTATTAGGTCAGAGCAGGATGAACTTTCGTTACAAAGGGACCTGCAAAAATTAGAAGTATGGACAGGTAAATGGAAAATGAGATTTAAGGTTCTACATTTTGGAAGTAAAAATAAGCAGGCTACGTATTATTTAAATGGGACAAGACTTAGCCAAACACAGGAGGAAAGGGATTTGGGGGTAGTAATAGATAACAAGCTAAAGATGGGTGCACAATGCAGGGCAGCAGCTTCAAAGGCTAATAAGATACTAGCATGTATTAAAAGAGGCATTGACTCAAGGGAGGAAAGCATAATTCTGTCACTATATAAAGCCCTGGTAAGACCTCACCTTGAGTATGGAGTGCAGTTCTGGGGACCAATAGTAAAAAAAGATATTGCAGAACTAGAAAAAGTTCAGAGAAGGGCCACAAAGCTAATAAAGGGATTGGAGAATTTAACCTATTAGGAGAGGCTAGCCAAACTGGGTCTGTTTTCTTTAGAAAAAAGGGCCTTAAGAGGTGACATGATTACTTTATATAAATATATTCAAGGCCCATATACAGAGATGGCAGAAGCTCTGTTTATTCCAAGAAAATTGTTTGTGACCAGAGGTCACAATTTAAGGTTGGAGGAAAGGAGATTTAACCTCTTGCAACGGAAACGTTTTTTCACTGTAAGAGCAATAAAATTGTGGAACTCATTACCAAAGGAGGTAGTGAATGCTAATACCCTAGATACATTTAAAAATTATTTGGATACATTTCTGTCTATAAACAAAATTCATGGATATGATTGCTAGTATTAAATAGGTCACCTTTTAGTGGGATTATTTAAGATTAACTGGTGATTTTTGTATATATTTTAGATATGTATAGGTTGAACTCGATGGACTTCGGTCTTTTTTCAACCTCATCTACTATGTTACTATGTTATGTTACACCTAACATGAACCCAGAGTCTAAACACCCCTAATCTTACACTTATTAACCCCTAATCTACTGCCCCCGACATCGCCGCCACCTACATTATACTTATTACCCCTAATCTGCCGCTCCGGACACCGCCGCCACCTACATTATACTTATGAACCCCTAATCTGCTGCCCCCAACGTCGCCGACACCTACATTAAATTTATTAACCCCTAATCTGCCGCCCCCAATGTCACCGCCACCTACCTACACTTATTAACCCCTAATCTGCTGCCCCCAACATCGCCGACACCTACATTATATTTATTAACCCCTAATCTCCCTCCCCCAATGTCACCGCAGCCTACCTACATTTATTAACCCCTAATCTGCCGTCCCACTATAATAAACATATTAACCCCTAAACCACCGCACTCCCGCCTTGCAAACACTAGTTAAATATTATTAACCCCTAATCTGCATTCCCTAACATCGCCGCCTCCTACCTACATTTATTAACCCCTAATCTGCCGCCCCAAACGTTGCCGCCACTATATTAAATTTTTTAACCCCTAAACCTAAGTCTAACCCTAACACCCCCTAACTTAAATATAATTTAAATAAATCTAAATAAAATTAATATCATTAACTAAATTATTACTATTTAAAACTAAATACTTACCTATAAAATAAACCCTAGGCTAGCTACAATATAACTAATAGTTACATTGTAGCTAGCATAGGGTTTATTAAGTTTGTATTTACTTTAACTAGGTAGAATAGTTATTAGTTTGCGATGCGGGAGGGCCTCGGTTTAGGGGTTAATAGGTAGTTTATGGGTGTTAGTGTACTTTTTAGCACTTTAGTTATGAATTTTATGCTACAGCATTATAGTGCAAAACTCATAACTACTGACTTTAGAATGCATTACGGATCTTGGAGATAGAGGGTGTACCACTCACTTTTTGGCCTCCCAGGGCAGACTTGTAATACCAGCGCTATGGAAGTCCCATAGAAAAAAAGGGTTTACGAAGTTTACTTAAGTTGTTTTGTGGTAAGGCCAAAGAAGTGTGCGGTGCCCCTAAACCTGCAAGACTCGTAATAGCAGCGGTAGTGAAAAAGCAGTGTTAGGACCTGTTAACGCTGCTTTTACAGCTTAACGCACAACTCGTAATCTAGCCGTATGTGCGGAAAACATTGTCACAGTAATGAGTAAACCAGGGTAGTAGGTGAATCCCCCATTTAGCAAAATTTTAGCTTAAAGCTTCTATCATATGAACAGTGGGCTAATAATAGTAGAACAAAAGGGAAGTCAGATATGGGACCTGAGCATATTAGAATAAAGAGATATAATGTGAGAGCAGACTATAAGGTCTCATCTTCTATCTTCATCCATCCGACGCGGAGCGGCTCCATCTTCAAGACATCCGATGTGGAGTATCCTCTTCATCCGGAGTCTTCTTACTGAATGACGGTTCCTTTAAATTACGTCATCCAAGATGGCGTCCCTTAGATTCCGATTGCCTGATAGAATTCTATCAGCCAATCGGAATTAAGGTAGAAAAAATCCTATTGGCTGATGCAATCAGCCAATAAGATTGAAGTTCAATCCTATTGGCTGATCCAATCAGCCAATAGGATTGAGCTGGCATTCTATTGGCATTCTAATAGCTATTTGATTAGGTGTAATTAGTTTAAAGATCTGTAATTTGTTTTTTATTTTCTGTAATTTAGTGTTTGTTTTTTGTAATTTAGATAATTTAATTTATATAATTGTTTTTAATTTAGTTAATTTATTTAATTGTAGTGTAGTGTTAGGTGTTAGTGTAACTTAGGTAAGGTTTTATTTTACAGGTAAATTTGTATTTATTTTAGCTAGGTAGTTATTAAATAGTTAATAACTATTCTACCTAGTTAAAATAAATACAAACTTGCCTGTAAAATTAAAATAAACCCTAAACTAGCTACAATGTAACTATTAGTATTTTGTTTTAAATAGGAATAATTTAGTTAATGATAGTAATTTTATTTAGATTTATTTAAATTATATTTAAGTTAGGGGGTGTTAGGGTTAGACTTAGGTTTAGGGGTTAATAAATTTAATATAGTGGCAGTGACGTTGGGGGCGGCAGATTAGGGGTTAATAAGTGTAGGTAGGTTGCGGCGACATTGAGGGCGGCAGATTAGGGGTTAATAAATATAATGTAGGTGTCTGCGATGTTGGGGGCAGCAGATTAGGGGTTAATAAGTATAATGTAGGTTGGGGCGGTGTCCAGAGCGGCAGATTAGGGGTTAATAAGAATAATGTAGGTGGTGGCAATGTTAGGGGGGGCAGATTAGGGGTTAATAATATTTAACTAGTGTTTGCAAGGCGGGAGTGCTGCGGTTTAGGGGTTAATATGTTTATTCTAGTGGCGGCGATGTCCGGAGCGGCAGATTAGGGGTTAAAAAACATAATTTATGCTTACCTGATAAATTTATTTCTCTTGAAGTGTAGTCAGTCCACGGGTCATCCATTACTTATGGGATTATATCTCTTCCCCAACAGGAAGTTGCAAGAGGATCACCCAAGCAGATCTGCTATATAGCTCCTCCCCTCACATGTCATATCCAGTCATTCGACTGAAACAAGACGAGAAAGGAGAAACCATAGGGTGCAGTGGTGACTGGAGTTAAATTAAAAAATTTTGAACTGCCTTAAAAGACAGGGCGGGCCGTGGACTGACTACACTACGAGAGAAATAAATTTATCAGGTAAGCATAAATTATGTTTTCTCTTGTTAAGTGTAGTCAGTCCACGGGTCATCCATTACTTATGGGATACTAATATCAAAGCTAAAGTACACGGATGAAGGGAGGGACAAGGCAGGAACTTTAAACGGAGGGAACCACTGCCTGAAGTACCTTTCTCCCAAAAATAGCCTCCGAAGAAGCAAAAGTGTCAAATTTGTAAAACTTTGAAAAAGTGTGAAGTGAAGACCAAGTCGCAGCCTTGCAAATCTGTTCAACAGAAGCCTCATTTTTAAAGGCCCAGGTGGAAGCCACAGCTCTAGTAGAATGAGCTGTAATTCTTTCAGGAGGCTGCTGTCCAGCAGTCTCATAGGCTAAACGTATTATGCTACAAAGCCAAAAAGAGAGAGAGGTGGCCGAAGCCTTTTGACCTCTCCTCTGTCCAGAGTAAACGACAAACAGGGAAGAAGTTTGACGAAAATCTTTAGTTGCCTGCAAATAGAACTTCAGGGCACGGACTACGTCCAGATTATGCAAAAGTCGTTCCTTCTTTGAAGAAGGGTTAGGACACAATGATGGAACAACAATCTCTTGATTGATATTCCTGTTAGAAACTACCTTAGGTAAGAACCCAGGTTTAGTACGCAGAACTACCTTGTCTGAATGAAAAATCAGATAAGGAGAATCACAATGTAAGGCAGATAACTCAGAGACTCTTCGAGCCGAGGAAATAGCCATCAAAAACAGAACTTTCCAAGATAACAGCTTAATATCAATGGAATGAAGGGGTTCAAATGGAACGCCTTGCAGGACATTAAGAACTAAGTTTAAGATCCACGGCGGAGCAACAGTCTTAAACACAGGCTTAATCCTAGCCAAAGCCTGACAAAAAGCCTGAACGTCTGGAATTTCTGCCAGACGCTTGTGTAGAAGAATAAACAGAGCAGAAATCTGTCCTTTTAACGAACTAGCGGATAAGCCCTTTTCTAAACCCTCTTGTAGAAAAGACAATATCCTAGGAATCCTAACCTTACTCCATGAGTAACTCTTGGATTCGCACCAATACAAATATTTACACCATATCTTATGGTAAATTCTTCTGGTAACAGGTTTCCTAGCCTGTATTAGGGTATCAATAACCGACTCCGAGAAGCCACGCTTTGATAGAATCAAGCGTTCAATCTCCATGCAGTCAGCCTCAGAGAAATTAGATTTGGATGGTTGAAAGGACCTTGTATTAGAAGGTCCTGCCTCAGAGGCAGAGACCATGGTGGACAGGACGACATGTCCACTAGGTCTGCATACAAGGTCCTGCGTGGCCACGCAGGCGCTATCAGAATCACTGATGCTCTCTCCTGTTTGATCTTGGCAATCAGTCGAGGCAGCAGCAGAAACGGTGGAAATACATAAGCCATCTGGAAAACCCAAGGGGCTGCTAGAGCATCTATCAGCGCCGCTCCCGGGTCCCTGGACCTGGATCCGTAATGAGGAAGCTTGACGTTCTGGCGAGACGCCATGAGATCCAGATCTGGTTCGCCCCAACGATGAATCAGTTGAGCGAAGACCTCCGGATGAAGTTCCCCCTCCCCTGGATGAAAAGTCTGGCGACTTAGAAAATCCGCCTCCCAGTTCTCCACGCCTGGGATGTAGATTGCTGACAGGTGGCAAGAGTGAGACTCTGCCCAGCGAATTATCTTTGAGACTTCCAACATCGCTAGGGAACTCCTGGTTCCCCCTTGATGATTGATGTAAGCCACAGTCGTGATGTTGTCCGACTGAAATCTGATGAACCTCAGAGTTGCTAACTGAGGCCAAGCTAGAAGAGCATTGAATATCGCTCTTAACTCCAGAATATTTATTGGGAGGAGTTTCTCCTCCTGAGTCCATGATCCCTGAGCCTTCAGGGAATTCCAGACTGCGCCCCAACCTAGAAGGCTGGCGTCTGTTGTTACAATCGTCCAATCTGGCCTGCGAAAGGTCATCCCCTTGGACAGGTGGGGCAGAGAAAGCCACCATAGAAGAGAATCTCTGGTCTCTTGGTCCAGATTTAGTAGAGGGGACAAATCTGAATAATCCCCATTCCACTGACTTAGCATGCACATTTGCAGCGGTCTGAGATGCAGTCGCGCAAATGGTACTATGTCCATTGCCGCTACCATTAAGCCGATTACTTCCATGCACTGAGCTACTGACGGGTGTGGAATGGAATGAAGGGCATGGCAAGCATTTAGAAGTTTTGATAACCTGGCCTCCGTCAGGTAAATTTTCATCTCTACAGAATCTATAAGAGTCCCTAGGAAGGGAACCCTTGTGAGTGGTAATAGAGAACTCTTTTCCACATTCACCTTCCACCCATGCGATCTCAGAAATGCCAGAACTATCTCTTTATGAGACTTGGCAGTTTGAAAACTTGACGCTTGTATCAGGATGTCGTCTAGGTACGGAGCCACCGCTATGCCTCGCGGTCTTAGTACCACCAGAAGTGAGCCCAGAACCTTTGTAAAGATTCTTGGAGCCGTAGCTAACCCGAAGGGAAGAGGTACAAACTGGTAATGCCTGTCTAGGAAGGCAAATATTAGGTACCGATAATGATCCTTGTGAATCGGTATGTGAAGGTAGGCATCCTTTAAGTCCACAGTGGTCATGTACTGACCCTCTTGGATCATGGGTAGGATGGTTCGAATAGTTTCTATTTTGAATGATGGAACTCTTAGGAATTTGTTTAGGATCTTTAAGTCCAAAATTGGTCTGAAGGTTCCCTCTTTCTTGGGAACCACAAACAGATTTGAATAGAATCCCTGCCCGTGTTCCGTTCGCGGAACCAGGTGGATTACCCCCATTAGTAAGAGGTCTTGTACACAGCGTAGAAACGCCTCTTTCTATATTTGGTTTGCTGATAACCTTGAAAGATGAAATCTCCCTTGTGGAGGAGAAGCTTTGAAGTCCAGAAGATATCCCTGAGATATGATCTCCAACGCCCAGGGATCCTGGACATCTCTTGCCCAAGCCTGGGCGAAGAGAGATAGTCTGCCCCCCACTAGATCCGTTTCCGGATAGGAGGCCCTCTCTTCATGCTGTCTTAGGGGCAGCAGCAGGTTTTCTGGCCTGCTTGCCCTTGTTCCAGGACTGGTTAGTTTTCCAGCCCTGTCTGTAACGAGCAACAGCTCCTTCCTGTTTTGGAGCGGAGGAAGTTGATGCTGCTCCTGCCTTGAGGTTACGAAAGGCACGAAAATTAGACTGTTTGGCCTTTGATTTGGCCCTGTCCTGAGGTAGAGCATGGCCCTTACCTCCCGTAATGTCAGCGATAATTTCTTTCAAGCCGGGCCCGAATAAGGTCTGCCCTTTGAAAGGAATATTAAGCAATTTAGATGTCATGTCAGCTGACCAGGATTTAAGCCATAGCGCTCTGCGTGCTTGGATGGCAAATCCGGAGTTCTTAGCCGTAAGTTTGGTTAAATGTACGACGGCATCAGAAACAAATGCGTTAGCTAGCTTAAGTGCTTTAAGCTTGTTCATAATTTCATCCAATGGAGCTGTGCGAATGGCCTCTTCCAGAGACTCAAACCAGAATGCCGCCGCAGCAGTGACAGGTGCAATGCATGCAAGGGGCTGTAAAATAAAACCTTGTTGAACAAACATTTTCTTAAGGTAACCTTCTAATTTTTTATCCATTGGATCTGAAAAAGCACAACTATCCTCCACCGGGATAGTGGTACGCTTAGCTAAAGTAGAAACCGCTCCCTCCACCTTAGGGACCGTCTGCCATAAGTCTCGTGTGGTGGGGTCTATAGGAAACATTTTCCTAAATATGGGAGGAGGGGAAAAAGGCACACCGGGTCTATCCCACTCCTTGCTAATAATCTCTGTAAGCCTTTTAGGTATAGGAAACACGTCAGTACACACCGGTACCGCATAGTATCTATCCAACCTACATAATTTTTCTGGAATTGCAACCATGTTACAATCATTCAGAGCCGCTAATACCTCCCCTAGCAATATGCGGAGGTTCTCAAGCTTAAATTTGAAATTAGAAATCTCTGAATCCAGTCTCCCTGGATCAGATCCGTCACCCACAGAATGAAGCTCTCCGTCTTCATGTTCTGCAAATTGTGACGCAGTATCGGACATGGCTCTCACATCATCAGCGCGCTCTGTCCTTAACCCAGAGCTATCACGCTTGCCTCTTAATTCTGGCAATTTAGATAATACTTCTGTCATAACAGTAGCCATGTCTTGCAAAGTGATTTGTAAGGGCCTCCCTGATGTACTTGGCGCCTCAAAATCACGCACCTCCTGAGCGGGAGGCAAAGGTACTGACACGTGAGGAGAGTTAGTCGGCATAACTTCCCCCTCGTTGTCTGGTGATAATTTCTTTGCATGTAAAGACTGGCTTTTATTCAAAGTTACATCAATGCATTTAGTACACAATTTTCTATGGGGTTCCACATTGGCCTTCATACATAGTGAACAAACAGATTTGTCTGTGTCAGACATGTTTAAACAGACTAGCAATGAGACTAGCAAGCTTGGAAAATACTTTCAAATAAATTTACAAGCAATATAAAAAACGCTACTGTGCCTTTAAGAAGCACAAAAAGCTGTCACAGTTGAAATAACAATGAACCAAATTAGTTATAGCAACCAAATTTTCACAGTAAATGTATTAAGTTAGCAAAGGATTGCACCCACCAGCAAATGGATGATTAACCCCTTAATACCAAAAAACGGATAACAATTTAATAGTTAACGTTTTTATCACAGTCAAACACACTGTCACAGGTCTGCTGTGACTGATTACCTCCCTCAAAATGAATTTTGAAGACCCCTGAGCTCTCTAGAAACGTCCTGGATCATGGAGGATGAAGTAGGAAGATTGTGACTGAATTTTTACTGCTCAAAAAAGCGCTAAAATAGGCCCCTCCCACTCATATTACACAGTGGGGAAGCTCAGTTAACTGTTTCTATGCATAAACAAAAGTTAGCCATGTGGTAAAAATCATGCCCCAATAAGTTTTATCACCAAGTACCTCACAAAAAACGATTAACATGCCAGTAAACGTTTTGAACATACATTTTAAAAGTTATGAAGTGTTATTAATAAGCCTGCTACCAGTCGCTTTTACTGCAGTTAAGGCTCACACATTACTTCAGTATTAACAGTATTTTCTGAGTCAAATTCCATTCCCTAGAAAAATACTTCAGTGTACACACACTCCTCAGCCTAATACCAGTCGCTACCACTGCATTTAAGGCTGTACTTACATTACATTGGCATCAGCAGTAATTTCTCAGTCAATTCCATTGCTTAGAAAAATAATTTACTGCACATACCTCGTTTGCAGGGGGGCCCTGCATGCTATTCCCCTCTTCTGAAGTTACCTCACTCCTCAGAATGTGCGAGAACAGCCAGTGGATCTTAGTTATGTCTGCTAAGATCATAGAAAACGCAGGCAGATTCTTCTTCTAATGCTGCCTGAGAACAAACAGCACACTCCGGTGCCATTTAAAATAACAAACTTTTGATTGAAGAAATAAACTAAGTTTAAAAACACCACAGCCCTCTCACAACAACCTGTCTTTAGTTAGCTTGCAAGAGAATGACTGGATATGACATGTGAGGGGAGGAGCTATATAGCAGATCTGCTTGGGTGATCCTCTTGCAACTTCCTGTTGGGGAAGAGATATAATCCCATAAGTAATGGATGATCCGTGGACTGACTACACTTAACAAGAGAAATGTATTTTAGTGTTTACGATGCGGGAGGGCCTCGGTTTAGGGGTTAATTGGTAGTTTATGGGTGTTAGTGTACTTTTTAGCACTTTAGTTATGAGTTTTATGCTACAGCGTTGTAGTGTAAAACTCATAACTACTGACTTTAGAATGTGTTACGGATCTTGGAGGTAGAGGGTGTACCACTCACTTTTTGGCCACCCAGGACAGACTCGTAATACCAGCACTATGGTCCCATAGAAAAAAGGTTTTGTGAAGTTTACTTAAGTCGTTTTGCTGTAAGGCCAAAGATGTGTGCAGTGCCCCAAACCTGCAAGACTCGTAATAACAGCGGTAGTGAAAAAGCAGCGTTAGGACCTGTAAACGCTGCTTTTTCAGATTAACGCACAACTCGTAATCTAGCCGTATGTGCAGTGGGCTAATAATAGTAGAACAAAAGGGAAGTCATATATGGGACCTCAACATATTAGAATAAAGAGATATAATGTGAGAGCAGACTATAAGGTCTCATCGTTAATGCAGGTGATACTAGCATTCATGTTCAATAATAAAATAAAGAGTCAGAGCTAGTACATATTAAAACTATCCCTGGCCTGTATAGCAGTAAATTTGTCATTTCCTCACATCAGGGCATAAAAACAAGCTACTATCTCACAAATATGCAACACTTTTAAACTGTAAGATCAATATATTATATCTATTATCTAGTAATTCCAACAAGAGCGAGATAGAATTTCTCTATAGGAGCTTCAGCCTACACCAGTCTGGGTGATAACGCACCATCGCCTGACTATAGGGCTAATCCCCTTAGTTTGCAGAGAGTAAGATGTGGTCTGTCCTGACCCTTGGGAGGTAGTCTCTGATGTACAATTATACTGTCAGAGTGTATTTCTTTCCACCTCCGTGGTTTTGCCTGTCTTCTCCGATTTAGTGTACGTTGTTTATTACTAAAGCTGGCAGTCACATTATATCCACTTGCTGCTGAGTTAGCTACCTTCTCAACCACGATCGGCCGCATCGCAGCAGGTTCCAGTGCCACTCCAGCCCTTGAAGAGGATAGGACTAGAGGCCTCTCTGTAATGAAATTAACAGCGGCTTGGCTAGCGTTATGAGGGTTGAGTAAGTCCAGTCGGCTCCAGTCATATGTATGCATAGATTGTTGGCGTATAGAGGTTTTCATCTGTGTCTCATTCTATATTGTCCCGGACTCTATACCCTGCCACACTTTCACCATTGGTAGGGCTATGGTATAAGGCTGTGGGTCATTTATTCTTCTCGCCGCCTCTTCTAAGCTGATTTCCTCTGTTACTATTGCTCTCTGGTGTAGAAGATCCGGATCAGATCTCGGATAGCTAGTTGTAATTAGGTCGATTTTGACTTCAGTAGGAATGTCATATATACAGCAGCGTATAGTATTGATCCTCTCCTCCTCAAATCGAGATAAATATGCACATATAAGTTCCTTAATTGTACAGCAGGACTGTTCATCCATGTTGAGTACTAGTTATAATGGAGTGTTCTAAGGTGTGAACGTTCTTCAGCACAACAGGCTGGACGGACTGACTTATCAGAAAGTGGGGGGGGGGGGGGGTAGAGAGCGGTATAGGCCGTTATAAGCCTCTGCTGCGTACCTTCTCTATGCAGGTCTGCCTGTTCTCAGTTGTATATGAAAGTCACATAGATCTGTTCTATAGGTAGTATTTATCTTTCTGCTCTTAAAAAGGAAAGGATTTACACGTCTTAGGAGAGATATACACCAGTTACATCGGCTCTGAGATGCAGTTGTAGCTAAACAGCAGCCATATTGGTCAGTGGTCGAACACGCCCCCCAACGCCTTGTTTTTTTAATGGTCGAACTCCACCCAGTGGTGGAACTAACACAACTGTAAAGGTCGCAGCTGCAACAGGGCCATGGAGGTCCACCACTCGGGGCGGGGGGGGGCAGAACATTAGGGGGGCCAGTTAAGAGGGGCCCACAGCCTGGCCAATGCTGTGGCAGATCTAGAGGGTCAGACAAAAAATGTGAAAACTTAATTTTTAATCAATTAAGCACTGCGGAATGAATCGCTGCCTCAAGTGTCACTGACGTTCTGGCTGCAGTCTGTTTACAGATGTTACTAGGTAAAAATCTAGCAGTAAGGGCTCAAAACTACTGGGAAAGCACAATTCCCAGAATTAACAGTCCCTAAGCCAAGTGTGCATGCACGCTTACTTAAACTATGCTCAACATGTTTCCTGGCGCTGAAGAGTGGGAACATTTAACAGCAGTGGTCAAAAGCTCAGAGCTGAGAACCATTGTCACAACAACTTAACCAAGTTCACGGTAAACATTAATTAGTAGTTAGTAGTTTGTGATGCTTTATCAGTGCACACAGTTTATCTGCAGGTTTTGCATCACATCAGCTTTGCTTGTATTGTGTAGATCGTTTTTGTACAGATTGGTAATCTTATTATTGCAATATATGAGCTGTATTTTTCTATATGTTACAAAATAATTAATACTTATATTTATTGTTAGAAGATTTTAACAATCTTGCCAGCACTTATAAGAATTGAACCATTAGAGCGCACATGTCCAGTGGCAATATTGTTCAATTCTATGTTGGTTTAGTCCATTTTTGTGCATTATGTTAAAGCATCATAAACTCTGACTAAAAACTGTGTATATGACCCTTGCAAAGATTAATTGCCAATTATATATAAGGGTTTACTCTGTTATGGCAAGAAAAAAGGAAACCTATACATGGATGATTATTTTACTGACACCATCAAACAGAATTTGTGTAGTAGATAGAAACATTTTCTCAAGTTGTGTATTAGCAAAAATTCTTCTATGTAAAAGCTATCACTATTATTGTACATATGCCCCATGCACCATTATATCCAAACATTGTGCCCTCTCATCACTGACTCATTACACACCAATTCTGACTCTGTGACCATGAATAGCGTTTTACTGTTTGTGCACAGGGCATATGAACATGTACAATAAAAGATACAAGTAAAACATTGATATCTTTTTATTTGTTCATATGTATTGCAAAAAACAAAAAAAATTCAAATTAAAGTGTACTCATGGATGCCTCACAACATTTCTCTTAGGCGTTGTGGGACAGGGAGGTGAGGGGGACTTGCGAGTGGTGGCCAACTTGTGTTTTGTGGGTGGAGCTTTGATGGGAGGGGCAGGCTGAGGGTGGGTCTGGAAGTGTCATGATCAAGGTTGGGCATAGAAGAGGTGTAAGATGTGACATGTGTGGAGCTGGGGTGGTCTCTAAAAACTAGACTTGTGGATGGTCGAAAAATTTGTTTCGGTTCGGTTTAGATTTTTTCGAATTTCGGTTCGGATCGATTCGAATTGAGAAAAAATTTAATGAATTTGTTTCATATTCTTTTCGGATTCATTCGGATTCTAATAAATTTGGCTGGATTCGGTTCGATTCGGAAATTCGGTATGTGTTAGATGGGATGTGCTGTGTATTAGACTAGTATTATGTACTATATATTAGGTGTAACCCATAGCAGAGTGATATAACCTAATATACTGTACAATACTAGTGTAATCCATGGCCATCCAAATCTACCAAATAAATCCGAACTAATTTGGATTTATTCGGTAGATTCGGTACTACCGTAATTCGGAAATTCAAATCGATCCGAATCTCCGAATTTAACAAATTCGGCCGAATTTGGATTCGGAACGAATCGAAACGCACATGTCTACTAAAAACCAGGACATTTGCCTGACAGAGAAAATGTAGAAGAAAAAGTAGGTAGACCTCTCAACCCATGGGAATCCCAAGTAGCTATTATGTCCCTTTAACTCAACTTGTTTCACCTGGAGTTTGCTGTTGGAAAGTTGCTTTGTACTAGTATTTTAGCACAAGTGAGTGAGATTTTGATAATCTGGGATCTCTACAAGATAAGAACAGTGTAGAAAAAGCCCTGAATATAACAGTGAGAGAGGTTGTGAGAAGAATCGCCCAGAGGCTTGCTCGGAGAGTGTTTAGGGACAGTATTAGTTATATAGAGGAATTTAGTGTTATAAAGTGGTTTCTAACCGAGGTTTAGGAGCTTTAAAAGGGACATGAAAGTCAACATTAATTTTTCTTAATTCGGATACAAAATGCAATTTAAAAAAAAGAAAAATTACAATTTACTTCTATAATCAAGTGTATTTTTTCTCTTTAAATCCTTTGCTGAAGAGCATATACCTGTTTTGCACACTATATGGCAACAGTGCTTAAACAATGTATACTGCAAACACAGCTGCCATATAGTATTCAAAGCACTTGCATGCTCCTAAGTCTAGATAGATGTGCTCTTCAACAAAGTGTACCAAGTGAATGAAGTCAAATCGCAAGCTGTGTCTGAATCAAGAAAGTTAAAGGGACACAAAACCCAAAATGTGTTTTTTAATGGACAAATATACAAAGTATACAATTTTTAAAAAAAGTTATGACTAGATTACGAGTTTTGCGTTATGGGTGAAAAAGCAGCGTTATGGCTCTTTTTCACTACCGCTCCTATTACAAGTCTTGCAGGTATAGCTGTATCGCACCCTTTTTTGGCCGTAACGCAACTTAACTACCGCAGCTTTCAAAAAGTCCTTTTTCAATGGGACTTCCATAGCGCTGGTATTATAAGTTTGCCTGCCCGGCCAAAAAGTGAGCGGTACAGCCCATAACTACAAGATCCATAATGTAAACTGAAAGTCAGTAGTTATGGGTTTTACGCTACAAATCTGTAACATAAAACTCATAACTAAACTGCTAAAAAGTACACGAACACCCATAAACTACCTATTAACCCCTAAACCGAGGCCCTCCCACATCGCAAACACTAAAATAAAATTATTAACCCCTAATCTGCCGTTCCGGACATCGCCACCAATATAATAAACATATTAACCCCTAAACCGCCGTACCCCCGCATCGCATACACTAGTTAAATATTATTAACCCCTAACCTGCTGTCCCTAACATCGCTGCAACGAACATTACTGTTATTAACCCCTAATCTGCTGCCCCCAAAATCGCCGCCACTATACTAAAGTTATTAACCCCTAAATCTAACCCTAAATCTAACCCAAACCCTAACACCCCTAACGTTAATGTAATTAAAATAAATCTAAATAAAACTTACTATCATTACCTAACTAATTCCTATTTAAAACTAAATACATACTTACCTGTAAAATAAACCCTAAGCTAGCTACAATATAACTGATGGTTACATTGTAGCTATCTTAGGTTTATTTTTATTTCACAGCTAAGTTTGTATTTATTTTAACTAGGTAGAATAGTTAGTAAATAGTTATTAACTATTTACTAACTACCTAGCTAAAATAAATACAAATTTACCTGTAAAATAAAACCTAACCTGTCTCACACTAACACCTAACCTTACACTACAACTAAATAAATTACATTAATTAAATACAATTAACTAAATTACAAAAAAAAAACCCACTAAATTACACAAAATAAAAAAAGAAATTATCAAATATTTAAACTAATTACACCTAATCTAATAGCCCTATCAAAATAAAAAAAGCCCCCCAAAATAAAAAAAAATCCTAGCCTAAACTAAACTACCAATAGCCCTTAAAAGGGGCCTTTGTGGGGCATTGCCCCAAAGAAATCAGCTCTTTTACCTGTAAAAAAAAATACAAACATCACCCCAACAGTAAAACCCACCACCCACATAACCAAACCCCACAAATAACATCCTATCTAAAACACCTAAGCTCCCCATTGCCCTGAAAAGGGCATTTGGATGGGCATCATCCAAGCGGGCCGAAGTCTTCATCCAAGCCAGGCAGAAGTCTTCATCCAGACGACATCTTCTATCTTCATCCATCTGGCACGGAGCGGCTCCATCTTCAAGACATCCGGCGCGGAGCATCCTCTTCTCTTGACGGCTCATCTCGAATGAAGTTTCCTTTAAGTGACGTCATCCAAGATGGCGTCCCTTGAATTCTGATTGGCTGATAGAATTCTATCAGCCAATCGGAATTAAAGGTAAAAAAATCCTATTGGCTGATGCAATCAGCCAATAGGATTGAGCTTGCATTCTATTGGCTGTTCCAATCAGCCAATAGAATGCGAGCTCAATCCTATTGGCTGATTGGATCAGCCAATAGGATTGAAGCTCAAGCCTATTGGCTGATTGCATCAGCCAATAGGATTTTTTCACCTTTAACTCCAATTGGCTGATAGAATTCTATCAGCCAATCGGAATTCAAGAGACGCCATCTTGGATGACGTCACTTAAAGGAACCTTCATTAGAGAAGAGAACAGGATGCTCCGCGCCGGATGTCTTGAAGATGAAGCCGCTCCGCGCCGGATGGATGAAGATAGAAGATGACGTCTAGATGAAGACTTCTGCCGGCTTGGATGAAGACTTCGGACCGCTTGGATGAAGACTTCTGCCGGCTTCACAGAGGACTTCTGCCGCTTCGTAGAGGATGGATGACGGGTATTCAAAAACTGTAAGTGGATCTTTGGGTGGGTTTAATTTTTAGCTTAGGGTTTGGGCACCGAAAAGGAGCTAAATGCCCTTTAAAGGGCAATGCCCATCCAAATGCCCTTTTGAGGGCAATGGGGAGCTTAGGTTTTTTAGATAGGGTTTTATTTGGGGGGTTTGGTTATGTGGGTGGGGGGTTTTACTGTTGGGGAGTTGTTTGTATTTTTTTTTACAGGTAAAAGAGCTGATTTCTTTGGGGAAATGCCCCGCAAAAGGCCCTTTTAAAGGCTATTGGTAGTTTAGTTTAGGCTATTTTTTTTTATTTTGGGGGGGCTTTTTTATTTTGATAGGGCTATTAGATTAGGTTAATTAGTTTAAATATTTGATCATTTCTTTTTTATTTTGTGTAATTTAGTGTTGTTTTTTTGTAATTTAGTTAATTGTATTTAATTAAAGGGACAGTAAACCATAAAAAAAATGTTATACAAGTCTGCACATAGTGCAGAATTATATAACATTATAATAGCGCAAACATTGTAAAACCAAATTTCCCCTTTGAATTTAAAAAATAACTGCTGTTTTACAGACCCGCTCTCTGTGATCTTCTGAGCGGGTCTGTTTTTTTCAAACAGCGCATCGGGCCAGCTGTATAGTCACAGCCCGGCCCGACCGCACCATAGCACTAAGTGCAGCTCGCTCCTGCTCTGTCAGACAGCAGGAGCGAGCTGCACTTAGTGCTATGGCGCGGTCGGGCCGGGCTGTGACTATACAGCTGGCCCGATGCGCTGTTTGAAAAAAAACAGACCCGCTCAGAAGATCACAGAGAGGGGGTCTGTAAAACAGCAGTTATTTTTTTAAATTCAAAGGGGAAATTTGGTTTTACAATGTTTGCGCTATTATAATGTTATATAATTCTGCACTATGTGCAGAATTATATAAAAAAAAAATTATGGTTTACTGGCACTTTAATGTAATTTATTTAATTGTAGTGTGAGGTTAGGTGTTAGTGTGAGACAGGTTAGGTTTTATTTTACAGGTACATTTGTATTTCTTTTAACTAGGTAGTTAGTAAATAGTTAATAACTATTTACTAAATATTCTACCTAGTTAAAATAAATACAAACTTAGCTGTGAAATAAAAATAAAACCTAAGATAGCTACAATGTAACTATTAGTTATATTGTAGCTATCTTATGGTTTATTTTATAGGTAAGTATTTAGTTTTAAATAGGAATTATTTAGGTATTAATAGTAGGTTTTATTTAGATTTATTTTAATTATGTTAAAGTTAGTGGGTGTTAGGGTTAGGGTTATGCTAGGGTTAGACTTAGGGTTAGGGGTTAATAACTTTAGTATAGTAGCGGCGACGTTGGAGGCGGCAGATTAGGGGTTAATAAATGTAGGTAGGTGGCGGCAATGTTAGGGGCGGCAGATTAGGGGTTAATAAATGTATGTAGGTGGCAGCGACATTGGGGGCGGCAGATTAGGGGTTAATAAGTATAATGTAGGTGTCGGCGATGTCAGGGGCATCAGATTAGGGGTGTTTAGACTCGGGGTTTATGTTAGGGTATTAGATTTAAACATACATTTTCTTTCCCCATAGGAATCAATGGGGCTGCGTTACTGAGCTTTTTGCTCCTTTATTGCAGGTGTTAGGCTTTTTTTTAGCCGGCTCTCCCCATTGATGTCTATGGGGAAATAGTGCACAAGCGCGTAAAACCAGATCAAAACAGCGCTGGTATTGGAGTGCGGTATGGAGCTCAATTTTGCTCAACGCTCACATATTGCCTTCTAACGCCTGCAAACCTGTAATAGCAGTGCTATAGGGAGGTGAGCGGTGGAAATAACTTGCAAGTTAGCACCGCACCGCTCATAACGCAAAACTCATAATCTAGCCGTTAGTAATTTACTTTTATTATAAAGTTTGCTAAATTCTCATGTTATTCTTTGTTAAAGAGATATCTAGATAGGTAATGTGCACATGCCTGGAGCACTACATGACAGGAAATAGTGCTGCCATCTAGTGCACTTGCTGATGTATAACATTCTTGCACAACTGCTGAATATAGTGCTCCAGATACGTGCACACTCCTGGTCTTACCTTCCTGATTTTTCAACACAGAATACCAACAAAATGAAGACATTTTGATAATAGACGTTAATTAAAATGAGTATGCAGCAGTATATAATAATATATATCTATATGTCAGTGAGTCTATAGAATGCTCACTACACTATATAATTATAGTAAGAATATACATAATGATAATGAGTATACAGCAGTATATAATAATATGTATCTATATGTCAGTGAGTCTATAGAATGCTCACTATACTATATAATTATAGTAAGAATATACATAATTATAATGAGTATACAGCAGTATATAATAATATGTATCTATATGTCAGTGAGTCTATAGAATGCTCACTACACTATATAATTATAGTAAGAATATACATAATTATAATGAGTATACAGCAGTATATAATAATATGTATCTATATGTCAGTGAGTCTATAGAATGCTCACTATACTATATAATTATAGTAAGAATATACATAATGATAATGAGTATACAGCCGTATATAATAATATGTATCTATATGTCAGTGAGTCTATAGAATGCTCACTACACTATATAATTATAGTAAGAATATACATAATAATAATGAGTATACAGCAGTATATAATGATATGTATCTATATGTCAGTGAGTCTATAGAATGCTCACTACACTATATAATTATAGTAAGAATATACATAATGATAATGAGTATACAGCAGTATATAATGATATGTATCTATATGTCAGTGAGTCTATAGAATGCTCACTACACTATATAATTATAGTAAGAATATACATAATGATAATGAGTATACAGCCGTATATAATAATATATATCTATATGTCAGTGAGTCTATAGAATGTTCACTACACTATATAATTATAGTAAGAATATAGATAATGATAATGAGTATACAGCAGTATATAATAATATATATCTATATGTCAGTGAGTCTATAGAATGCTCAGTACACTATATAATTATAGTAAGAATATACATAATGATAATGAGTATACAGCAGTATATAATAATATATATCTATATGTCAGTGAGTCTATAGAATGCTCACTACACTATATCATTATAGTAAGAATATACATAATAATGAGTAAACAGCTGTATATAATATTTATATTTCAGTAAGTCTATAGAATGCTCACTACACTATATAATTACTGTAAGAATATACATAATTATAATGAGTATACAGCAGTATATAATAATATGTATCTATATGTCAGTGAGTCTATAGAATGCTCACTACACTATATAATTACAGTAAGAATATATATAATGAGTATAAGAATATATATAATAATGAGTATACAGCTGTATATAATATTTATATTTCAGTAAGTCTATAGAATGCTCACTACACTATATAATTACAGTAAGAATATACATAATTATAATGAGTATACAGCAGTATATAATATTTATCTATATTTCAGTAAAACTATAGAATGCTCACTACACTATATAATTATAGTAAGAATATACATAATGATAATGAGTATACAGCTGTATATAATATGTATCTATATTTCAGTAAAACTATAGAATGCTCACTACACTATATAATTATAGTAAGAATATACATAATAATAATAATAATAATGAGTATACAGCAGTATATAATATTTATATTTCAGTGAGTCTATAGAATGCTCACTACACTATATAATTATAGTAAGAATATACATAATGATAATGAGTATACAGCAGTATATAATAATATGTATCTATATGTCAGTGAGTCTATAGAATGCTCACTACACTATATAATTATAGTAAGAATATACATAATGATAATGAGTATACAGCAGTATATAATATGTATCTATATTTCAGTAAAACTATAGAATGCTCAGTACACTATATAATTATAGTAAGAATATACATAATGATAATGAGTATACAGCAGTATATAATAATATGTATCTATATGTCAGTGAGTCTATAGAATGCTCACTACACTATATAATTATAGTAAGAATATTCATGATAATGAGTATACAGCTGTATATAATATGTATCTATATTTCAGTAAAACTATAGAATGCTCAGTACACTATATAATTATAGTAAGAATATACATAATGATAATGAGTATACAGCAGTATATAATAATAATTATTATAAAGTTTAACATATGAAAAAAAGAAAAATAAGCTCCCTCACATTTTTGAAAGTGATGCCTCAGACCTTAAAGGGACATGCCAAAATTAAACTTTCATGGATCAGACAAAGAAACAATTTCAAGAGACTTTACAATTTACTTCTGTTTTCATATTTTCTCTGTTCTCTTGGTATCCTTTGCTGAAAAACATACCTAGATAGGCTCAGGAGCAGCAATGCACTACTGGGAGCTAGCTGCTGTTTGGTGGCTTCACACATACGCAACTTGTCATTGGTTCACCAGATGTGTTCTGTTTGCTCTAGTAGTACATTGTTAGGGGACGATTTATCACGGACCGAATGGCCCCTGAGGCCCATGTTTCCGAGCGGGCCTTCAGGCTCGCCGGAAACAGCAGTTTTGAAGCAACGGCCTAAAGACCGCTGCTCCTTTACTTGTCCACCGCCTCTGAGGCTGCGGACATCAATCCGCCCAATCGTATGTGATCGAGTTGATTGACACCCCCTGCTAGCGGTCGATTGGCCGCAAATCTGCAGGGGGCGGCATTGCACCAGCAGTTCACCAGAATTGCTTGTGCAATGTTAAATGCCGACATTGATAAATCGACCCCTTACTCTAGAGGGATATGAAACCCAAAAGTTTTCTTTCATGATTCAGATATAACTTGTGATTTTAATGGGTCACTCAAGTCAAAATTAAACGTTCATGATTCAGACAGAGCAGCAATTTTAAACAACATTCCAATTTACTTCCATTAACAAAATGTGCACAGTCTTTTTATACTTCCACTTTTTGAGTCACCGTTTCCTACTGAGCAGGTGCAAGATTTCACAGAATATACGTATATATGCAATTGTGATTGGCTGATGGCTGTCACATGATACAGGGGGAATACATAATTTAGCTTTTGTTCTGACAAATTTCAACTAGTTATTTGAAGATCAGACTATGGGGGCATTTTATCAAAGCTTCAACTGTGAATGTGCTGGAATTCCACGTCAAATCAGATGGCAAGTTGATCCGCCTTAGTTAACACATCGTCAATGTTAAAATGTTCAACATAATATACGCTCCTGCGAGATCAATCTGATGCAAATCAATGCTTGCTTTATTCGAGCGTAATACTGATGATCCGCCTTCACATTCGACTCTTTTTGACCCTCTTACCAATTTATTAAACATTCAACAGGTACGCGCACGTCTATTCTGACACAGCGTACCTATCGTTCAAACCGCAACCTCTGAGGCCGCGATTGCCATAGAAATCAATGGGAGTCTGAAAAGGTTTTGTTCTATGATGTTTGTCGTCGCAGACAGTTAACAATGAACATGCAGAATATTTTTAAATTTACTTTTATGACACGGATATCAATGAACCATCTGAATCATAAAGTCAAATAAAAATGTTTCATGTCCCTTTAACCTTTTGTGATTAAAAAATATATTAAGCTCTGCCCTTATTATTAAATAAAATCAAGTAGGGAGATGTTAACCTACTTATGGGTTATGTATCATCTTTGTCTCTCTGTCGTAGAGTTCATTACAAAGCAAGAGGACAAGTTATTATTTATACAGGAATGAAAGAGAGGAGCACAGTCCCTGACTTTTTCAACACAGAAGGAGGAGATTAATAAACCAGCAACAGGCTGCACAAGTAGATGTGCATCTACAAAGACGCATAAGAGTACGAAGAGTATTTCTCCCAAGAATTGGTCTATATTCTTTGAGTGAAAGGGATAAACTCCTTTCACTAGTATTATACCTTCATTTGTGTAATGCTTGTAGGATATTTCACTACCAGACCAAACTTGGCCAGTAGTCTTCTTATCCCGGTGTCAAGCTGGAATGATAGGGAATATCCAAGAGCAGAGAAAGTTCACAAAATGAGGTAAGCAGTACTCACACTTTGTAGACTTTGGCGGCAGCAGGTAGGAATACGCAGTTAGGCAGTTCAAGGGTAAACCACTTGAAGGACTGGAAACAGACAGGATAGTCTCTGACGGCAATAGGTAGGAAGTCCAGCGGTAAGCCAGTTCAAGAGTAAATCAATAGAATGGTCAGGCAGGCAGAGTTCGGCAACAGAATGGCAATCCAATATTTTACGGTTAAGGCAAGCAGAGTAGTCAAACAGGCAGAGTTCATCAACAGTTAAGTTAAGCAGTCCAACAATTCAGGGGTTAAGGCAAGCAGAGTAGTCAAAACAGGCAGAGTTCATCAATTGTAAAGCAGTCCAGCAATTCAGCATACAGATATACAGCAGCCAGGAGCACAAGTAGTAACACCTATACTTGGGCACAGGAGAGAGAGACTGAGGTCTTTACATAGGGAAGACAGGGCAGGCTGTGATGATGTCATCACCATGCTGCAGTTACACTGCTGTATCCCTAGCAACATAAGGAGTGCCTGTGTCCATGGCAATGGCCACAGCAGAGCAGAGGAGCAGCGTGACAATTTGTTAAAACATTTGTTTGCGTCATGTTTAAAGCATGGAACAACTACTTCAGGAGATGATGTTCATAGTTGAAAAGCAAAAACAAAAAGAGCTCTCACAACATATTTGCTCCTTCTTCCACGCAATACTCCAACTTCTAATAACCACCAAATAAGTCAATCATCGACCATGTTTTATTGGGAAATGCATAATCACATGATTAATTAAATAAGCAAATCAAAAGTTAACATACCTTTTCTACTTTCAATAACTAATCGAATTGGTCAATACTGGTGGAATTGGTGTCGCAGTAGTAGTTAGTGTTAGAGACGACAAAAAAGGGATTATAACATTTATGAGATGATGGGACGCACTTACCGCATATCTGGGATAAATATGATGAGGGGAATATGTATAAGGCGATATAGTGACCTTCGACAACGCAAAAAACAGTGTTATAAGGATATCAAATCAATTGTCAAAAAATTTAAGTGACATTTTTTAGATTGTGTATTATAATTGCTAAGACATACAATGGCTGTCACTTTCACTTTATGAACAATTGGTTGTCACATGAACATAACCAAAAAAGATCAAACAATTTAATATTCAAAAAATACATAATTAGTCAACATTTGTAAGAGTATTATAATCAAATAATATCTGGAAATGATGTTTGATTCAATATAATATTCAACAGAAAGGGATAGTCTACATAAAATTAAACTGTCATGATTTAGATAAAGCAGCAATTAGGATCACCTCTATGTTTTCCTATTATCATTGTTTTATTCCTTCTCTGTTTTAGAATTTAATAGTTTACTCTAAAAGGTCTGTTCTCCACTTTCAATACTCTTCTCCGCCCTCCCCTACATCCTAATACAACTTCTTTGTCAGCTCAAGACTTTGCCAGCCACTTCATTAACAAAATTGACTCCATCAGATACAAAATCAGCTCTCAACGTAATGCCATTCTCTCACCCCCTCAAATGCTCTCAATCAACCACAACCAACATAACCTTAAACTTAGCTCATTCTCCCCTGTTAATGAGGAAGAATTTTCGGCACTTATACTGCGCTTTCACCTCACTACCGGTCGCCTTGACCCTATCCCCTCACAGCTACTCCCCTCCCTCTCTGCTACCCTTACCCCTATACTCACATACATTTTCAACCTCTCCCTCAGCACCGGTATATTTCCCTCATCTCTGAAACATGCACTGGTCACACCTATCCTCAAAAAATCTTCCCTTGATCCTACCTCTCCATCCAACTACCGCCCTATTTCCCTCCTCCCTCTTGCCTCAAAGCTTCTCGAAAAACTGGTATATGCACGCCAATCCCACTTTCTTACATTAAACTTCCTTCTTGACCCACTGCAATCTGGATTTCGTCCCCATCACTCCACAGAAATAGCAATTGTTAAGGTTACCAACGTCCTACTTACAGCAAAATCAAAAGGCCACTTCTCTCTGCTTATCCTCCTTGATCTGTCCACAGCCTTTGACACTGTTGACCACCCACTTTTGCTCCAAACTCTCCAATTCTTCGGCATCTGTGACACAGCCCTCTCGTGGCTCTCTTCCTACCTGTCAAACCGTAACTTTAGTGTAGCCTTCTCTGGGGCCTCCTCTGCACCGTCACCACTTTCTGTCGGAGTACCGCAAGGCTCTGTCCTCTGTCCCCTTCTCATCTCAATGTACACATCATCACTAGGTTCCCTAATAAAGTCCCACGGTTTCCAATATTATTTGTATGCCGACGACACCCAAATCTATTTCTCTGCACCAGACCTATCTCCTTCCTTGATAACCGGTGTCACTAACTGTCTTTCTCACATCTCTTCCTGGATGTCCTCTCACTACCTCAAGCTAAATCTCTCCAAAACTGAGCTCCTTTTTTCCCCCCTTCTTCCAAACTGTCCACCCCCAATCTCTCTATAACTGTCGACAACTCCATCATTACCCCTACCCCGCATGCCCGATGTCTCTGGGTCACATTTGACTTAGATCTTTCTTTCACTCCTCACATTCAGTCCCTGGCTAAAGCCTGCCGCTTCCACCTCAAAAACATCTCTAATATTAGACACTTCCTTATACAAGACACAACTAACATTTTAATCCACTTTCTCATCCTTTCCCGCCTTGATTGCTGCAACTCTGTCCTCTCTGGTCTCCCCACCTGCCACCTAGCTCCTTTACAATCCATAATGAATGCCTTTGCCAGGCTCATATTCCTTACACGTCGCTCTTCATCTACTGCACCTCTCTGCCAATGCTTTCACTGGCTCCCTCTTGCCTCTAGGATCAAACATACAATTCTCACTATGACATACAAAGCCCTCAACTGCACTGCTCCCCCCTATATCTCAGACCTTGTCTCCAGATACTCTCCCTCCCGCCCCCTTCACTCTCTCATGACCTCCTACTCTCCTCCTCTCTTGTTACCTCATCACACTCCCGTTTACAGGACTTCTCCATCTTGTGGAACTCTCTGCCTCGCTCCACAAGACTCTCCCCTAGTTTTGAAAGCTGCAAGCACTCCCTAAAGACTCTACTGTTCAGGGATGCATACAACCTACGCTAACCTTTCTTTATACCAGTTCCTTTCCTCCATTGCTATCCTCTGAACCCCCTTAGCATGTAAGCCTAAGAGTCCAGCTGCTTGTAGATCACCTTCTTAAGAGCTGACTACAACAGTGCAACTCTTGGCAGGGCCCTCTACCCATTTGATCCCTATAATTGTTTTGTTGTACTCCGCATTTGTTTATAGCGCTGCGGAATCTGTTGGCGCTCTACAAATAACCGATAATAATAATAATAAAAGATAGATGTTTTCTGCAAAAAATATATATCCATGGGTAAATTTCTATGATATTTTTTTGTTTGTTCAGGTATAAATATAGATAGCTATTTCAAAAACATCTCTGCAACATCGATGGTTCAGATTTATCAACGGTCTGATGCTATTCGCGCGTGTTTTTGACAGACTTGCTGATAAATAAGGCCGTTAAATGTAGATTTGCGCCAGTGATGTATGGCGAGCGTATAGCCCATCGCGAATGGGTTGAGATTGATGCCTTGATAAATCAGCCCCTAAGTGCTATTGCATTGCCTTTTATCATGCTTTGTTGTTTATGCAAATCTACTGTGTTTACTGGTCCTTTAAACAACTTCCTAATTTACTTATTATCAGGGATCTAAGCTTAGGAAACCAACTAATTTCTGGAGCACTATATATCAGTTTTGCTAGATGTTTTCCATTTTCAAGAGCTCTAGATGGCAGAACTATGTGTGTGTGTGTGTATATATATAAATATATATGTGTGTGTGTGTGAGTAGTACTATCTAGATGCCTACCAAGGATGACAGGTAATGGTTATTGTTTTACATATAGACTTTTATTTGCATTTTAGAAAACAAAAAATCAAACCAAAGAGGCCTATTTAACAAATGTCTGTCGTACCTGATCCGACAGTGCGGATCAGGTCCGATAGACATCGCTGAATGCGAAGAGCAATACGCTCTCCGTATTCAGCATTGCACCAGCAGCTCTTGTGAGCTGCTGGTGCAACGCCGCCCCCTGCAGACTCGCGGCCGCCAGCCAGGAAGGTGTCAATCAACCCGATTGTACTCGATCGGGTTGAATTGTGGCGATTCCTGTCCGCCTCATCAGAGCAGGCGGACAGGGTTATGGAGCCGCTGTTTCATAACTGGTGTTTCTGGCGAGCCTCCAGCTCACGGGCCCTCAAGCTCCGTATGGAGCTTGATAGATAGGCCCCAAAGACACAAGTAGAGAAGTTTGTGACTTAAAGGGACATGAAACACAATTTTTTTTCTTTCATGATTCAGATAGAGAATACAGTTTTAAACAACTTTCCAATTTACTTCTATTATTTAATTTGCTTCCTTCTCTTGTTATCCTTTGCTGAAATGTTTATCTAGGCAAGCTCAGGAGCAGCAGAGAACCTAGGTTCTAGCTGTTGATTGGTGGCTGCTTATATATATCGATTATGATTGGCTTACACATGTGTTCAGTTAGAAACCATTAGTGCATTGCTGCTCCTTCAACAAATTATACCAAGAGAATGAAACAAATTAGATAATAGAAATAAATTAGAAAGTTGTTTAAAATGATATTCTCTATCTGAATCATGAAAGAAAAAAAATGGGTTTCATGTCCCTTTAAAGATGTGAACAAAAACTAATTTTTGATAAAACAATTTTTTTTAAAAAAATATTAAAGTGTCAGTAAACTTTAAAAATAATGTTATATAATTCTGCACATAGTGCAGAATTATATAACATTATATTAGCCAAACATTTATAAAACCTAATATTCCCTATTAATTTAAAAAAAAAACGCTGTTTCACAGACCCACTGTGACAGGAGCGAGCTGCACTTAGTCTTATGGCCCGACTATAAGACTATACAGCTGGCCGATGCACTGAGTAAATATAACAGACCCGCTCAGCAGAGAGTGGGTCTGTGAAACAGCGCTATTTTTTTAAAATTAATAGGGAATATTAGGTTTTATAAATGTTTGGCTAATATAATGTTATATAATTCTGCACTATGTGCAGAATTATATAACATTATTTTTAAAGTTTACTGTCCCTTTAATGAAAGTATTGGATTTCAGAATAAGTTTGGATTTTGGAATTCTGTATTTAGGGATTTGTACCTGTATTAAATCTGTGTTACCTGTAAGTTAGCATTAGTAAATATACAAGAAATGTGTTTGAAAAGGAAAACAAAACTGATGTGTTATTTATAGAAATCCTCCTCAAATAACCTTGAAATTGAATGGGATTTTTGTTTCTCAAAGTGGTGTACAATAGATTGATACTGAGGGCAATACAAAGCTCATGAATTAAAAATGCTTTTCCTTTCAGTTCCAACATGTAGGATGGTGGAAACAAATTTAGTTTAACCTCTATGTTACTTCTGTATTACAAATCGTTTTTACTGGAACATAAACAGTTTGCAGTTTTCATTTCAGATATTGGTACTGATTTTTTTCAGATTACAGAATTTGCTTTTTAGCAGTTTAGGGAGCGGGTGACAAAGCACCATATTTATACAAAAGCAAGAGGTGTCTGTAACAGATAGGTTTAAAATGTACCTGTTGAAAACTGTAGTATAGCAGGTCTGCCTCACTTGTTGGCAGGACCAGAAGATTCAGAATGAGGAGGGTCAAACAAGCGTGCCATAATTCCAACGTGGCTTTATGTGATGGGTGGGTTAGAGGACTAAGGGACATTAAACACTATATACATTGTATAAGCACAGTATTGGGGTTATTCCCGACCCCCCTCTAGTCATGGGTGCTGCCATGTTGTAATCTGTCTTTCACTACATTCCAGTACTAATGTCTTGGCGCATGTGCAGTAACTCTCCTTCAGATACCTGTAGTGTAACCAAAGTTCCAAAATTACAGCACCTGTGATTAGAGGCAGGTGCATGAAATGTATTTAGTGTCCCTTCAAAGAACTCGGCCAACTCAGCATTTTATGGGTGGAGTTGTGGCAGGAGAGGCCGGAACAAGGAGTGCTGTAGATAGGACAGAGAGATTAAGCAGTCCCTGAAACCTTTGGATATTGAAAAGCGGGTGACA
The DNA here is from genome assembly GCF_027579735.1 of Bombina bombina. Lineage (NCBI taxonomy): Eukaryota > Metazoa > Chordata > Amphibia > Anura > Bombinatoridae > Bombina > Bombina bombina. Next base: position 210,836,456 of record NC_069505.1, read on the forward strand.
GTCCCGCAAGAATCGAGAAGACTGGTCTTCCATGCTGACATGCTAACACTGGTGATAAATTCCATGATTCACCAACTTTTGGGGACATTAAAGGGAAATTCTAAAGCAACATTAAAATGCTCTAATACATTAGTGAATGCTATTCTTGGACTTGCTAACTAGTTACAATATTCTGTTTCTTCAGAGTTGGAATTTAGCTATGTGTTTAACCACTTCATAGGATTAAAAGGACAATGTACCCAGGCAAGTAGCAGATAAGAGTGGATTTAAAGCTAATGCAGGAACACCCTTTAAAACGAGCTGGGCTCTCTCTCCCACTAGGAAGTTAATTTCTTCGGATGTCTTGATTGCATAGATTTTCTGTAACCATTTTTGCAGTATTAAAATGTTTAGTATAGGTGGTGGTTTCAACAGGAAAAGGGACACTATTTCAAATGACAAAATAAAGGAAAAGGATCTATTTGTAAACAATTTACTACATTTCAAAAAGTGCATCAGTGGGAACACATTAAAAGAGAGAACATTTTATAGTACACTACACTTTAAAGATATAGGGCCAGGTTATGATTTGAGTGCAAACCTTTGCCTGCAAGCAATAAGGGGTTAATTGCCGGTGTTTGCGCTCGTCGGGTTTATCGCTCGTATTACGAATTGAAAGAAAATGCGCAATCGGGATTTACACTAGAATGATTACCACGACTTCAGAGCTCTGATTAACTGTTTTACAAAACAAATAAATGTCCACTACACATCAAAAATACATTACAATGTACAGTTACACTCATAATAACCCTATCTAATTAACATTGTTAAATAAAAATATTGCACACAAAAGTTATAAGGACTCAAAGATATGAGGTCTCAGGGGTTAGAAAATAAAGACTGGCAAAGGCCTTTAACATTGAGATACATACATATACATGTCTAAAGATGTTCATGTATGTATATATATATATATATATATATATATATATATATATATATATATATATATATATATATATGTATTTATTTATGTGTATTTATTTACAGACATATATACACATATAAACACATAAATACATATGTATGCTTATATAGACATAAATAGAAGAGCATTGGATGAAAACATGTAAAAACATTTTAATGCAATGCTCATTTTTATTAAAGGTTTTAACTATGTATTTATTGTAAATATTTCACATTCCAATGTTCTGCACATAGCAGAATATGTTCCATGTATTTATAAATAGATATTCCCATATATATCTGTTTATATCTATACCTATATATTATTGTGTGTGTATGTATATATAACGCTTGATTGGGAGCATTAAATAGTGCTCCACTTGTAATTCGGCCCTTAGTTAGCAAGACACATCAGCACAAAAACAACTTGCTGCCAGTGGATGTTTACAGTTGAACTCCCAGAAATTCCACAAACACAACAACACAATGAAGTATTTATTTCTTTTCAAATAGCATTCACTTGAAACATGAACTACACCTTCCTGGTTTTATTGTATTTGCACAGCTTATTATCCTCAGATTTACATTAGTATTGCTTACAGATACATCGTGTCAGTTGCACAAGTGGTAGCAGTAAAGGGACAGCAAACTCAAAATTACACGTTCATGATACAGATAGAGCATGTCATTTGTAACAACTTTCACATTTTCTTTGTTCTTTTAGTATCTTTTATTGAAGAGTAAAATTAGGTAGGCTCATTAAAGTGCAGGAGTGTGCAGTGTTTTGCAACATTATTTGAAGCTTTGTTATACAATGTTGAAAAATTTATATATATATCGGCAACTACCTATGCAATATCCACTCGCTGGCAGTTTCCCGACTTGACTACTCTAATAACCTACTAACTGGCCTTCCTTTCTCCCGCCTCTCCCCCTTTTAACCTATCCTAAACGCCTCTGCTAGGCTAATCCACCTCTCCTGACGCTCTGTATCTGCTGCACCTCTCTGCAAGTCCCTTCACTGACTCCCCATTCACAGCTGAATTCAATTCAAAATTCTTACCCTGACCTACAAAGCCCTCATCAACTCAGCCCCCCCCTACCTGTTCTCACTAATCAACAAATATACAGCAGCCCGCCCCCTAGGAACCAACAATGACCTGTTCTTCTATCATCACCTCCTCCCATGCTAAACTGTAGGATTTCTCTTGTGTGGCACAAACCATCTGGAACACTCTCCCTTGTGCTGTCAGACTTTCAACTAATCTGTCTTCCTTAAAATGTTCCCTAAAGATCTTTTAAAAACTCTGTACTAGCAGCAGTCCCACTAGAATAGGGCCCTCAATTCCTCCTGTATTTGTTTAAAAATTGTTGTCCTGTCTCTAAAAAATGTTGTACCATCATTGTACTTTCATCTTTTGTACCCATGGACAGCACTTCAGAATCTGTTGGCACTTTATAAATAAATATCATACTAATAATAATAATGTATGTGTGTATATATATATATATATATATATATATATATATATATATATATATATATATATATATATATATATATATATATATATATATATATATATATATAAAGACTTACTTGTTGGATTTGTACATGCGTACAGTATATATCAGCAATTAAACCCTGTGAGAGAGCTATGTTATCAGCTTTATCAGTTCATTTGTATATGTCCTTAAAGGCCCATTATACACTCATTTTTTCTTTGCATAAATGTTTTGTAGATGATCTATTTATAAAGCCCATAAAGTTTGTTTTTTAAAAAAATGTATAATTTTGCTTATTTTTAAAGAACATTGCTCTGATTTTCAGACTCCTAACCAAGCCCCAAAGTTTTATTTGAATACCGTCAGCTACCTTCTCCAGCTTGCTCCTGTTTGTGTAAAGGGTCTTTTCATATGCAAAAGAAGGGGGAGGGGGGAAGTGTCTTATTTCCCACTTGCAGTGGGCTTTCCAACTGCTTTTTCAACAGAGCTAAACTGAAAGCTTCTAAGTACGTTTTTAAACCATTTTATACTGGATTTTTTATATCAGTATCTGTGCATCTTATTATTTATAGTAGTGTCTATTACATGCAGTTATATGAAAATGAGTGTATACTGTCCCTTTAACTAGCCTCTTCAGAGGAGATAATGTAACATAACAGACTTTTAATCCAAGAGAGGTTACAACTAGGGATGGGCAAATGTGCTGAAAGTGAAATTCACTTGGTAGAACTAATAGTCCTGTGGACATTCGTTTTGGATAATCAAATGTTGATAAGAATGAAAATCCATTAAAATTCGGTAATCTAATGTTACTTTAGTTTTCGAATGACCATAACGAAATTGAATATCCACATTCAAAATTTTGAATGTAACATTCGATGTAACAAATACTATTCACAAGTTCAATAATTCATGTGGTTGGAAATTTAGTAAATTGATACATAATAGATACAAATATATAAATTGTAATGTTTCTATTTCGTATATTGCATAATTCGAATGTTGCATTTAAAGAGAACATTAGAAATACTATTACATTAAATGAATGTTAGAATGTTGTACAAATATTCAAAACTCGAAACAAACAAATTAATGTGTTAAAATTTGTTTAATTTTTCGAACGTTACAAAACATTCACCCATCCCTAGTTACTGCATGCTAGCACCCATTACTTTATACAAACTAAAACTTAAGGGGACATTAAACCCAGTTTTTTTCTGTCATGATTCAGGTAGAGAATACAATTTTAAACAACAGTCCAATTTACTTCTATTATCTAATTTGCTTCATTCTTAAGATATCCTTTGTTTAAAAATAGCAATGCACATGGGTGAGCCAATCACACAAGGCTTTTATGTGCATCCACCAATCAGCAGCTTCTGAAACTATCTAGATATGCTTTACAGCAAAGGATATCAAGAGAATGAAGCAAATTAGATAATAGAAGTAAATTAAAAAGTTGTTTAAAATTGCATGCTCTTTCTAAACCATGAAAGAAAAAAATTGGGTTTAATGTTCCTTTAACACTTAGTTCCATAGTATTTAAACAACCAGCATGTTAATATTGTATCTACCTAGATCTCGGCCCAGCATGTAGAATTTTTAGACTCTGCAGCCCATTTGAAGTATTTTGTCTCACATTGTATTTTGTACATGGAATTTAAATCCATGCTGTCACGTGAGATCTATAACAAATTTAGATTTTTTTCTATCAAGTATTTAGGTGTTGTTCCTCTAGACTAGGTACATGAGATGTTTGTCCCAATATATGGAGCAAAAAATGTATATAACATCTGTTAATTATTTCCATTCTAAGTATTTGGTCATTTTTTATTAAAGGGATCAGTAAGGAAATATTTATATGTTATTATACAGCTTATACATGTAACCTAAAGGTAGTTTTATATCATGTTTATACACAGCAGCCTCAGACAGACAGTACTGTAATCAGACAGGTAATATGTATATGTTATATAATACAGCTTATACATGTAACTAAAGGTAGTTTTATATCATGTTTATACACAGTACCCTCAGACAGACAGTACAGTAATCAGACAGCTAATATTTATATGTCATATAATACAGCTTATACATGTAACCTAAAGGTAGTTTTATTCATGTTTATACACAGTACCCTCAGACAGACAGTAGAGTACTGTAAGCAGACAGGTAATATTTATATGTTATATAATACAGCTTATACATGTAGCCTAAAGGTAGTTTTATATCATGTTTATATACAGCACCCTCAGACAGACAGTACAGTAATCAGACAGGTAATATTTATATGTTATATAATACAGCTTATACATGTAACTTAAAGGTAGTTTTATATCATGTTTATACACAGCACCCTCAGACTGACAGTACAGTAATCAGACAGGTAATATTTATATGTTATATAATACAGCTTATACATGTAACTTAAAGGTAGTTTATATCATGTTTATACACAGCACCCTCAGACAGACAGTACTGTAATAAGACAAGTAATATTTATATGTTATATAATACAGTTTATACATGTAACTAAAGGTAGTTTTATATCATGTTTATACACAGCACCCTCAGACAGACAGTACTGTAATCAGACAGGTAATATTTATATGTTATATAATACAGCTTATACATGTAACCTAAAGGTAGTTTTATATCATGTTTATATACAGCACCCTCAGACAGACAGTGCTGTAATCAGACAGTAATATTTATATGTTATATAGTACAGCTTATACATGTAACCTAAAGGTAGTTTTATATCATGTTTATACACAGCACCCTCAGACAGTACAGTACAGTAATCAAACAGGTAATATTTATATGTTATATAATACAGTTTATACATGTAACCTAAAGGTAGTTTTATATCATGTTTATACACAGCACCCTCAGACATACAGTACTGTAATCAGACAGGTAATATTTATATGTTATATAATGCAGCTTATACATGTAACCTAAAGGTAGTTTTATATCATGTTTATACACAGCACCCTCAGACAGACAGTACAGTACTGTAATCAGACAGGTAATATTTATATGTTATATAATACAGCTTATACATGTAACCTAAAGGTAGTTTTATATCATGTTTATACACAGCACCCTCAGACAGACAGTACTGTAATCAGACAGGTAATATTTATATGTTATATAATACAGCATATACATGTAACCTAAAGGTAGTTTTATATCATGTTTATACACAGCACCCTCAGACAGACAGTACAGTAATCAGACAGGTAATATTTATATTATATAATACAGTTTATACATGTAACCTAAAGGTAGTTTTATATCGTGTTTATACATAGCACCCTCAGACAGACAGTACTGTAATCAGACAGGTAATATTTATATTATATAATACAGTTTATACATGTAACCTAAAGGTAGTTTTATATCGTGTTTATACACAGCACCCTCAGACAGACAGTACTGTAATCAGACAGGTAATATTTATATGTTATATAATACAGCTTATACATGTAACCTAAAGGTAGTTTTATATCATATTTATACACAGCACCCTCAGACAGACAGTACAGTACTGCAAGGAGACAGGTAATATTTATATGTTATATAATACAGCTTATACATGTAACCTAAAGGTAGTTTATATCATGTTTATACATAGCACTCTCAGACAGACAGACAGTACTGTAATCTGACAGTAATATTTATATGTTATATAATACAGCTTATTCATGTAAACTAAAGGTAGTTTTATATCATGTAGTAATATAAAATAAAATTCTAAATAAAGTCATATATTTTAATACACAAAGGGGCATACAGGGAGTGCATAATTATTAGGCAAGTTGTATTTTTGAGGATTAATTTTATTATTGAACAACAACCATGTTCTCAATGAACCCAAAAAACTCATTAATATCAAAGCTGAATAGTTTTGGAAGTAGTTTTTAGTTTGTTTTTAGTTATAGCTATTTTAGGGGGATATATGTGTGTGCAGGTGATTATTACTGTGCATAATTATTAGGCAACTTAACAAAAAACAAATATATACCCATTTCAATTATTTATTTTTACCAGTGAAACCAATATAACATCTCAACATTCACAAATATACATTTCTGGCATTCAAAAACAAAACAAAAACAAATCAGTGACCAATATAGCCACCTTTCTTTGCAAGGACACTCAAATGCCTGCCATCCATGGATTCTGTCAGTGTTTTGATCTGTTCACCATCAACATTGCGTGCAGCAGCAACTACAGCCTCCCAGACACTGTTCAGAGAGGTGTACTGTTTTCCCTCCTTGTAAATCTCACATTTGATGATGGACCACAGGTTCTCAATGGGGTTCAGACCAGGTGAACAAGGAGGCCATGTCATTATATTTTCTTCTTTTATACCCTTTCTTGCCAGCCACACTGTGGAGTACTTGGACGCGTGTGATGGAGCATTGTCCTGCATGAAAATCATGTTTTTCTTGAAGGATGCAGACTTCTTCCTGTACCACTGCTTGAAGAAGGTGTCTTCCAGAAACTGGCAGTAGGACTGGGAGTTGAGCTTGACTCCATCCTCAACCTGAAAAGGCCCCACAAGCTCATCTTTGATGATACCAGCCCAAACCAGTACTCCACCTCCACCTTGCTGGCGTCTGAGTCGGACTGGAGCTCTCTGCCCTTTACCAATCCAGCCAAGGGCCCATCCATCTGGCCCATCAAGACTCACTCTCATTTCATCAGTCCATAAAACCTTAGAAAAATCAGTCTTGAGATATTTCTTGGCCCAGTCTTGACGTTTCAGCTTGTGTGTCTTGTTCAGTGGTGGTCGTCTTTCAGCCTTTCTTACCTTGGCCATATCTCTGAGTATTGCACACCTTGTGCTTTTGGGCACTCCAGTGATGTTGCAGCTCTGAAATATGGCCAAACTGGTGGCAAGTGGCATCTTGGCAGCTGCACGCTTGACTTTTCTCAGTTCATGGGCAGTTATTTTGCACCTTGGTTTTTCCACACGCTTCTTGCGACCCTGTTGACTATTTTGAATGAAACGCTTGATTGTTCGATGATCACGCTTCAGAAGCTTTGCAATTTTAAGAGTGCTGCATCCCTCTGCAAGATATCTCACTATTTCTTACTTTTCTGAGCCTGTCAAGTCCTTCTTTTGACCCATTTTGCCAAAGGAAAGGAAGTTGCCTAATAATTATGCACACCTGATATAGGGTGTTGATGTCATTAGACCACACCCCTTCTCATTACAGAGATGCACATCACCTAATATGCTTAATTGGTAGTAGGCTTTCGAGCCTATACAGCTTGGAGTAAGACAACATGCATAAAGAGGATGATGTGGTCAAAATACTCATTTGCCTAATAATTCTGCACTCCCTGTATTTATCAAGGTCCGTCGGACGTGATCCCACAGTGCGGATCAGGCCTGACAGACCTCGCTGAATACGGACAGCAATACGCTCGCTGTATTCAGCATTGCACCAGCAGCTCACAAGAGCACCCTCAGACAGACAGTACTGTAATCAGACAGGTAATATTTATATGTTATATAATACAGCTTATACATGTAACTTAAAGGTAGTTTTATATCATGTTTATATACAGCACCCTCAGACAGACAGTACTGTAATCAGACAGGTAACATTTATATGTTATATTATACAGCTTATACATGTAACCTAAAGGTAGTTTTATATCATGTTTATACACAGCACCCTCAGACAGACAGTACATTACTATAATCAGACAGGTAATATTTATATGTTATATAATACAGCTTATACATGTAACCTAAAGGTAGTTTTATATCATGTTTATATACAGCACCCTCAGACAGACAGTACATTACTGTAATCAGACAGGTAATATGTATTTGTTATATAATACAGCTTATACATGTAACCTAAATGTAGTTTTATATCATCTTTATACACAGCACCCTCAGACAGACAGTACTGTAATCAGACAGGTAATATTTATATGTTATATAATACAGCTTATACATGTAACCTAAAGGTAGTTTTATATCATGTTTATACACAGCACCCTCAGACAGACAGTACTGTAATCAGACAGGTAATATTTATATGTTATATAATACAGCTTATACATGTAACCTAAAGGTAGTTTTATATCATGTTTATACACAGCACCCTCAGTCAGTACAGTACTGTAATCAGACAGGTAATATTTATATGTTATATAATACAGCTTATACATGTTACCTAAATGTAGTTTTATATCATTTTTATACACAGCACCCTCAGACAGACAGTACAGTACTATAATCAGACAGTAATATTTATATGTTACATAATACAGCTTATACACCTAACCTAAATGTAGTTTATATCATGTTTATACACAGCACCCTCAGACAGACAGTACTGTAATCAGACAGGTAATTCTTATATGTTATATAATACAGCTTATACATGTAACCTAAATGTAGTTTATATCATGTTTATACACAGCACCCTCAGACAGACAGTACTGTAATCAGACAGGTAATATTTATATGTTATATAATACAGCTTATACATGTAACCTAAAGGTAGTTTTATATCATGTTTATACACAGCACCCTCAGACAGACAGTACAGTACAGTACAGTAATCAGACAGGTAATATTTATATGTTATATAATACAGCTTATACATGTAACCTAAAGGTAGTTTTATATCATGTTTATACACAGCACCCTCAGACAGACAGTACAGTAATCAGACAGGTAGTATTTATATGTTATATAATACAGCTTATACATGTAACCTAAAGGTAGTTTTATATCATGTTTATATACAGCACCCTCAGACAGACAGTACAGTAATCAGACAGGTAATATTTATATGTTATATAATACAGCTTATACATGTAACCTAAAGGTAGTTTTATATCATGTTTATACACAGCACCCTCAGACAGACAGTACAGTACTGTAATCAGACAGGTAACTTTTATATGTTATATTATACAGCTTATACATGTAACCTAAAGGTAGTTTTATATCATGTTTATACATAGCACTCTCAGACAGACAGTACATTACTGTAATCAGACAGGTAATATGTATTTGTTATATAATACAGCTTATACATGTAACCTAAATGTAGTTTTATATCATGTTTATACACAGCACCCTCAGACAGACAGTACAGTACTTTAATCAGACAAGTAATATTTATATGTTATATAATACAGCTCATACATGTAACCTAAAGGTAGTTTTATATCATGTTTATACATAGCACCCTCAGACAGACAGTACAGTAATCAGACAGGTAGTATTTATATGTTATATAATACAGCTTATACATGTAACCTAAAGGTAGTTTTATATCATGTTTATATACAGCACCCTCAGACAGACAGTACTGTAATCAGACAGGTAACTTTTATATGTTATATTATACAGCTTATACATGTAACCTAAAGGTAGTTTTATATCATGTTTATACATAGCACTCTCAGACAGACAGTACATTACTGTAATCAGACAGGTAATATGTATTTGTTATATAATACAGCTTATACATGTAACCTAAATGTAGTTTTATATCATGTTTATACACAGCACCCTCAGACAGACAGTACAGTACTGTAATCAGACAAGTAATATTTATATGTTATATAATACAGCTTATACATGTAACCTAAAGGTAGTTTTATATCATGTTTATACACAGCACCCTCAGACAGTACAGTACTGTAATCAGACAGGTAATATTTATATGTTATATAATACAGCTTACACATGTTACCTAAAGGTAGTTTTATATCATGTTTATACACAGCACTCTCAGACAGACAGTACAGTAATCAGACAGTAATATGTATATGTTATATAATACAGCTTTTACATGTAACCTAAATGTAGTTTATATCATGTTTATACACAGCACCCTCAGACAGACAGTCCTGTAATCAGACAGGTAATATTTATATGTTATATAATAGAGCTTATACATCTAACCTAAAGGTAGTTTATATCATGTTTATACACAGTACCCTCAGACATACAGTACTGTAATCAGACAGGTAATATTTATAGGTTATATAATACAGCTTATACATGTAACCTAAATGTAGTTTTATATCATGTTTATACACAGCACCCTCAGACAGACAGTACAGTAATCAGACAGGTAATATTTATATATTATATAATACAGCTTATACATGTAACCTAAAGGTAGTTTTATATCATGTTTATACACAGCACCCTCAGACAGACAGTCCTGTAATCAGACAGGTAATATTTATATGTTATATAATACAGCTTATACATGTAACCTAAAGGTAGTTTTATATCATGTTTATACACAGCACCCTCAGACAGACAGTACAGTACTGTAATCAGACAGGTAATATTTATATGTTATATAGTACAGCTTATACATGTAACCTAAAGGTAGTTTTATATCATGTTTATACACAGCACCCTCAGACAGACAATACAGTAATCAGACAGGTAATATTTATATGTTATATAATACAGCTTATACATGTAACCTAAAGGTAGTTTTATATCATGTTTATACACAGCACCCTCAGACAGACAGTACTGTAATCAGACAGGTAATATTTATATTATATAATACAGTTTATACATGTAACCTAAAGGTAGTTTTATATCATGTTTATACACAGCACCCTCAGACAGACAGTACAGTACAGTAATCAGACAGGTAATATTTATATGTTATATAATACAGCTTATACATGTAACCTAAAGGTAGTTTTATATCATGTTTATACACAGCACCCTCAGACAGACAGTACTGTAATCATACAGTAATATTTATATGTTATATAATACAGCTTATACATGTAACCTAAAGGTAGTTTTATATCATGTTTATACACAGCACCCTCAGACAGTACTGTAATCAGACAGGTAATATTTATATGTTATATAATACAGCTTATACATGTAACCTAAAGGTAGTTTTATATCATGTTTATACAGAGCACCATCAGACAGACAGTACAGTACTGTAATCAGATGTGTAATATTTATATGTTATATAATACAGCTTATACATGTAACCTAAAGGTAGTTTTATATCATGTTTATATACAGCACCCTCAGACAGACAGTACAGTAATCAGACAGTAATATTTATATGTTATATAATACAGCTTATACATGTAACCTAAAGGTAGTTTTATATCATGTTTATACACAGCACCCTCAGACAGTACTGTACATTAATCAGACAGGTAATATTTATATGTCATATAATACAGCTTATACATGTAACCTAAAGGTATTTTTATATCATGTTTATACACAGCACCCTCAGACAGTACAGTACTGTAATCAGACAGGTAATATTTATATGTTATATAATACAGCTTATACATGTAACCTAAAGGTAGTTTTATATCATGTTTATATACAGCACCCTCAGACAGACAGTACAGTAATCAGACAGTAATATTTATATGTTATATAATACAGCTTATACATGTAACCTAAAGGTAGTTTTATATCATGTTTATACACATCACCCTCAGACAGACAGTACTGTAATCAGACAGGTAATATTTATATGTTATATAATACAGCTTATACATGTAACCTAAAGGTAGTTTTATATCATGTTTATATACAGCACCCTCAGACAGACAGTACAGTAATCAGACAGGTAATATTTATATGTTATATAATACAGCTTATACCTGTAACCTAAAGGTAGTTTTATATCATGTTTATACACAGCACCCTCAGACAGACAGTACTGTAATCAGACAGGTAATATTTATATGTTATATAATACAGCTTATACATGTAACCTAAAGGTAGTTTTATATCATGTTTATACACAGCACCCTCAGACAGTACTGTAATCAGACAGGTAATATTTATATGTTATATAATACAGCTTATACATGTAACCTAAAGGTAGTTTTATATCATGTTTATACAGAGCACCATCAGACAGACAGTACAGTACTGTAATCAGATGTGTAATATTTATATGTTATATAATACAGCTTATACATGTAACCTAAAGGTAGTTTTATATCATGTTTATATACAGCACCCTCAGACAGACAGTACAGTAATCAGACAGTAATATTTATATGTTATATAATACAGCTTATACATGTAACCTAAAGGTAGTTTTATATCATGTTTATACACAGCACCCTCAGACAGTACTGTACATTAATCAGACAGGTAATATTTATATGTCATATAATACAGCTTATACATGTAACCTAAAGGTATTTTTATATCATGTTTATACACAGCACCCTCAGACAGTACAGTACTGTAATCAGACAGGTAATATTTATATGTTATATAATACAGCTTATACATGTAACCTAAAGGTAGTTTTATATCATGTTTATATACAGCACCCTCAGACAGACAGTACAGTAATCAGACAGTAATATTTATATGTTATATAATACAGCTTATACATGTAACCTAAAGGTAGTTTTATATCATGTTTATACACATCACCCTCAGACAGACAGTACTGTAATCAGACAGGTAATATTTATATGTTATATAATACAGCTTATACATGTAACCTAAAGGTAGTTTTATATCATGTTTATATACAGCACCCTCAGACAGACAGTACAGTAATCAGACAGGTAATATTTATATGTTATATAATACAGCTTATACCTGTAACCTAAAGGTAGTTTTATATCATGTTTATACACAGCACCCTCAGACAGACAGTACTGTAATCAGACAGGTAATATTTATATGTTATATAATACAGCTTATACATGTAACCTAAAGGTAGTTTTATATCATGTTTATATACAGCACCCTCAGACAGACAGTACAGTAATCAGACAGGTAATATTTATATGTTATATAATACAGCTTATACATGTAACCTAAAGGTAGTTTTATATCATGTTTATACAGAGCACCATCAGACAGACAGTACAGTACTGTAATCAGATGTGTAATATTTATATGTTATATAATACAGCTTATACATGTAACCTAAAGGTAGTTTTATATCATGTTTATATACAGCACCCTCAGACAGACAGTACAGTAATCAGACAGTAATATTTATATGTTATATAATACAGCTTATACATGTAACCTAAAGGTAGTTTTATATCATGTTTATACACAGCACCCTCAGATAGACAGACAGTACAGTAATCAGACAGGTAATATTTATATGTTATATAATACAGCTTATACATGTAACCTAAAGGTAGTTTTATATCATGTTTATACACAGCACCCTCAGATAGACAGACAGTACAGTAATCAGACAGGTAATATTTATATGTTATATAATACAGCTTATACATGTAACATAAAGGTAGTTTTATATCATGTTTATACACAGCACCCTCAGACAGTACTGTAATCAGACAGTAATATTTATATGTTATATAATACAGCTTATACATGTAACCTAATGGTAGTTTTATATCATGTTTATACACAGCACCCTCAGACAGACAGTACAGTAATCAGACAGGTAATATTTATATTATATAATACAGTTTATACATGTAACCTAAAGGTAGTTTTATCTCATGTTTATACACAGCACCCTCAGACAGACAGTACTGTAATCAGACAGGTAATATTTATATGTTATATAATACAGCTTATACATGTAACCTAATGGTAGTTTTATATCATGTTTATACACAGCACCCTCAGACAGACAGTACTGTAATCAGACAGGTAATATTTATATGTTATATTATACAGCTTATACATGTAACCTAATGGTAGTTTTATATCATGTTTATACACAGCACCCTCAGACAGACAGTACTGTAATCAGACAGGTAATGTTTATATGTTATATAATACAGTTTATACATGTAACCTAAAGGTAGTTTATATCATGTTTATACACAGCACCCTCAGTCAGACAGTACAGTACTGTAATCAGACAGGTAATATTTATATGTTATATTATACAGCTTATACATGTAACCTAAAGGTAGTTTTATATCATGTTTATACACAGCACCCTCAGTCAGACAGTACAGTACTGTAATCAGACAGGTAATATGTATTTGTTATATAATACAGCTTATACATGTAACCTAAAGGTAGCTTTATATCATGTTTATACACAGCACCCTCAGACAGACAGTACAGTACTGTAATCAGACAGGTAATATTTATATGTTATATAATACAGCTTATACATGTAACCTAAAGGTAGTTTTATATCATGTTTATACACAGCACCCTCAGACAGTACAGTACCGTAATCAGACAGGTAATATTTATATGTTATATAATACAGTTTATACATGTAACCTAAAGGTAGTTTTATATCATGTGTATACATAGCACCCTCAGACAGACAATACAGTACAGTAATCAGACAGGTAATATTTATATGTTATATAATACAGCTTATGTAACCTGAAGGTAGTTTTATATTATTTGTAATACTTTTGTATACATAGTACCCTTAGAGAGATAGTATATTTGTGTAATCAGGAAAGTAACGATTATTGTGTTAAAGTGAAGGTAAAGTTTTTTCATTAAAAATGGATATGTATAATCCTTTTACAATCTCCAATGCAGTCGCTATGGTTTTTTTTAAATAAACTTATTTTTGACCGTATTTATCTACCTACATTTTTCTTATCGTAGCCATCAGAATCTCCTCCCATACAGCATTTCCGGGTTTCTGATACTTTGACGTATAGAGCGGTCCCACCCGCTCTATACGTGTAAACTAAGCTCGTGCACATCGAGCGTCTAATAACCGCGCATGCGCATTCTAAATTCTCTGTCACCATTGCGCATGCGTTAATCGTTAATGGACGCGCTCGCATTGCAAGTAGACAATACAAATAGTTGAGCATGCGCATAATTAACCATCCCCTGATGACGTCAATTGACGGCCGCCTAACGGCCAAAGAATCAATTGGCTATCTAAACAACGTGATCGTTGTTTAGAAAAAAAAAAAAAAAAACGGGTTGATTTTAGGATAGCAGAATCGGAGCAGATTATAAAAGATATGTAAGGTAATATTGAAAGATCGAAGTATTGATGAATGAACATGCTATTTATTTTGCATGATATATTCATTTATTTGTAGCAGGCCCATTAACTTTACCTTCACTTTAAATAAATATAGACTAGCATTTGCATTTTAGAACACACAAAAATGCAATGCATGCAAAGAAGATTGTTACTTACTGGCAGGGATTATTTTTTTTTTTTTAATTCTGAGTAATTTATTTAAAAAAATGAAAGTCTAGATTTCAAAATAAGATACCTGTAAAACAACTTTGCAATACAGTTTTGTTTTTTTCTCCTTTTCCTTTAACCCCTTAATGACCACAGCACTTTTCCATTTTCTGTCCGTTTGGGACCAAGGCTATTTTTACATTTTTGCGGTGTTTGTGTTTAGCTGTAATTTTCCTCTTACTCATTTACTGTACCCACACATATTATATACCGTTTTTCTCGCCATTAAATGCACTTTCTAAAGATACCATTATTTTCATCATATCTTATAATTTACTATAAAAAAAATTATAAAATATGAGGAAAAATTAAAAAAAAACACACTTTTTCTAACTTTGACCCCCAAAATCTGTTATACATCTACAACCACCAAAAAACACCCATGCTAAATAGTTTCTAAATTTTGTCCTGAGTTTAGAAATACCCAATGTTTACATCTTCTTTGCTTTTTTTGCAAGTTATAGGGCCATAAATACAAGTAGCACTTTGCTATTTCCAAACCATTTTTTTCAAAATTAGCGCTAGTTACGTTAGAACACTAATATCTTTCAGGAATCCCTGAATATCCCTTGACATGTATATATATTTTTTTAGTAGACATCCCAAAGTATTGATCTACGTCAATTTTGGTATATTTCATACCACCATTTCACCGCCAAATGCGATCAAATACAAAAAATCGTTCACTTTTTCACAAACTTTCAGTTTCTCACTGAAATTATTTACAAACAGCTTGTGCAATTATGGCATAAATGGTTGTAAATTCTTCTCTGGGATCCCCTTTGTTCAGAAATAGCAGGAATATATGGCTTTGGCGTTGCTTTTTGGTAATTAGAAGGCCACTAAATGCCACTGCGCACCACACATGTATTATGCCCAGCAGTTAAGGGGTTAATTAGGGAGCTTTTAGGGAGCTTGTAGGGTTAATTTTAGCTTTAGTGTAGTGTAGTAGACAACCCCAAGTATTGATCTAGGCCCATTTTGGTATATTTCATGCCGCCATTTCACCGCCAAATGCGATCAAATTAAAAAAAACGTAAAATGTTTCACAATTTTAGGTTTCTCAATGAAATCATTTTTTTAGTAGACATCCCAAAGTATTGATCTACGTCAATTTTGGTATATTTCATACCACCATTTCACCGCCAAATGCGATCAAATACAAAAAATCGTTCACTTTTTCACAAACTTTCAGTTTCTCACTGAAATTATTTACAAACAGCTTGTGCAATTATGGCATAAATGGTTGTAAATTCTTCTCTGGGATCCCCTTTGTTCAGAAATAGCAGGAATATATGGCTTTGGCGTTGCTTTTTGGTAATTAGAAGGCCACTAAATGCCACTGCGCACCACACATGTATTATGCCCAGCAGTTAAGGGGTTAATTAGGGAGCTTTTAGGGAGCTTGTAGGGTTAATTTTAGCTTTAGTGTAGTGTAGTAGACAACCCCAAGTATTGATCTAGGCCCATTTTGGTATATTTCATGCCGCCATTTCACCGCCAAATGCGATCAAATTAAAAAAAACGTAAAATGTTTCACAATTTTAGGTTTCTCAATGAAATCATTTTTTTAGTAGACATCCCAAAGTATTGATCTACGTCAATTTTGGTATATTTCATACCACCATTTCACCGCCAAATGCGATCAAATACAAAAAATCGTTCACTTTTTCACAAACTTTCAGTTTCTCACTGAAATTATTTACAAACAGCTTGTGCAATTATGGCACAAATGGTTGTAAATGCTTCTCTGGGATCCCCTTTGTTCAGAAATAGCAGACATATATGACTTTGGCGTTGCTTTCTGGTAATTAGAAGGCCGCTAAATGCTGCTGCGCCTCACACGTGTATTATGGCTAGCAGTGAAGGGGTTAATTAGGGAGTTTGTAGGGAGCTTGCAGGGTTAATTTTAGCTTTAGTGTAGAGATCAGCCTCCCACCTGACACATCCCACCCCCTGATCCCTCCCAAACAGCTCCCTTCCCTCCCCCACCCCACAATTGTCCCCGCCATCTTAAGTACTGGCAGAAAGTCTGCCAGTACTAAAATAAAAGGGTTTTTAAAAATAATAAACTTTTTTTTTTAGCATATTTACATATGCTACTGTCTAGGATCCCCCCCTTAGCACCCAACCTCCCTGATCCCCCCAAAACCGATCTCTAACCCTCCCCTCTGCCTTATTGGGGGCCATCTTGGGTACTGGCAGCTGTCTGCCAGTACCCAGTTTGCCAAAAAATATGGTTTTTTTTTACTTTTTGCCCGTTTTTCTGTAGTGTAGCTTCCCCCTCCCCACAGACCAACCCCCACCACCTAACTGATTTCTTTTTTATCCGATTTGTTTATTTTTTTATACAATTTTTTCCTTTTTGCTACACTTTTTTTTCTGTGTGTAGCGGTTCCCACCCGCTCCCTCCCCGTGCACGCGCCCGCCCCCACCCTCCCGTGCACGTGCGCGCGTCAGTGCGCGCCCCCTGGCATCCCTGCCCACGATCCCGCCCCCCTCCACACCACTAGGGCCATCGATGGCCGCCACCCGCCTCCCGGTCCGGCTCCCACCCACCAACACTGTAAGCTACCGATCTCCGGTGCAGAGAGGGCCACAGAGTGGCTCTCTCTGCACCGGATGGCTTAAAATGGTTATTGCAAGATGCCTCCATATCGAGGCATCACTGCAATAACCGGAAAGCAGCTGGAAGCGAGCAGGATCGCTTCCAGCTGCTTTCCACACCGAGGACGTGCAGGGTACGTTCTCAGGCGTTAACTGCCTTTTTTTTGAGGACGTACCCTGCACGTCCTTGGTCGTTAAGGGGTTAAAGGGGTACTGAATAATTTAACTTTCTTTCATGTAATTGGCAAGAGTCCATGAGCTAGTGACGTATGGGATATAGAATCCTACCAGGAGGGTCAAAGTTTCCCAAACCTCGAAATGCCTATAAATACACCCCTCACCACACCCACAATGCAGTTTTTACAAACTTTGCCTCCTATGGATGTGCTGAAGTAAGTTTGTGCTTAGATTCTACGTTGATATGCGCTTCTCAGCATTTTGAAGCCCGATTCCTCTCAGAGTACAGCGAATGTCAGAGGGATGTGAAGGGAGTATAACCTACTGAATGCAATGGTTTTCCTCACGGGAGATCTATTTCATATTTTCTCTGTTAACGGTCGTAGAGATTCATCTCCTACCTCCCTTATTCAGATCGACGATATACTCTCATATTCCATACTGGTTTGGCTATCTGCTATATGTGGATGGGTATCTTTCGGTAAGTATGTTTTCATTACTTAAGACACTCTCAGCTATGGTTTGGCACTTTATGTATTAATATAAAGTTCTAAATATATGTATTGTACTTATATTTGCCATGAGTCAGGTTTATGTATATTTCCTTTTGCGGACTGTCAGTTTCATACTTGGGGAAAAGCATATTTAGGAAAATATTTTTTTCTTACCTGGGGAATAGTCTTTTTTCTATTGACTGATCTCTCTTTAAATTTCGCGGGCAAAATTAGGCTCGCGAGGACGCAAAATGCCGAAGTTTATTGCGTCATTCTTGGTGCGATAATTTTTTGCCGCAAAGTTACATCCGATAATGCAAATTCGTCATGTCCGGCTTCTTAGTTGATGCCGAGTTCCTTGCTCAAGGTTGCGTCATCAATGACGCAAGTATGTCATTTCCGGATGTTGTTAGCGCCAAAAATATTTCAGTTACGTTGTGCATAATATTTGGCGCCAAATAATTTAATTATTTAAAACCCCATTCCTATGTGTCTCTTGCCTTTTTCTAAAGGGCTATGCAGTTTGCATTTTTCCCCATCCCTGAAACTGCTATATAAGGAAATTGATAATTTTGCTTTATATGTTGTTTTTTCTCTTACATTTGCAAGATGTCTCAATCTGATCCTGTCTCAGAAACAACTGTTGGAACCCTGCTGCCTGATAACAGTTCTACCAAAGCTAATTGCATTTGTTGTAAATTTGTGGAGATTATATCTCCAGCTGTGGTATGTAATAGTTGTCATGATAAGCTTTTACATGCAGAGAATGTGTCCATCAGTAATAGTACTATGCCTGTTGTTGCTTCAACATCTAATGTACAAGATATACCTGTGAATATAAAAGATTTTATTGCTGATGAGATTCAGAAGGCTTTGTCTGCCATCCCGCATTCTAATAAATGTAAAAGGTCTTTTAAAACTTCTCATAAAGTTGATGAAATTTCTAATGACCGACAACATACTGAATTATCCTTATCTGACGAGGATCTATCTGATTCAGAAGATCCTTCCTCAGATATTGACACTGACAAATCTACTTATTTATTTAAAACGGAGTATATTCGTTCCTTTTTAAAAGAAGTGTTGATTACATTGGATATTGAGGAAACTAGTCCTCTTGATATTAAAACTAGTAAACATTTAAATTCTGTTTCTAAACCTCCTGTGGTTACTCCAGAGGTTTTTCCAGTCCCTGATGCTATTTCTGATATGATTTCTAAGGAATGGAATAGGCCTGGTACTTCTTTAATTCCTTCTTCAAGGTTTAAAAAATCGTATCCTTTGCCAGCAGTTAGATTGGAGTTTTGGGAAAAGATCCCCAAAGTTGATGGGGCTATTTCTACTCTTGCTAAACGTACTACTATTCCTATGGAAGATAGTACTTATTTTAAAGACCCTTTAGATAGGAAACTTGAATCTTATCTAAGGAAAGCTTATTTATTTTCTGGTCATTTCCTCAGGCCTGCCATTTCTATGGCTGATGTTGCAGCTGCATCAACTTTTTGTTTGGAAAGTTTAGCGCAACAGGAAACGGATCCTGATTTGTCTAGCATTGTTCGCTTGCTTCAAAATGCTAATAATTTTATTTGTGATGCCATTTTTTTATATGATCAAAATTGATGTTAAATCTGTGTCTTTAGCTATTTTAGCTAGAAGCGCTTTGTGGCTTAAATATTGGAATTTTGGTATTTAAGTCTAGATTATTATCTCTTTCTTATTTGGTTGTCACTGTCACTGGGGGGAAGGGAGTTTTTTGCCTCAGGATAAAAGACCTAAGGGTAAATCTAAAGCTTCTAACCGCTTTCATTCCGTTCGACAAAATAAGGAACAGAAACCTAATCCTTCCCCCAAAGAATCTGGTTCCAATTTGAAACCTTCTTCAAGTTGGAGTAAATTCAAACCGTTTAAGAAACCAAAGCCAGCCCCCAAGTCTGCATGAAGGTGCGGCCCTTATTCGAGCTCAGCTGGTAGGGGGCAGATTAAGATTTTTCCAAAACATTTGGGTAGATTCTGTCCAAAATCATTGGATTCAGAGTACTGTCTCTCAAGAGTACCAAATAGGATTCAGAGTAAGACCTCCTGTGAGAAGGTTTTTTCTCTCACGCATCCCAGTAAATCCAGTAAAGGCTAAAGCTTTTCTGAAGTGTATTACAGACCTGGAGCTTTCAGGGACAATCATATCAGTTCCGTTTCAGGAACAGGGTCTGGGGTTTCATTCAAATCTATTCATTGTCCCAAAGAAAGAAAATTCTTTCAGGCCAGTTCTGAATCTGAACATTTTGAATCGTTATGTAAGAGTGCCAACTTTCAAAATGGTGACTATAAGGACTATTCTGCCTTTTGTTCAGCAATAGACTTACAGGATGCTTATCTTCATATTTTGATTCATCCACACCATTATCAGTTTCTGAGATTCTCTTTTCTAGACAAGCATTACCAATTTGTCGCTCTTACGTTTGGTCTAGCGACAGCTCCAAGAATCTTTTCGAAGGTTCTCGGTGCCCTACTCTCTGTAATCAGAGAACGGGGTATTGCGGTATTTCCTTATTTGGATGATATATTGGTACTAGCTCAGTCATTACATTCTGCAGAATCTCACAGAAATAAACTAGTGTTGTTTCTTTAAAGACATGGCTGGAGGATCAATTTACCAAAAAGTTCTTTGATTCCTCAGACAAGGGTCACCTTTTTAGGTTTCCAGATAGATTCAGTGTCCATGACTCTGTCTCTAAAAGACAAGAGACGATTAAAATAGATTTCAGCTTGTCGGAACCTTCAGTCTCAGTCATTCCCTTAAGTGGCTATGTGCATGGAAGTTTATGGTCTCATGACTGCACCATCGGATGCGATCCCCTTTGCTTGTTTTCATATGAGACCTCTCCAGATTTGTATGCTGAACCAATGGTGCAGGGATTATACAAAGATATCACAATTAATATCCTTAAATCCCAATGTTCAACTCTCTCTGACTTGGTGGTTAGATCACCAGCGTATAGTTCAAGGGGCCTATTTTGTTCGTCCAACCTGGACTGTGATCACGACAGATGCAAGTCTTTCAGGTTGGGGAGCTGTCTGGGGATCTCTGACAGCACAAGGGGTTTGGAAACCTCAAGAGGCGAGGTTACCAATCAATATTTTAGAACTCTGTGCTATCTTCAGGGCTATTCAGGTGTGGCCTCTGTTGAAGAGAGAACCGTTCATATGTTTTCAGACAGACAATATCACAACTGTGGCATATGTCAATCATCAGGGTGGGACTCACAGTCCCCAAGCCATGAAAGAAGTATCTTGGATACTTGTTTGGGCAGAATCCAGCTCCTGCCTAATTTCTGCGGTTCATATTCCAGGTATAGATAATTGGGAAGCAGATTATCTCAGCCGTCAGACTTTACATCCTGGGGAGTGGTCGCTTCATCCAGATGTGTTTTCTCAGATTGTTCAGATGTGGGGTCTTTCAGAAATAGATCTGATGGCTTCCCATCTAAACAAGAAACTTCCAAGGTACCTGTCCAGGTCCAGGGATCCTCAGATGGAAGCAGTGGATGTGTTAGCAGTTCCTTGGAGTTACCAACCTGCTTATATCTTCCCGCCTCTAGTTCTTCTTCCAAAAGTGATTTCCAAAATCATCATGGAACAATCGTTTATGTTGCTGGTAGCTCCAGCATGGCCTCACAGGTTTTGGTATGCGGATCTTGTTCGGATGTCTAGCTGCCAACCTTGGCCACTTCCATTACCTTCTGTCTCAAGGTCCGTTTTTCCATCAGGATCTCAAATCATTAAATTTGAAGGTATGGAAATTGAACGCCTAGTGCTTAGCCATAGAGGTTTCTCTGACTCCGTGATTAATACTATGTTACAGGCTCGTAAATCTGTTTGTAGGAAGATTTATTATCGAGTTTGGAAGACTTATATTTCAGAGTGTTCTTCTCATAAATTCTCCTGGCATTCTTTTAGAATTCCTAGAATTTTACAGTTTCTTCAGGATGGTTTGGATAAAGGTTTGTCTGCAAGTTCCTTAAAGGAACACATCTCTGCTCTTTCTGTTTTATTTCACAGAAAGATTGCTAAAGTTCCTGATATTCACTGTTTTGTACAGGCTTTGGTCCGTATCAAGCCTGTCATTAAATCTTAATTTGGAGTCTTAATTTGGTTTTGAAGGCCTTACAGGCTACTCCTTTTGAGCCTATGCATTCTTTGGACATTAAACTACTCTCTTGGAAAGTGTTGTTCCTTTTGGCCATCTCTTCTGCTAAAAAAAGTTTCTGAATTATCTGCTCTTTCTTGTGAATCTCCTTTTCTGATTTTCCATCAGGATAAGGCAGTTTTGTGGACTACATTTAAATTCTTACATAAGGTTGTGAATTTTAACAACATTAATAGAGAAATTGCTGTCCCTTCTTTGTGTCCTAATCCTAAAAATTCTTTGGAGAAAACAGAATTTATGCTTACCTGATAAATTACTTTCTCCAACGGTGTGTCCGGTCCACGGCGTCATCCTTACATGTGGGATATTCTCCTCCCCAACAGGAAATGGCAAAGAGTCCCAGCAAAGCTGGTCACATGATCCCTCCTAGGCTCCGCCCACCCCAGTCATTCGACCGACGGACAGGAGGAAATATATATAGGAGAAACCATATGATACCGTGGTGACTGTAGTTAGAGAAAATAATTCATCAGACCTGATTAAAAAACCAGGGCGGGCCGTGGACCGGACACACCGTTGGAGAAAGTAATTTATCAGGTAAGCATAAATTCTGTTTTCTCCAACATTGGTGTGTCCGGTCCACGGCGTCATCCTTACTTGTGGGAACCAATACCAAAGCTTTAGGACACGGATGAAGGGAGGGAGCAAATCAGGTCACCTAAACGGAAGGAACCACAGCTTGCAAAACCTTTCTCCCAAAAATAGCCCCCGAATAAGCAAAAGTATCAAATTTGTAAAATTTGGCAAAAGTGTGCAGTGAAGACCAAGTCGCTGCCTTACATATCTGGTCAACAGAAGCCTCGTTCTTGAAGGCCCATGTGGAAGCCACAGCCCTAGTGGAGTGAGCTGTGATTCTTTCAGGAGGCTGCCGTCCAGCAGTCTCATAAGCCAATCGGATAATGCTTTTAAGCCAAAAGGAAAGAGAGGTAGAAGTCGCTTTTTGACCTCTCCTTTTACCAGAATAAACAACAAACAAGGAAGATGTTTGTCTGAAATCTTTAGTAGCCTCTAAATAGAATTTTAGAGCACGGACTACGTCCAAATTGTGTAACAAACGTTCCTTCTTTGAAACTGGATTCGGACACAAAGAAGGTACAACTATCTCCTGGTTAATATTTTTGTTAGAAACAACTTTCGGAAGAAAACCAGGCTTAGTACGCAAAACCACCTTATCTGCATGGAACACCAGATAGGGCGGAGAACACTGCAGAGCAGATAACTCTGAAACTCTTCTAGCAGAAGAAATTGCAACTAAAAACAAAACTTTCCAAGATAGTAACTTAATATCTATGGAATGTAAAGGTTCAAACGGAACCCCTTGAAGAACTGAAAGAACTAGATTTAGACTCCAGGGAGGAGTCAAAGGTCTGTAAACAGGCTTGATCCTAACCAGAGCCTGAACAAATGCTTGAACATCTGGCACGGCTGCCAGTCTTTTGTGAAGTAAAACAGATAAAGCAGAGATCTGTCCCTTTAGAGAACTTGCAGATAATCCTTTCTCCAAACCTTCTTGTAGAAAGGATAGAATCTTAGGAATTTTTATCTTGTTCCATGGGAATCCTTTGGATTCACACCAACAGATATATTTTTTCCATATTTTATGGTAAATTTTTCTAGTTACAGGCTTTCTAGCCTGAATCAGAGTATCTATTACAGAATCTGAAAACCCACGCTTTGATAAAATCAAGCGTTCAATCTCCAAGCCGTCAGTTGGAGGGAAACCAGATTCGGATGTTCGAATGGACCCTGAACAAGAAGGTCCTGTCTCAAAGGTAGCTTCCATGGTGGAGCCGATGACATATTCACCAGGTCTGCATACCAAGTCCTGCGTGGCCACGCAGGAGCTATCAAGATCACTGAGGCCCTCTCCTGATTGATCCTGGCTACCAGCCTGGGAATGAGAGGAAACGGTGGGAATACATAAGCTAGGTTGAAGGTCCAAGGTGCTACTAGTGCATCTACTAGAGTCGCCTTGGGATCCCTGGATCTGGACCCGTAGCAAGGAACCTTGAAGTTCTGACGAGACGCCATCAGATCCATGTCTGGAATGCCCCATAATTGAGTTATTTGGGCAAAGATTTCCGGATGGAGTTCCCACTCCCCCGGATGGAATGTCTGACGACTCAGAAAATCCGCTTCCCAATTTTCCACTCCTGGGATGTGGATCGCAGACAAGTGGCAGGAGTGATCCTCCGCCCATTGAATTATCTTGGTCACTTCTTTCATCGCCAGGGAACTCCTTGTTCCCCCCTGATGATTGATATATGCAACGGTCGTCATGTTGTCTGATTGAAACCTTATGAATTTGGCCTTTGCTAGTTGAGGCCAAGCTCTGAGAGCATTGAATATCGCTCTCAGTTCCAGAATGTTTATCGGGAGAAGAGACTCTTCCCGAGACCATAGACCCTGAGCTTTCAGGGATTCCCAGACCGCGCCCCAGCCCACTAGACTGGCGTCGGTCGTGACAATGACCCACTCTGGTCTGCGGAAGCTCATTCCCTGTGACAGATTGTCCAGGGTCAGCCACCAACGGAGTGAATCTCTGGTCTTTTGGTCTACTTGAATCATCGGAGACAAGTCTGTATAATCCCCATTCCACTGTCTGAGCATGCACAGTTGTAATGGTCTTAGATGAATTCGTGCAAAAGGAACTATGTCCATTGTTGCAACCATCAATCCTATTACTTCCATGCACTGCGCTATGGAAGGACGAGGAACAGAATTAAGTACTTGACAAGAGCTTAGAAGTTTTGATTTTCTGACCTCTGTCAGAAAAATCCTCATTTCTAAGGAATCTATTATTGTTCCCAAGAAGGGAACTCTTGTTGACGGGGACAGAGAATTTTTTTCTTTGTTCACCTTCCATCCGTGAGATCTGAGAAAAGCTAGGACGATGTCCGTATGAGCCTTTGCTTTTGACAGGGACGACGCTTGAATTAGGATGTCGTCCAAGTAAGGTACTACTGCAATGCCCCTTGGTCTTAGAACCGCTAGAAGGGACCCTAGTACCTTTGTGAAAATCCTTGGAGCAGTGGCTAATCCGAATGGAAGTGCCACAAACTGGTAATGCTTGTCCAGAAAAGCGAACCTTAGGAACTGATGATGTTCCTTGTGGATAGGAATATGTAGGTACGCATCCTTTAAATCCACGGTAGTCATAAATTGACTTTCCTGGATGGTGGGTAGGATCGTTCGAATAGTTTCCATTTTGAACGATGGTACCCTGAGAAATTTGTTTAGGATCTTCAGATCCAAAATTGGTCTGAATGTTCCCTCTTTTTTGGGAACTATGAACAGATTGGAATAAAATCCCATTCCTTGTTCTCTTATTGGAACTGGATGTATCACTCCCATCTTTAACAGGTCTTCTACACAATGTAAGAATGCCTGTCTCTTTATTTGGTTTGAAGATAAGTGAGACCTGTGGAACCTTCCCCTTGGGGGTAGTTCCTTGAATTCCAGGAGATAACCTTGAGAAACTATTTCTAGCGCCCAAGGATCCTGAACATCTCTTGCCCAAGCCTGAGCAAAGAGAGAGAGTCTGCCCCCCACTAGATCCGGTCCCGGATCGGGGGCTATCCCTTCATGCTGTTTTGGTAGCAGTGGTAGGCTTCTTGGCCTGCTTACCCTTGTTCCAGCCTTGCATTGGTTTCCAGGCTGGTTTGGGTTGTGAAGTATTACCCTCTTGCTTAGAGGATGCAGAATTAGAGGCTGGTCCGTTTCTGCGAAAGGGACGAAAATTAGGCTTATTTTTAGCCTTAAAAGACCTATCCTGTGGGAGGGCGTGGCCCTTTACCCCAGTGATGTCTGAAATAATCTCTTTCAAATCTGGTCCAAATAATGTTTTACCTTTGAAAGGAATGTTAAGCAATTTTGTCTTGGAAGACACATCCGCTGACCAAGACTTTAGCCAAAGCGCTCTGCGTGCCAAGATAGCAAACCCTCAATTTTTCGCCGCTAATCTAGCTAATTGCAAAGCGGCATCTAAAACAAAAGAGTTAGCCAATTTAAGTGCTTGAACTCTGTCCATAACCTCCTCATACGAAGATTCTTTACTTAGCGACTTTTCTAGTTCCTCGAACCAGAAACACGCTGCCGTAGTGACAGGAACAATACATGAAATTGGTTGTAGAAGGTAACCTTGCTGTATAAAAATCTTTTTAAGCAAACCCTCTAATTTTTTATCCATAGGATCTTTGAAAGCACAACTATCTTCGATAGGAATAGTAGTGCGTTTGTTTAGAGTAGAAACCGCCCCCTCGACCTTGGGGACTGTCTGCCATAAGTCCTTTCTGGGGTCGACTATAGGAAATAATTTCTTAAATATAGGGGGGGGAACAAAAGGTATGCCGGGCTTTTCCCACTCTTTATTTACTATGTCCGCCACCCGCTTGGGTATAGGAAAAGCGTTGGGGGACCGGAACCTCTAGGAACTTGTCCATCTTACATAATTTCTCTGGAATGACCAAATTGTCACAATACTCCAGAGTAGATAACACCTCCTTAAGCAGTGCGCGGAGATGTTCTAATTTAAATTTAAATGTCACAACATCAGGTTCAGCTTGATGAGAATTTTTTCCTGAATCTGAGATTTCTCCATCAGACAAAACCTCCCTCATGGCCCCTTGAGATTGGTGTGAGGGTATGTCAGAACAGTTATCATCAGCGCCCTCTTGCTCTTCAGTGTTTAAAACAGAGCAATCGCGCTTTCTCTGATAAGTAGGCATTTTGGATAAAAGATTTGCTATGGAGTTATCCATTACAGCCGTTAATTGTTGCATGGTAATAAGTATTGGCGCACTAGATGTACTAAGGGCCTCCTGTGTGGGCAAAACTGGTGTAGACACAGTAGGGGATGATGTAGTATCATGTTTACTCCCCTCATTTGAGGAATCATCTTGGGCAATATCATTATCTGTGGCATTACTGTCCTTACTTTGTTTGGACACTATGGCATAATTATCACATAAATTTAAATGGGGAGACACATTGGCTTTCATACATATAGAACATAGCTTATCTGATGGTACAGACATGTTAAACAGGCTTAAACTTGTCAACAAAGCACAAAAAACGTTTTAAAATAAAACCGTTACTGTCTCTTTAAATTTCAAACTGAAAACACTTTATTACTGAATATGTGAAAAAGTATGAAGGAATTGTTCAAAAATTACCAAAATTTCACCACAGTGTCTTAAAGCATTAAAAGTATTGCACACCAAATTTCAGAGCTTTAACCCTTAAAATAACGGAACCGGAGCCGTTTTTAAATTTGACCCCTATACAGTCCCAGCTATATGCTTTGCTGAGACCCAACCAAGCCCAGAGGGGAATACGATACCAAATGACGCCGTCTAGAAGCTTTTTTAGTGATTCTTAGCTCCTCACACATGCATCTGCATGCCTTGCTCTCCAAAAACAACTGCGCAGTAATGGCGCGAAAATGAGGCTCAGTCTATAACTAGAAAGGCCCCCAGACTAAAAAAGGTGTCCAACACAGTGCCTGCCGTTTTTTAAATATTCCCCAAGATTATAATGCCAATTATTAGCTAGAATCTGCATAATATGCCCCAATAAAGCAATCGTTTTAGCCCATAAAAATGTCTACCAGTTTTTAAGCCCTTTTTTAAGCCCTTTATTCTTTTATGTTTGACTAAGAAAATGGCTTACCGGTCCCCATGAGGGGAAATGACAGCCTTCCAGCATTACATGGTCTTGTTAGAAATATGGCTAGTCATACCTTAAGCAGAAAAGTCTGCTAACTGTTTCCCCCAACTGAAGTTACTTCATCTCAACAGTCCTGTGTGGAAACAGCAATCGATTTTAGTTACTGTCTGCTAAAATCATCTTCCTCTTACAAACAGAAATCTTCATCCTTTTCTGTTTCAGAGTAAATAGTACATACCAGCACTATTTTAAAATAACAAACACTTGATAGAAGAATAAAAACTACATTTAAACACCAAAAAACTCTTAACCATCTCCGTGGAGATGTTGCCTGTGCAACGGCAAAGAGAATGACTGGGGTGGGCGGAGCCTAGGAGGGATCATGTGACCAGCTTTGCTGGGACTCTTTGCCATTTCCTGTTGGGGAGGAGAATATCCCACAAGTAAGGATGACGCCGTGGACCGGACACACCAATGTTGGAGAAATCTTTACATTCTTTGGATGTGGTAAGAGCTTTGAAATATTATGTTGAAGCTACTAAAGATTTTGGGAAGACTTCTAGTCTATTTGTTATCTTTTCTGGTTATAGGAAAGGTCAGAAGGCTTCTGCCATTTCCTTCGCATCTTGGTTAAAGCTTTTGATTCATCAGGCTTATTTGGAGTCGGGTCAGGCCCGGCCTCAGAGAATTACAGCTCATTCTACTAGATCAGTCTCCACGTCATGGGTTTTTAAGAATGAAGCTTCAGTTGGTCAGATTTGCAAAGCAGAAACGTGGTCTTCTTTGCACACATTTACTAAATTCTACCGTTTTGATGTATTTGCTTCTTCGGAAGCAGTTTTTGGTAGAAAAGTTCTTCAGGCGGCTGTTTCAGTTTGATTCCTCTGCTTATGTTTTAAGTTTTTTTCTTTCGTTTATGAGAAAAACGTATTTTTTTCGTTGTGGATTTAATTTTCTCAGCAGAAAATGGCTGTTATTATTTTATCCCTCCCTCTCTAGTGACTCTTGTGTGGAGTTCCACATCTTGGGTATTTCTATCCCATACGTCACTAGCTCATGGACTTGCCAATTACATGAAAGAAAACATATTTTATGTAAGAACTTACCTGATAAATTAATTTCTTTCATATTGGCAAGAGTCCATGAGACCCACCCTTTCTATGGTGGTTATGATTTTTTTGTATAAGCACAATTATTTCAAAATTCCTTTGTTGATGCTTTTTACTCCTTTCTTTTTCACCCCACTACTTGGCTATTCGTTAAACTGAATTGTGGGTGTGGTGGCAATGTGTATTTATAGGCATTTTGAGGTTTGGGAAACTTTGCCCCTCCTGGTAGGATTGTATATCCCATACGTCACTAGCTCATGGACTCTTGCCAATATGAAAGAAGTGAATTTATCAGGTAAGTTCTTACATAAATTATGTTTTTTTGTTTTTTTTTATTTTAGATAGAGCAGCAATTTAAAACTTGCTAATATACTTCCACTATCAAAATGTGCACATTATTTAAATATGCACACTGCATGAGTCTCTAGCTCCTACTGAGCATGTGCAAAGGTGCATAGTATATACGTATGTGCATATTGTGATTGGCTGATGCTGTCACATTATACAGGGGGAGGAAAAATTGGAATTTAAATTTGCCAGAAAATATTCTACTGCTCATTTAAAATGCAAAGTAGGTGCTAATGCATTGTATTTTTATTGTGTTTTGACAGTTATTCAATTCAACTTTATTTAGTGGTCCTTTATCTCCCATTCCGATTCTAAGAGTTTGAAATGCTCACTGCAGACTTTGTAAGTCTAACCCTGCCACCAATCACCTCTGCTAAGGACCACTGTGTGCAGATAAGATACTGCAAAACAATGCAAGTGACAGTTGCAAGCCTTCTCATAAATCTAACCCTGCCACCTATCACCTCTGCTAAGGACCACTGTGTGCAGATAAGATACTACAAAACAATGCAAGTGACTGTGGCAAGCCTTCTCTTCTCTAGTAACATATCTGGATTCGATCATCCAAATAAGGAAAGTTTTTAGTTTGGGGGAGGGTTGGCTATTGGCGAAATAATGAGGAAGGGAATACAACAAAGTGTTTAGTGTGGTAATGCAAGCAGTTGATCCCACAGTAAATATAATTTATAGGAATAAGTTGAAAGTTATTTTTAAGTCCTCTACTCTTTCTTTGAGGAATTTTACCACTACAAGCTTATCTGTGGCATGATGTATTAACAGGAACCCTAGTTGCAGCTCACTTAAAGGGACAGGGATTTAGATTTTTATATACAATGTGTAGTTATGTATAGGAAAACAACTTCACCAATATAATTTTGTTATTTATTTTGCCCCTTTTCATGTAATTTTAGCTCTAAAAAAATGAGGCTTTTCTAATTCTCATAACTGAAAAGCACACTGCAGATGATCAAGGCTAACCATGCTACATATATTTATCTAACTGGCTTTATGAGATAACAGCAAAACAATGCACTTTATACTAACAATAAGACTGTGGCTAGCCTTGTTGTCTGCAGATTGACTCTTCTAAATGAGAACGTGGTGGATGGACTTTGGCTATTGAAAAACAAGATATTAATTTGTTGGAAAAATTGTTTAGACTTCACTAGTATGTTATGCCTACCAAGGCAGCAGATATGTCTTCTAATTACAAGGTGTTTACTGTGACATTGTACACTAGATTTGTCTTTGCATAAATATTTTGTAGATGATCTATTTATATAGCCCATCTGGGAGTATTTTTGTAACAATGTCTAGTTTTACTTATTTTTCAATAACATTGTGCTGATTTTCAGACTCCTAACCAAGCCCCAAAATATCAGATGTAGACTGAAGTCTACAGATTCTTGCTTTCTCTTGTTTGTATAATCTGTTTTTTCATATGCAAGGGAGTGGTCTGCTCTTCCTGCTTTCCCACCCCCTTCCAATGAGCGTCCTAGCCTAACCTCATCAGCAGTGCTAAACTGGGAGCTTCTAAGTAAGTTTAAAAAGGTTTTATACTCAAATTTATCTCTGCATATTCTTCTTTATAGTAGTGTCTATTACATGCAGTTATATGAAAATTGGTGTATACTGCCCCTTTAAATGTGTTGATCATAACAAGATTGCACCATGTTTTATGAGGATTTCATCAATCATCAAGTTGAATTGGAAACCAATTATAAAGTACAATTGTTATTTAGATCCCATTGTGCACATCTCTATTTCATTATAACTGGATTTGGACACGTATAATCCTGTACCTAGTAAAATATTACAGTGATAAATATTATTTTAAGACAAGCCTGCATGAGGGAGGGAGGGTCTAATAGCGCGGTCTTGCATCTATTACAACCAGACAAACCCTTAACGACCAAATGGTCATTAAGGGGTTCAATCACAAAAATAAACGTTTTGGGTTTCATAACAGAAATATTCTCTTTATTTTTACTGAAGAATATAGAACAATCTATTACTGTTTTGTTTTTTTCTTTTGAAGATATGATAAACTGAATGAATTTGCTCATTGTTGTTAGTGACATCTGTGAGTGAGACACAAATACGCGATTATTTTGAAATCACCAACTGATTGGCTTTGTTTTGCAAGAGTCTTTGAAAGTGCAGCAGTTTGCAGACCTTAGGACTTCCTGGCTTGTGTAACAATGGATTTTACCACAAAATTACAAAAAAATGCACTTTGCCTTTTGTTTGAAGATTTTTAGCCCTTTCTCTGGCAGAAGTTTGTAGCACAGGTTGTTCCTAAGAAGATATGATGCACAGTCATTTGAATTACTCTATAAATCATACAGCCCTGTAAATATGAAACAGACCTTAAAAGGACATTAAACCCAATTTTTTTTCTTTCATGATCCAGATAGAGAAGCAATTTTAAGCTACTCTTTAATTTACTCCTATTACATTTTTTCTTCATTCTCTTGCTATTTTTATTTGAAAAAGAAGGCATCTAAGCTAAGAAACTATATGTCTTTTGGTTCAGGGCACTGGACAGCATTTAGCCACCAATCAGCAAGCACAACCCAGGTTGTGAACCAAAAATGGTCCGGCTTCTAAATTTACATGATTACTTTTCAAATAAAGATAGCAAGAGAATGAAGAAAAAGTGATAATAGGAGTAAATTAGAAAGTTGCTTAAAATTGCTGCTCTATCTGAATCACAAAAGAAAAAATGTGGGTTCAGTGTCCCTTTAAAGATAGAACATACAGTTTTAAACAACTTTCCAATTTACTTCTATTATCTAATTTGCTTTGTCCTCTTGTATATCCTTTGTTGAAAATCATACCTAGGTAGACTTAGGAGCAGCAAGGCATTGCTGGGTGCTAGCTGCTGATTGTTGGCTGCACGTATATGCCTCTTGTCCAGGGGTGGGCAATACATCTCCCATAATGCTCTTTCAGACATAATGCTGGCAAAGCATCATGGGAGATGTAGTCTATAACATCTGGAGGGCCGATAATTGCCCACTCCTGCTCTTGTCATTGGTTCAGCTGATGTATTCAGCTAGCTTTAAGTAGGGCGGTGTTGTTCCTTCAACAAAGGATACCAAACGAATGAACCAAATTTGATAATAGAAGTAAATTGGAAAACATATATGCTCTATCTGAATCATCAAAGAAAATGTTTGGGTTTATTAAACAATGAAATTATAATATAAAATGTTCAATTACATGTAGTGAAACATTTTTTATTTCCGGGGGGGCGGAGCCAGCGCTCAATGGAGACAGCTGCACTTCTGTGAGCTCCGGTCTCCCTGAAGGGCAAAAAGCTATTAATTGCGAATGCAGCTGGACTCTGGGTACAAATAACACTTTCTAAGTGTACCCGATCTCACAATATGTACCCGTGAATATGCTGGACGGGGAGTAAACAACATTATAGTGCCTTTAACGGACCGGCCCTGTGACGCGCTTTAAAGTCACACTTGGGGCTCTCAGCTGAACGCCGGACATTACCGCTCTGCCTTGGACCTTCGGGCAAAATATGAGACATGCACCGAGGCTGGGTCTAAGGGGAGTGGTGATAGGGGTCAAATCAAATGATTGATATAGGTAATGTGCTTATCACGTCACTAAGTTTTCTGCTTAGACTTTTGGACACAACTATAACTATCTGGACTCAACCCATTTTTTATTCACTTATAACTTTTTCACATCCAGGAGGAGTACTAAGACATTAAGACACCATTATCACTGTTATTAATTAGCATCTTGTTTCGTTTTCTATTGTTTTTTTTATTTATGATTGATGCATTATCATATGCTTGATATCTAGCCCCATGTATCGATTACATGTTATTTGCCATTTTGTCTGACTATCTTATTGTTAATCGTCATATTTAAGAGACGTTTTGCTTTTTACCATTGTATTAATGTTAGTCATGGATCCTTGCATTATTTTATGATATTTTATGCTTTGTTTGTTATTAAATTTTTAAGTTAATTCGAGACAGCCTCTATTATATGTCATTTATAAACACATTACCTATATCAATAATTTGATTTGACCCCTATCACCACTCCCCTTAGACCCAGCCTTTGATTAAGCGCTCCTTCAGATTTCTTTTGCTGTATTCACAAATCTGTGGGTAGTTAGGGACCCACTCTGTTTAGGAGCTAGAGGTCATTACCAAATTGGCACTGTAAGATACTAATCATTAACCTATAGATCTAATATCTCTACCATTCTGCAATAACCTCATCAGATCTAATATCTCTACCATTCTGCAATAACCTCATCAGATCTAATATCTCTACCATTCTGCAATGACCTCATCAGATCTAATATCTCTACCGTTCTGCAATGACCTCATCAGATCTAATATCTCTACCGTTCTGCATTTTAAACACATCATTTCATTTTAAAAGATTCTGTAAGAATTAAATGAATTTGAGAGAGAATAATGTTAGAAAATATATTTTTATTGTGCTAACAAAACAAAAGAAATACATTAGAATTATAATCCAATACACACAGAGTTAAATCTAATTAAATTAATTAAACTTGCTCATAACAATTGTTTTAGATACCACTCAAATGACCTTAGCAACCAATTCTAATCTCAAGATGTTGTAAAGATGTTCTCCTTTCTTGCTAAAAAGACGTATTTGTAACGTTTTAGTCTTATCTGATGACATCACTAGTATAAATATTTGTTTACCTTCTGTCCTTGAATACCTATACAGTTCTATGACGCACTTAATATCTCCTCACTTAAAAACTATTATAAAGTTTTAAAAATCCTCCATTTTAGGATTGCAAAGAAATACATTTATAAAATGATTTGTAATTATTAGCTTTGAGTAGTTGCAAAATAAAAATAAATCATTCATTCATTCAGTTTATCATGTTCAATTTCATTCCTTTGTCTTTTAGCTGTTTTACAGCAGATAGAAACACAGTATTTTATTCAGACACACTACAAATCTCCTTTTTTGCAGTTCACAGCAAAAACCCATTACAGTTGTTTCTGCTTTAATGCCAGGTTTCACAGATCCTTGTTTCTCTGAGCTTATAAAAACAGCAGCTATTCAGATAACTGTGAGTGCTTGGTGAGTGTAATCATAAATAACATTTTGTGAAATTCTATAAAGCATCAGGTATACTCATCATAACACACCAGTAACAGCTACTCCTCAGACCCCACCAGTAACAGCTACTCTTCAGACCACACCAGTAACAGCTACTCTTCAGACCACACCAGTAGCAGCTACTCTTCAGACCACACCAGTAGCAGCTACTCTTCGGACCACACCAGTAGCAGCTACTCTTCAGACCACACCAGTAGCAGCTACTCTTCAGACCACACCAGTAGCAGCTACTCTTCAGACCACACCATAAACAGCTATTCTTCAGACCACACCAGTAACAGCTACTCTTCAGATCACACCAGTAACAGCTACTCTTCAGACCACACCAGTAACAGCTACTCTTCAGATCACACCAGTAACAGCTACTCTTCAGACCACACCAGTAACAGCTACTCTTCAGACCACACCAGTAACAGCTACTCTTCAGACCACACCAGTAACAGCTACTCTTCAGACCACACCAGTAACAGCTACTCTTCAGATCACACCAGTAACAGCTATTCCTCAGACAACAGCTACTCTTCAGATCACACCAGTAACAGCTACTCTTCAGACCACACCAGTAACAGCTTCTCTTCAGACCAAACCAGTAACAGCTACTCTTCAGACCACACCAGCAACAGCTATTCTTCAGACCACACCAGTAACAGCTATTCTTCAGACCACACCAGTAACAGCTACTCTTCAGACCACACCAGAAACAGCTACTCTTTAACTACACAAGTAACAGCTACTCTTCATAACACACCAGTAACAGCTACTCTTTAACTACACCAGTAACAGCTACTCTTCATACCACACCAGTAACAGCTACTCTTCAGACCACACCAGTAACCGCTACGCTTCAGACTACACCAGTAACAGCTTCTGTTCAGATCACACCAGTAACAGCTTCTCTTCAGACCACATCAGTAACAGCTACTCTTCAGACCACACCAGTAAGAGCTAGTCTTCAGACTACACCAGAAACAGCTACTCTTCAGACTACACCAGTAACAGCTACTCTTCAGAACACACCAGTAACAACTTCTCTTCAGAACACACCCGTAACAGCTACTCTTCAGATCACACCAGTAACAGCTACTCTTCAGATCACACCAGTAACAGCTACTCTTCAGATCACACCAGTAACAGCTACTCTTCAGATCACACCAGTAACAGCTACTCTTCAGATCACACCAGTAACAGCTACTCTTCAGAACACACCAGTAACAGCTACTCTTCAGAACACACCAGTAAAAGCTACTCTTCAGACCACACCAGTAACAGCTACTCTTCAGATCACACCAGTAACAGCTACTCTTCAGATCACACCAGTAACAGCAACTCTTTATAACACATCAGTAAGAGATACTCTTTATAACACACCAGTAACAGCTACTCTTCAGTCTACACCAGTAACAGCTACTCTTCAGACTACACCAATAACAGCTACTCTTCAGATCACACCAGTAACAGCAACTCTTTATAACACATCAGTAAGAGATACTCTTTATAACACACCAGTAACAGCTACTCTTCAGTCTACACCAGTAACAGCTACTCTTCAGTCTACACCAGTAACAGCTACTCTTTATAACACATCAGTAAGAGATACTATTTATAACACACCAGTAACAGCTACTCTTCAGTCTACACCAGTAACAGCTACTCTTCAGACCACACCAGTAACAGCTACTCTTCAGACCACACCAGTAACAGCTACTCTTCAGACCACACCAGTAACAGCTACCATTAAAGAGACATTAAGCAGTAAATAAAATGTAGATAGAATGATTTAGTCAAAGCAAAGATTTGCCTAAGAATAATATACAGATGTATTGTTTAAGTTATATTAGTTGCTTAAATATAGGAAACACAACTGTAATGCTTTAGTATCCAACACACAATTAAATATCAAGACACTTAATATGTATTTAGTAAACCAATTAAAACATGAAAATAACTCCCTTTAAAATACTCAAAGGGAAACTTAACTCCTTAATAACACTGTGGGGCCTATTTATCAAGCTCTGTACGGAGCTTGATGCCCCGTGTTTCGCTCACCAGAAACACAAGTTATGAAGCAGCGGTCTAAAGACATCTGCTCCATAACCTGTCCGTCTGCTCTGAGGCGGCGGACAGACATCGCCAGAAATCAACCCGATCGAATACGATCGGGTTGATTGACAACCCCTGCTAGGGGGTAAGTCGCACAGTTTTGGGCAGCAGATTAAAAATATATATGTATATAAGCATCTACATCCCCTCACTTTATTTAACCCCTTATAACTGCTTTGTACAGTTATTTTGTTTAAAAAATAAAAATGCTTAAATTTTTGATTTTAAGAAAGGAACTGTACACTTTATTTGGGGGGCAATTGGGGCACAATTTTTTAAATAACCAGAGGTCGGACTTCTTGTTAATTGTGCTAAGCGCAAAGTGCTCCTGTTAGTTTACAGGACCATTAACTAGCAACTTGTAATCGCTGGTTATTTAATGTGCGCCCGTAAACGGTGCAAAATGGCGCTTCACTTGTAATCTAGCCCTATATATTGCAAAGCTGTTTTAATGTGCATAACAAACATTCTCAGTGTTTCATGTATTTTTAAGTAAATCCATTGTGAGAAATATGAGAATCACACCCTCAAAAAATATTTAACATCATGTTAAAAATGAATCACCTCATTGAAAAAAATGTTTACATAATAAAATTATTAAAGAGACAGTAAAGTTAAAACATTTTAGCCACTAAATTAAACTTTTACCTTTAAATGTTAAATCAGTCTAACGTTGTAGAGCAAAAGCGCAGTGGAAACGTTTTAATTTATATTTTATACTTACCCAAACACGAATCCACCGGCCGCCTACAAATCCGGAGCATTTTTTCTATTGTTGCCATCATGGCCCCTGCAGCCAACAGTAGAGCAAACGTCCGTCTTTCTCAGTTTGACAGTGCGCATTAACTCTCGCCCTGCGCATGCGCACTACATCTAGCCAACAAAAATGTTCAAAGAAAATCTCAATGCTTCTTACATTGAGATTCTCTGGTTGACAGTGAGAGTATTGAGCATGCGCAAGGGAAGAGGGAATGCGCACTCCGGATTTGAATATGGGCGGTATAAAATGTATTGATTGAGATGACCTCCCTGCAGCACTTGATATGAATAAAAAAAATCTCTGGCGGGGGGGCGTGTCCGACTATCGACTGTGATGGCTGCTTTTTGAACTGGGCTCTGCTGAGGAGATGTTAAAACTGCTGCTTATCTCTCCTAAATTCATCCCATTAACCCAAACTTCAGCTATATGAAGATATCTATTTCTCGTGGAAAAGATCTAGGCAGTTTATGCTGTTAATTTTAGCCCAGCAGACCAGAATTGGTGAGGTGCGCAGCAGAGGCCTAGAGACGGCCTGAAACCTCATCTACCCCTCCATTGATCTGATAATACCGGATAAAGACCAGCCGATTGAGCTGAAGAATATTTCCTGTTCTACTAACAGAGCAGCATCTTTCTTACTATTCAAGTTGAGAGCTATTGCTAAACATGGACACTTGGGAGCGCAATATGGTGCAACTTGTGGAACTTTATTGCCGGGACTTACAGTTTGAGCTTTACAGCCTACTCATGTCTGCAAACTTCATGGAAAAGACCCTACCCAGAGAGATATGCTGGACAGCGGATGACTGTGGAGATAGTTCTATACCGCTGAGGAGAGATCGCGGACATAAGAACTCAGTAGCTATAGAGGTCACAGAGGACACACAGAGTACTCATATGGGGCAAGAGCCGAACAAAATGGCGGAAGAAATTATTCCTGACTCGGTGGCAGAGATCAATATTTCTACTTTTGATACTGCTCATACCCTAGAGACCACGCTTATGATATTTACAGCGGACAGTACTGAAGATGTGGAGTTGGTCTCGCTTCAACCACCAGCAGTGTCCTTACCGGGCTGCTCGGCTAAGTCACCTAGCAATACCATGATCTTCGCTCCACTAGGTGAGCAGCAAGTATGGCCTTCTGATGGCCACCCGTTGGAGCAGAATAATGGGGACTTATGCCTACCGGAGAAGCCGGAATCTTACTGGTTTGTTGCGGGTATTAGAGGGGTACCAGCCGTATCACATGACAGAGGCGATAGCGAAGTTTTGATGAGATGCTGGTCACTGCTGGATTTACAAGCTACATGGGCGGAAAACACTGCGCCAGACAAATCCACAGCACTAGTAAAATTTCTGCTCCAGCTACATGGTTTGCCTTGTGTAGCGGCTCACCTGGATGTCGCCCTGAGACTTGCTTTGGAGAGCGATGTGAAGGCTTATCGTCTGAAGGGTTTCTGGCGTTCTGGAATAGGGTGATATACCTATGCTACACGGCCGAGCTGTTACAGAACATTGCATATTTACTTGGCCATCCGTGTGAAGTAATCTATAGCAGATTGTACTGTGTCTTAGACAGACTGGATTGAACTATAAGGGGAGTACAATTGGTATGAGACTCTGTCCTGATATGGGATGCTGCTCATAGATATAGTTATTCCTAGTTGTAGTATGTGGTTCCACAGACATTTATCTGTAAATTGTGCCGGTATACTATCTTCTGTCCCTTATAGGTATTTAGCCCTGTCAGTGTCTGTGATAGGATATCTTTAACTTGCAGTCCTCTCTATATCCTAGTTAAGCTGCTTTACATCCTTAGGCAGTATTTTCAATATATTGTGTTGTTTTAGTTGATCATTCGTAAATGTTTAGAAATATATTTTAAGACTCCTCCTATACTGGCAGACACGATTCCCAACCCTAAGATATTAAGCTTTCCATCGCATAATTTGTACCACTATGCCCCGAGACCTCTGGCACTCCAGGATATATGTATGTTAACCCATGTTAGTCCAACACTGGCTCATAGTATTTTGCTCCATTTTCCCTTGATTGGATATATAATTAGTAGTAGATCTGTTGCATATAATATAACTGAGCATACAGTGCTACATGTTTGTTATACGTCTTACATGCCAGGTTGTATATATTACTGTGCTTATATATAATTTCGTGTGGCAAAGTCTATTATAAGATATTAAAAATCTGTTAAAATCTGACAGCGCTCAACCTTGTGTCTGTAGCTCCTAGTATTGTGGGTACCAGCGCCCCCAAAAAGGTGAATGTAGTGCTAAAAGTAAATACACAGAGCGCCTCCTAAAAGGCTAAGACACTAGTAGTGACAAGATTATTTAAATAAAAAAATATTGAAATTCTATAGGGGTATATAAAATATTTTATAAGCTACTTATAGCTAAAATATACAAACAAGATACAAAAGTGGATCCACTTAAAATTAACAATAAAATATGCATATATCTATATAAAAAACAATACAATTGTGGTTAAAAACCACAACAATATACAATCTTAATCACAAAATAAATTACAATAAAACAGCTGTTGATGGTTGGATAAAAAATATAAATATATAAAAACATCAATTTACTGAGTAGGTGTCCATAAATATGTAGGTCCCAAACTTTAAATTCTTTCCAGAGAGTGAATGTCCAATATGAAGATTCTATTTTAAACAGTTATCCTTATATATCCCTCGATAAACGGTGAAATGATGAAGTGTGTAAAAAAGAAAAACGTAGTGGTTTTCAAATCAAATTTCAAAAATTATTGTGAATATCCAAAAAATCCTGAAAAGATGATGTGATGAAGTGGGCGTGAATAATCAAAAATGTGTGTACACAAAAATGAAAAAAGGAAAAAGGAAAAAATGTGAAAAAATAATCCAAATGAATATTTAGGATGTGTTAAAGTGAATAACACACTTATAAAGTGACCCTTATGTGAATACAAGATGTGAAGAGATGCTCCTAAAAAGTTATTCCTGTGTGTAAACGATGAAAAAATACAGAAATGGATCCTATGTCTCAGGGATCAATTCATTCAAAGATATACCTGTAATAAAACAAATATAACATAGTGCAAAACTGCTATTCAAACTTAGTCAGTAATTGAAAAGAAGCTTACCATATATGTCAACGCGTTTTGGCCCTAAGAACTGGGCCTTTATCAAGACTATAGATGGATTTAGCATGGTAGCTCCTTTTATAGCTATTACTGGCCAATAAGTGCCAGTGTTGTTTTGGCGCCAAAAAAATAACCTCTACTTCCTGTTCCTGTTGACCTGGAAGTAAAAAAATAACCTCTACTTCCTGTTCCTGTTGACCTGGAAGTAAAAAATATATAACCTCTACTTCCTGTTCCTGATGACCTGGAAGTACTATTGAGTTTATTCTATTTTTGTATATATGTTCCTAGTTTCATGGTAAATTCATGCTATGTTTCAAATAAAGTACATGTTCATTTTAATTGGTTTCATTAATATTTGAAAGATAATATTTGCCTAAAATCGGCAAACCGGAAGTGTGTGTTCAGTCATTTATCACCATGGAAACCAATATAAGAGTGAATGAATAGAACAATTTTCAGTCATATATTTAGATTTACCATGCCTGATCTGAAAATAGGCTTAATCTATCCTAAGGTAACTAGCTATTTTTGAAAATTGTAAAGCTGCTTGTTAGGCCCTTCTTTGACAGAAAAGACGAGTGAATGAAAAATGTATTCTACTTAGGGAAGACATCAAAGTAATAAATATTATAGTGGATATGACACTATTAAGGAATAAAATAGAAGATTTTTATTTAAAAAATATAACAATCTAAAAGGGTCCTAAAATGTAAGCAATAATATCACTGTCCCTATAGAGATATCTATTTAGGAAAAGCGTATAGAATGTCTTCTGGAATGTCATAAAAAATCATATTTTGATATATAGAAATATCAAGAAACCTATTAAGATAAACATTGTCATATAGCCTCCTATATAGAGACGACCCAGGGCTAAAAAAC
The DNA here is from genome assembly GCF_027579735.1 of Bombina bombina. Classification (NCBI taxonomy): domain Eukaryota; kingdom Metazoa; phylum Chordata; class Amphibia; order Anura; family Bombinatoridae; genus Bombina; species Bombina bombina. The sequence continues at coordinate 210,878,761 of NC_069505.1, forward strand.
ATTGGAATGATAAACATGATAAAAACATTAGGATAATGAACATCGATTGTAAACAATTAAAATATAATTAAATTGTTCGAATGATAAACATGATAAAAACATTAGGATAATGAACATCGATTGTAAACATAATTAAAGTATGTAAAAATTAGAATATTAAAATATTTCAATATTTGAAACTCTCCATCAGTAATAGTAATGCAAAGTGGCAGGTGAAGAGGGGGGTGCATGGTTATATTAACAGAAGTACTTGAAATCACAATTACAATAAGACCTATCTCTTTCAAATGCCTACATATACTCTATACGGGGGTGTGCCTAATCTATGCTAGTATGAAAATACATGCACCTATTTAAGCTACACCTATAGGATAGAATAATAACAGCGGCTATAATCTTAAATTAAGAAGATGAGATAGATCTTCTTTGTTATTAAGACCCTTAGGGTAAAGGCAATCTAAATTGAAAATCCATTTTGATTCAGCAGTTAATAGTTTCTTTTCATAGTTCCCCCCTCTCCAATTGGCTGTAACCAATTGGATACCTATGTAGCTAAGATCTTTTTGTCTTCCCTGATGTTGCTGCGTGAAATGCCGATATAGTGGTGTGTCTACATTTTTATGCTTGATTTTTAACAGGTGTTCTTTGATTCTGTCTTTCAAAAGTCTGGAGGTCTGGCCTACATATTGTAGACCACAGTTACATTGTATCATATAGATGACCCCCTTACTTGTACATCTTATTGTATCTTTAATTTCATACTTCACTTTAGAATTGTGTGAAATAAAGTTTCGCGTTTTTATTCCCCTTTCACACGCTTTACAGTTTATACAAGGAAAGAAACCCCTTAGGTTTCTACCAAAGACATCTTTGCTAGTTGTTTTCGGAGTCTTGGGAACACTAGGGGACAATACGTTCTTGAGATTATTGGCTTTCCTGTAAATAAATGTGGGGTTAGGTGGAAGATTTTCTCCTATAATTTCATCGTCTTTCAGGAGTGGCCAATGTTTTCGGATTATTCTTTCTATTAGATATCTATTTTCGCTATATCCTGTAATGAATGGGACAATAAGAGTATCTTCACTATTGGTTGACAAGCCCATCTTATTTTTGTTTTTATTTTTATATTTCAATAAGTCTCTTCTATCTTTATTCCGGACTTCTTCCATATTTTGGTTTAGGCTATCCTCTTCGTAGCCTCTCTCTAAGAATTTCCCTTTAAGTATTGTTGCTTGTTCTTCCCACTTTTCTGGGTTTGAACAATTTTTCTTAAGGCGAAGAAATTGTCCCTTAGGAATATTGGATTTCCACTTGAAATGATGGCAACTCTCCTGGTGGATATAATTATTACAGTCCACTTCTTTGAAGAAAGTGGATGTTTCCAATATTCCATTTTTCACCTCAATTTTCAGGTCTAGAAATGTAATTTCAAAAGTGAATCTTAAGTTTTTGGTATTATTGTTCATAACCTGTATTGTGTGTAATAGGTCCTCCTTTGTGCCTTTCCATATCATTAAAATGTCATCAATATAGCATGCATAGAGGACCAGGTCCGCGCTAGCTGGGCAGGATTCCCAAAATATGTGTTCCCACTGCCCCATATATAAATTAGCGTAGCTCGGCGCGAACCTGGTCCCCATCGCTGTGCCACACGTCTGTCTGTAAAAAATACCCTTATGATTAAAATAGTTATGTGTTAAAATATATTTTATCGCATCAAGAATAAAATTTCTCTGTAATTCTGGTACTTCTTCATCTTTTTTCAGGAAAAGTTCCACCGCCTCTATACCTCCCTCATGGGGTATGCTAGTATAGAGGGATGTGACGTCGCATGTAGCTAATATGTAATTGTCATTCCATTCTATATTATTCAATATGTTCAGAACCTGGGTTGAATCTTTAAGGTAGGATGGTAGTCCCATAACATATCTCTGAAGGTTTCTGTCAACATATTCCGACAGATTGCTTGTCAATGATCCGATGCCTGAAATTATTGGTCTACCCGGTGGGTTCACCAAGGACTTATGTATCTTAGGGAGGTAGTATATTACCGGAGTTATTGGGTCTTTTGTCCCTATATACTTGAACTCCTTATCGTTCAGTATTCCATTGTTTTTGGCTTCTCCTAAGAGTCTGTCTAACTCCCTTTTGTAACCCTCAACCGGGTTCTGTTTCAATACTTCATAAGTTTGGTCATCAGATAAAATTCTATGACATTCTTGATCGTAGTCTTCTTTATTCAGGACAACAATCCCCCCACCCTTGTCCGCTGGTTTGATGACCACATTGTGGTTTTTTTCCAATTTCCTAATGGTGTGCAGTTGTTCTTTAGACAAATTATGTTTGTATTAGTTCAATTTTTTAGCTTTTATGTCTCTTATTTCTTTGACTACCATTGTCTCGAATGTTTCAATGGCATTACCCTTACTAGTCACTGGAAAAAAAGACGATTTGGGTTTTAGATCGGTGTGTCGATATGGGCTCAACCTTAAATCATTGTTAGCTACATCTATATTTCCATAATAAGATGTATAAGATTCTAAAGGAGATTTTATGAAGTGCCTTTTTAAGGTCATTCTTCTGATGAATTCCTTTGCATTAACAAAGGTTTCAAATTTGTTAGGCCTTTAGATGGAGCAAAGGACAAACCATAATTTAATATTGAAGTTTCCTTTTCTGATAGTATTACAGTACTTAAATTATAGATTCCTCCGGATGATGAAACAGTATTAGATGTGTTCTTTTGCTTATTTTCATTCTCATTTGTATTCTTATTTACCCTTTGATTTTTATTCTTATTCAATTTCTTTCCTCCTCTCTTGCTTCTACGAGTTTTCTTTTTTCCTTAGGTGTAAGAAATTCCTCTGGATGTGAGTTTTTGCTTTTTGTTGATGTTCTGTCTATTACTCTGGGTACTGGCTGATGTGCCCCTAAAAAAGAATGGCCTGAGGATGAGGCTTGATCTGTTTTATTGCCTGTAGCTATGTTAGAATTCTGTTCCTCAGTCTGTTCAGGTCTCTTGTTCGGTGTACGTTTCTGTACACCTGTATCCCTCCTCATATTTTTCTGATCCAGAGGTAGAAATCTATTATTATTGTTATAATAATTTCTTTTCCAGTTGCCCCCTTTATTATATTGATCTCTATTGCCTTGATGGGGATTACCCCATCTAACTCGCTCATCCCAAGAGTTAGCATTATTACGGTAACTGTAGTCATCATTATACCATCTGTTATTCGCATAATGATGGTTATAGTGTGGAGTAGTATGTCTCCTATCTTGTGGAGAAAAGTGGGAGGAGACGTTATTCCCATCATTATTAAATTGATGCCTTGTACGAGATGGATCTGGATAGTGTCTATAATTTTGATATGATCTATAATTGTTTGTATTATAGGTTCGATCTCTGTAATTTTCTTCCCACCTATTATTCTGTCTGAGAGGTGTTTGTGGCAGTGGGTTATCTGTGAATACAGGTCTTCTATTATATGATCTCTCCCATCTCTCATTATGATTAAAATTACGTGTAGGCAAATATTATCTTTCAAATATTAATGAAACCAATTAAAATGAACATGTACTTTATTTGAAACATAGCATGAATTTACCATGAAACTAGGAACATATATACAAAAATAGAATAAACTCAATAGTACTTCCAGGTCATCAGGAACAGGAAGTAGAGGTTATATATTTTTTACTTCCAGGTCAACAGGAACAGGAAGTAGAGGTTATTTTTTTACTTCCAGGTCAACAGGAACAGGAAGTAGAGGTTATTTTTTTGGCGTCAAAACAACACTGGCACTTATTGGCCAGTAATAGCTATAAAAGGAGCGACCATGCTAAATCCATCTATAGTCTTGATAAAGGCCCAGTTCTTAGGGCCGAAATGCGTTGACATATATGGTAAGCTTCTTTTCAATTACTGACTAAGTTTGAATAGCAGTTTTGCACTATGTTATATTTTATTACAGGTATATCTTTGAATGAATTGATCCCTGAGACATAGGATCCATTTCTGTATTTTTTCATCGTTTACACACAGGAATAACTTTTTAGGAGCATCTCTTCACATCTTGTATTCACATAAGGGTCACTTTATAAGTGTGTTATTCACTTTAACACATCCTAAATATTCATTTGGATTATTTTTTCACATTTTTTCCTTTTTTCTTTTTTCATTTTTGTGTACACACATTTTTGATTATTCACGCCCACTTCATCACATCATCTTTTCAGGATTTTTTGGATATTCACAATAATTTTTGAAATTTGATTTGAAAACCACTACGTTTTTCTTTTTTACACACTTCATCATTTCACCGTTTATCGAGGGATATATAAGGATAACTGTTTAAAATAGAATCTTCATATTGGACATTCACTCTCTGGAAAGAATTTAAAGTTACATATTTATGGACACCTACTCAGTAAATTGATGTTTTTATATATTTATATTTTTTATCCAACCATCAACAGCTGTTTTATTGTAATTTATTTTGTGATTAAGATTGTATATTGTTGTCATTTTTAACCACAATTGTATTGTTTTTTATATAGATATATGCATATTTTATTGTTAATTTTAAGTGGATCCACTTTTGTATCTTGTTTGTATATTTTAGCTATAAGTAGCTTATAAAATATTTTATATACCCCTATAGAATTTCAATATTTTTTTATTTAAATAATCTTGTCACTACTAGTGTCTTAGCCTTTTTGGGGGCGCTGGTACCCACAATACTAGGAGCTACAGACACAAGGTTGAGCGCTGTCAGATTTTAACAGATTTTTATCATCCCCTTATCCAGCCATCTTACAGCAGCCATCCCTGGTAGTGACATGCATACTATTATAATATGGATTTTACAAAATCCATAAGACAGGAAATAACCCTTGAGATTGACCATATTGTACCTAATCCAGATCCTAACAGTACAACTCCTATAGATTATCCATCTATTTTTAAAAAATTAGAGAAATTATTGATTCAGGAGGTTAAATACAAAGCAGAAATCACATTCCTTAAGAAATGCCTAGAACTCAATATAATACCTAAAGGGCTACTTATTAAGAAAGAATGTGCCTTTCCATTAGAGAAAACAGAATCTATAAGCAAATGGTAAGAAATTCTGATTGAGACTTCACGGAAATTAATGCAGGTCATAATTGATCACAGGAAATCTATACTTATTGGTGTAGATATAGAGATTAAAACCAATGAAGACAATCTCATAGGCCCAGAAGGAGTAATCTTTGAGACCAAAGACCTTTTAGATAGAAAAGAAAACCTCACGAAGAAGATCAACAAAATAAGGGAAGATATCACTAACAAGAAATCAAGGAAATTAAACAAAGAATTACAACAGATGAAACAGAATGAACAGAATGAGACTGAAATATATACACCTAACAATACCAATGAGACTGGAACTAATGATGGGGTCACTACACAATCTAATGAGAGAGCGGAATGGGAAGAAGTATCACATCAGAGAGGGAGGCGAACATTTAGACCGCCACACAGAAGAAACAGATACGATTCTAACCCATACTCTTTTGATGACTCTAGACGTAATTTTAATCATAATGAGAGATGGGAGAGATCATATAATAGAAGACCTGTATTCACAGATAACCCACTGCCACAGACACCTCTCAGACAGAATAATAGGTGGGAAGAAAATTACAGGGATCGAACCTATAATACAAACAATTATAGATCATATCAAAATTATAGACACTATCCAGATCCATCTCGTACAAGGCATCAATTTAATAATGATGGGAATAACGTCTCCTCCCACTTTTCTCCACAAGATAGGAGACATACTACTCCACACTATAACCATCATTATGCAAATAACAGATGGTATAATGATGACTACAGTTACCGTAATAATGCTAACTCTTGGGATGAGAGAGTTAGATGGGGTAATCCCCATCAAGGCAATAGAGATCAATATAATAAAGGGGGCAACTGGAAAAGAAATTATTATAACAATAATAATAGATTTCTACCTCTGGATCAGAAAAATATGAGGAGGGATACAGGTGTACAGAAACATACACTGAACAAGAGACCTGAACAGACTGAGGAACAGAGTTCTAACATAGCTACAGGCAATAAAACAGATCAAGCCTCATCCTCAGGCCATTCGTTTTTAGGGGCACATCAGCCAGTACCCAGAGTAATAGACAGAACATCAACAAAAAGAAAAAACTCACATCCAGAGGAATTTCTTACACCTACGGAAAAAAGAAAACTTGTAGAAGCAAGAGAGGAGGAAAGAAATTGAATAAGAATAAAAATCAAAGGGTAAATAAGAATACAAATGAGAATGAAAATAAGCAAAAGAACACATGTAATACTGTTTCATCATCCGGAGGAATCTATAATTTAAGTACTGTAATACTATCTGAAAAGGAAACTTCAATATTAAATTATGGTTTGTCCTTTGCTCCATCTAAAGGCCTAAACAAATTTGAAACCTTTGTTAATGCAAAGGAATTCATCAGAAGAATGACCTTAAAAAGGCACTTCATAAAATCTCCTTTAGAATCTTATACATCTTATTATGGAAATATAGATGTAGCTAACAATGATTTAAGGTTGAGCCCATATCGACACATCGATCTAAAACCCAAATCGTCTTTTTTTCCAGTGACTATTAAGGGTAATGCCATTGAAACATTCGAGACAATGGTAGTCAAAGAAATAAGAGACATAAAACCTAAAAAATTTAACAAATACAAACATAATTTGTCTAAAGAACAACTGCACACCATTAGGAAATTGGAAAAAAACAGAATTTATGCTTACCTGATAAATTACTTTCTCCAATGGTGTGTCCGGTCCACGGCGTCATCCTTACTTGTGGGAATATCTCTTCCCCAACAGGAAATGGCAAAGAGTCCCAGCAAAGCTGGCCATATAGTCCCTCCTAGGCTCCGCCCACCCCAGTCATTCGACCGACGGACAGGAGGAAAAAATAGGAGAAACCATAGGGTGTCGTGGTGACTGTAGTTAAAGAAAATAATTCATCGGACCTGATTAAAAAACCAGGGCGGGCCGTGGACCAGACACACCGTTGGAGAAAGTAATTTATCAGGTAAGCATAAATTCTGTTTTCTCCAACATTGATGTGTCCAGTCCACGGCGTCATCCTTACTTGTGGGAACCAATACCAAAGCTTTAGGACACGGATGAAGGGAGGGAACAAATCAGGTCACCTAAACGGAAGGCACCACGGCTTGCAAAACCTTTCTCCCAAAAATAGTCTCCGAAGAAGCAAAAGTATCAAATTTGTAAAATTTGGCAAAAGTGTGCAGTGAAGACCAAGTCGCTGCCTTACATATCTGATCAACAGAAGCCTTATTCTTGAAGGCCCATGTGGAAGCTACAGCCCTAGTGGAGTGAGCTGTGATTCTTTCAGGAGGCTGCCGTCCGGCAGTCTCATAAGCCAATCGGATGATGCTTTTAAGCCAAAAGGAAAGAGAGGTAGAAGTTGCTTTTTGACCTCTCCTTTTACCAGAATAGACGACAAACAGAGAAGAAGTTTGTCTGAACTCTTTTGTAGCTTCTAAGTAGAACTTTAGAGCACGGACTACATCAAAATTGTGTAGTTCCTTCTTTGAAACTGGATTCGGACACAAAGAAGGTACAACTATCTCCTGATTAATATTTTTGTTGGAAACAACCTTTGGTAGAAAACCAGGTTTAGTACGCAGAACAACCTTATCTGAATGGAACACCAGATAGGGTGGAGTACACTGTAGAGCAGATAACTCAGAAACTCTTCTAGCAGAAGAAATAGCAACCAAAAACAAAACTTTCCAAGATAACAACTTAATATCTATGGAATGTAAAGGTTCAAACGGAACCCCTTGAAGAACTGAAAGAACTAGATTTAAACTCCAGGGAGGAGTCAAAGGTCTGTAAACAGGCTTGATCCTAACCAGAGCCTGAACAAATGCTTGAACATCTGGCACAACTGCCAGTCGTTTGTGTAGTAGGACAGATAAAGCAGAAATCTGTCCCTTTAGAGAACTCGCAGATAATCCTTTATCCAAACCTTCTTGTAGAAAGGAAAGAATCCTAGGAATCTTTATCTTATTCCATGGGAATCCCTTGGATTCACACCAGCAGATATATCTTTTCCATATTTTATGGTAAATCTTTCTAGTTACCGGTTTTCTGGCTTGAACCAGAGTATCTATCACGGAATCTGAAAACCCACGCTTTGATAGAATCAAGCGTTCAATCTCCAAGCCGTCAGCTAGAGGGAGACCAGATTTGGATGTTCGAATGGACCCTGAACAAGAAGGTCCTGTCTCAAAGGTAGCTTCTATGGTGGAACCGATGACATATTCACCAGGTCTGCATACCAAGTCCTGCGTGGCCATGCAGGAGCTATCAAGATCACAGAGGCCCTCTCCTGTTTGATCCTGGCTACCAGCCTGGGAATGAGAGGAAACGGTGGAAACACATAAGCTAGGTTGAAGGTCCAAGGCGCTACTAGTGCATCCACTAGAGTCGCCTTGGGATCCCTGGATCTGGACCCGTAGCAAGGAACCTTGAAGTTCTGACGAGACGCCATCAGATCCATATCTGGAATGCCCCATAGTTGCGTCAACTGGGCAAAGATCTCCGGGTGGAGTTCCCACTCCCCCGGATGGAATGTCTGACGACTCAAATAATCCGCTTCCCAGTTTTCCACACCTGGAATGTGGATCGCAGATAGGTGGCAGGAGTGATTCTCAGCCCATTGTATTATTTTGGTCACTTCTTTCATCGCCAGGGAACTCCTTGTTCCCCCCTGATGATTGAGATACGCAACAGTCGTCATGTTGTCTGACTGGAATCTTATGAATCTGGCCTTTGCTAGCTGAGGCCAAGCCCTGAGAGCATTGAATATTGCTCTTAGTTCCAGAATGTTTATCGGGAGAAGAGACTCTTCCCGAGACCACAGTCCCTGAGCTTTCAGGGATTCCCAGACCGCGCCCCAGCCGACTAGGCTGGCGTCGGTCGTGACGATGACCCACTCTGGACTGCGGAAGCTCATTCCCTGGGATAGGTGATCCTGGGTTAGCCACCAACGGAGTGAGTCTCTGGTCTTCTGATCTACTTGAATCACTGGAGACAAGTCTGTATAGTCCCCATTCCACTGTTTCAGCATGCACAGTTGTAATGGTCTTAGATGAATTCGCGCAAAAGGAACTATGTCCATTGCCGCAACCATCAAACCTACTACTTCCATGCACTGAGCTACGGAAGGACGAGGAATAGAATGAAGAACTTGACAAGCGTTTAGAAGTTTTGACTTTCTGACTTCTGTCAAGAAAATCCTCATTTCAAAGGAATCTATTATTGTTCCCAAGAAGGGAACTCTTGTCGACGGAGACAGGGAACTTTTTTCTATGTTCACCTTCCATCTGTGAGATCTGAGAAAGGCCAGAACGATGTCTGAGTGAGCCTTTGCCTTTGAAAGAGACGACGCTTGTACTAGAATGTCGTCCAAGTACGGTACTACTGCAATGCCCCTTGGTCTTAGAACCGCTAGAAGGGATCCGAGTACCTTTGTGAAAATCCTTGGAGCAGTGGCTAACCCGAATGGGAGTGCCACAAACTGGTAATGTTTGTCCAGAAAGGCGAACCTTAGGAACTGATGATGTTCTTTGTGGATAGGGATATGCAGATACGCATCCTTTAGATCCACGGTAGTCATAAATTGACCTTCCTGAATTGTGGGTAGAATCGTTCGAATGGTTTCCATCTTGAACGATGGTACTCTGAGAAATTTGTTTAGGATCTTTAACCCCTTAATGACCGGACCATTTTTCAATTTTCTTACCCTTAATGACAATGGCTATTTTTACATTTCTGCAGTGTTTGTGTTTAGCTGTAATTTTCCTCTTACTCATTTACTGTACCCACACATATTATATACTGTTTTTCTCGCCATTAAATGGACTTTCTAAAGGTACCATTATTTTCATCATATCTTATAATTTACTATAAAAAAATATAAAATATGGGGGCGGAGCTAGCCAGCAGCAGGAGCAGACGTGTGGGTCCATAGCTCTCTGTACAAAATGACCAAAAATTATCACAAGACCAAAATTCTGCCTAAATAAGTATTAAAAAAGGGAGCCTTGGGATGTACACATGATCCTGAATATCGCAAGAGGGGTTTTGAGAAAAGACATCTGACGGAGCGATCCCTGTTACTCATGGAGCCTAAGGCCTGACCATCGGATCCGATGATCCCAAAGCTATCCCTTCACACGTGCCTAGCCTCATAGTTGGGAATATGGATATTCTGTCTGAGGTGCAACAAATCCACTTTTCAGGACGCTAAATTCACTATCGTATTTAAGTGGGACACTCACAGCAGCGATCAAGAGTGGAGATGGACAATGGTGCAATGTGTTCTGGCGCGAACCGACATCTTAGAACCATAGTGAGTGCACTGCTAGCTGTGTGGAATCTCCTGGATGTTATAGACTTCCAACCCTAATCCACAACGCAATCCCTCATAGGTAAAAATAATAGCAATCATCGTTAAAATGGAAGACCTCTCTTCCTTAATACATGCTCTCCTTACCAGCATAGAGGGAAAAATGACACGTAACTTTAGCAGCCTTACTCAGCTAATCAGAGGGGGAAATGCTGAGGACCCCACTCCAGCGGATGAATCGCCAGATAACCAGAATGAGGACTGCGGGGATACCGCCACGAAACAGAAAATTCCTCCTACTTCATCTATTGAGTCCCAGGTTAGTGCAGTCGGCTATATGCCATACGGCACTATGTATACGGAAGCCAGAAGCTCAGAGGGCCAGACCTCAGTCAAGCTGTGTGAAAACAGAGGTTCCAGTCATCTCGATGCAAGCTGCGGGTGGAAAGGTCTAATGAGCTGCGGTACGTTTGACTGTCTGGGCCCCTTCACTAACTCTCTCACTAGCTGCCTACATTCATCTGCACAGTGGCGGAGCCCGTTTACTAGCCCTGTTACTAACTGTCTGTTAATTGATCTAGTCACCAGCTACTTCCACCAGCCTGCAAAGTGGCGTTTTTCTTCATACGACTCCCCTGCACTAGATCAGATATACCGAAGGGGTATTGGCTAAAGCAAAACATAATAGACGTTCCCTTACACGATGGTACAGCTTTATGCTTTTCATGACACTTTTTTCATATATAGAGCTCTCCACCTGGGACACTGGCTCTTTAGCTAGTATATATGATGACATCAGTAATGTCTGATTTTCCATGTATAAATTTACCTTAGTTAATAACGCACGTTCAGAATGTTTTTGTTGAAATTCTAGATAGATGAAAGATGGTTAGTTCTTCCTTTAAAGCTTACACTTACGTAATGTGCTTTTGCCAATATCACATTCAAATAGACACTCTTATCATTGCTATTTTTCAGCTGCACAAATCTATGTTATATTAGGGAACAGTTCATATACTGTATATCTTTGCACAGCTAGGTTTTGCCGCATGTGTGTTTATCCCTATTAAATGTGCATTTGTTGTGACTAAATGATATATGTTAAGGTAATGTGTGTATGACAATGTTACACTGATCATCAGAGTTATAACTGATGGGGTTTATGTTATGACAAGTGTACTAGGTTAGAGTCTCTGTCAAAGTCCATAGGTTCAGTTAAATGTGTTAATATTTTTTTTTTTTTGTATGTTAGGTCCTTTTGTTTATATATTACTTGTATATTACTAGAAACATTCTACTATAATGCACCCCATCCCCTGTTACTTATGATATTGGTGTGTCGCCGGCGGCCGAGGTGACACACTCAGTCTCCTTTAGTATACCTTGGGGTGATGCTTAGCTAAGCTTCTGGGACCTAACACTATATTATTTAACTGATTAAATGTATATTAACACTTCATGACTCAGATCATTTATAAATAATCCTCGCAGTCATGGTTAACTTAGGTGGGCAAACTCATATTTATCCCCTTCTATATTCAGACCTTGATGTCATGTGGTTAACACTAGACCTCTTTATTATACCTTTTCATATATATTGATAATTTATCCATATTTGCTGTCCTTTTAAAGAAATATTGGTTATTGTCCTGCACAGTATATATTTGTAATACCTCCCCCCCCCCCCCTCCGGGTTAAGGAGAGCTCCTGAGGGGTAATATTTCTTTCTTTCGAATATTCACCCAATTTGGTGTATTCTTCAGCGGTATTAATCCGCCCTATGACACCAATTCACCTCGTTCATATTATACACCTCTTTAGGTTTAAGAACCATCCTCTATGTCATGAGAGGGAATTGGTGTCCTAATTAGTTAATTGTTGGAACATCTTTTATATTTTATCTCTACCTCCTTCTTTACATTATGTAAAGCAGCACCACGTATATATGGGGGAAAAAGGTATCTCTCATCAGTGTTTATAATTCCACATATGTTTGTTTGTAATATCACTCTATTAGACGGAATATCACGATAAAGAGGTACGGTAGCATCTGATCTTAAAAAATAATAAACCAATAGGGTATCAATGTAAATCTTATAGTATATTTACCCGAGGTATGCTAGTCAGCCGGTAGGGTATTTATGTATTTTAACATGTATTTTATGATTTACTACTGTTTTTAGACATGTTCAATTTGAAATAACTTGTTTTCTTGTTTATGTATGAACATGATTTTGCTAAATACCCTAATAAAAATCTTTGATTTAAAAAAAATAAAATATAAAATATGAGGAAAAAATTGAAAAAAAACACACTTTTTCTAACTTTTACCCCCAAAATCTGTTACACATCTACAACCACCAAAATACACCCATTCTAAATAGTTTCTAAATTTTGTCCTGAGTTTAGAAATACCCAATGTTTACACGTTCTTTGCTTTTTTTGCAAGTTATAGGGCCATAAATACAAGTAGCACTTTGCTATTTCCAAACCACTTTTTTTCAAAATTAGCGCTAGTTACATTGGAACACTAATATCTTTCAGGAATCCCTGAATATCCCTTGACATGTATATATTTATATTTAGAAGACATCCCAAAGCATTGATCTAGACCCATTTTGGTATATTCCATGCCACCATTTCACCGCCAAATGCGATCAAATAAAAAAAATTGTTGACTTTTTCACAATTTTTTTCACTAACATTAGGTTTCTCGCTGAATTTATTTACAAACATCTTGTGCAATTATGGCATAAATGGTTGTAAATACTTCTCTGGGATCCCCTTTGTTCAGAATTAGCAGACCTATATGGATTTGGCGTTGCTTTTTGGTAATTAGAAGGCCGCTAAATGCCGCTGCACACCACACGTGTATTATGCCCAGCCGTGAAGGGGTTAATTAGGGAGCTTGTAGGGAGCTTTTAGGTTTAATTTTAGCTTTAGTGTAGTGTAGTAGACAACCCAAATTATTGATATAGGCCCATTTTGGTATATTTCATGCCACCATTTCACCGCCAAATACGATCAAATAAAAAAAAAACTTAAATTTTTCACAATTTTAGGTTTCTCACTGAAATTATTTACAAACAGCTTGTGCAATTATGGCACAAATGGTTGTAAATGCTTCTCTGGGATCCCCTTTGTTCAGAAATAGCAGATATATATGGCTTTGGTGTTGCTTTTTGGTAATAATAAGGCCGTTAAATACTGCTGCGCACCACACTTGTAATATGCCCAGCAGTTAAGGGGTTAATTAGGTAGCTTGTGGGGTTAATTTTTAGCTTTAGTGTAGAGATCAGCCTCCCACCTGACACATCCCACCCCCTGATCCCCCCCTGACCCCCCTCAAACAGCTCTGTTCCCTCCCCACCTCACAATTGTCACCGCCATCTTATGTACTGGCAGAAAGTCTGCCAGTACTGAAATAAAAATATTTTTTTTAATTTTTTTTATTTTTTGGCATAAAGTCTGCAGTGATAGATCCCCCCTTACCCCACAACCTCCCTGATCCCCCCCTTACATCTTTCTAACCCTCCCCCTCTGTCTATATGCCGCCATCTTGGGTACTGGCAGCTGTCTGCCAGTACCCAATTTGCCCCCCAAAATAGTTTTTTTTTAACTTTTTTAATAAAAAATATATGTTTGCTGTAGTGTAGCTGGCCCCCCTAAATAATATTCAACCCTCCCCCTCCCAGATCCCTTATTACAGAACAAAGATGCCACTGCATCTAGATCGATCTTTTTTTTTTTTTTTTGTGTGGGCTGTTGTAAATTTTGAGGCATCACTACAATACCTTGTAAGCAGCTGGAAGCGATCAAGATCGCTTCCAGCACTTCAGACAACAGAGGACGTACCAGGTACGTCAGCTGTCATTAAGGGAAGTTTTTTCTATGACGTACCTGGCACGTCCTCTGTCATTAAGGGGTTAAATCCAGGATTGGTCTGATAGTTCCCTCTTTTTTGGGAACTACAAACAGATTTGAGTAAAATCCCATTCCTTGTTCCGCCGTTGGAACTGGGTGTATCACCCCCATCTTTAACAGGTCTTCTACACAATGTAAGAATGTCTGTCTCTTTATTTGGTTTGAGGATAAGTGAGACATGTGGAACCTTCCCCTTGGGGGTAGTTCCTTGAATTCCAGAAGATAACCCTGAGAAACTATTTCTAGCGTCCAGGGATCCTGAACATCTCTTGCCCAAGCCTGAGCAAAGAGAGAGAGTCTGCCCCCCACTAGATCCGGTCCCGGATCGGGGGCTACTCCTTCATGCTGTTTTGTTAGCAGCGGCAGGCTTCTTGGCCTGCTTACCCTTGTTCCAGCCTTGCATCGGGTTCCAGGCTGCTTTGGTCTGTGAGGTATTACCCTCCTGCTTAGAGGATGCAGAATTAGAGCCCGGTCCGTTCCTGAAATTACGAGAGGAACGAAAATTAGACTTATTCTTGGCTTTGAAAGGCCTATCTTGTGGGAGGGCGTGGCCCTTTCCCCCAGTGATGTCTGAGATAATCTCTTTCAATTCTGGCCCAAAGAGAGTTTTACCCTTGAAGGGGATATTAAGCAATTTTGTCTTGGATGATACATCCGCTGACCAAGACTTTAGCCAAAGCGCTCTGCGCGCCACAATTGCAAACCCTGAATTTTTCGCCGCTAATCTAGCTATTTGCAAAGCGGCATCTAAAATAAAGGAGTTAGCCAACTTAAGTGCGTGAACTCTGTCCATAACCTCCTCATATGGAGTCTCTCTACTGAGCGACTTTTCTAGTTCCTCGAACCAGAACCACGCTGCTGTAGTGACAGGAACAATGCACGAAATGGGTTGAAGAAGGTAACCTTGCTGTATAAAAATCTTTTTAAGCAAACCCTCCAATTTTTTATCCATAGGATCTTTGAAAGCACAATTATCCTCGATAGGAATAGTAGTGCGCTTGTTTAGAGTAGAAACTGCCCCCTCGACCTTAGGGACTGTCTGCCATAAGTCCTTTCTGGGGTCGACCATAGGAAATAATTTCTTAAATATAGGAGGGGGAACAAAAGGTATGCCGGGCTTCTCCCATTCCTTATTCACTATGTCCGCCACCCGCTTGGGTATAGGAAAAGCGTCGGGGTGCACCGGAACCTCTAGGAACTTGTCCATCTTGCATCATTTTTCTGGAATGACCAGGTTGTCACAATCATCCAGAGTAGATAACACCTCCTTAAGCAGTGCGCGGAGATGTTCTAATTTAAATTTAAATGTCACAACATCAGCTTCAGCATGTTGGGAAATTTTTCCTGAATCTGAAATTTCCCCATCTGACAAAACCTCCCTCATGACCCCTTCAGATTGGTGTGAGGGTATGACAGAACAATTATCATCAGCGCCCTCCTGCTCTTCAGTGTTTAAAACAGAGCAATCGCGCTTTCTCTGATATGCAGGCATTTTGGATAAAATATTTGCTATGGAGTTATCCATTACAGCCGTCAATTGTTGCATGGTAATAAGCATTGGCGCGCTAGAAGTACTAGGGGCCTCCTGCATGGGCAAAACTGGTGTAGACACAGAAGGAGATGATGTAGAACCATGTCTACTCCCTTCATCTGAAGAATCATCTTGGGCAACTTCATTATCTGTGACAGTACTGTCCTTACTTTTTTTGGACGCTTTGGCACAATTATCACATAATTTAGAAGGGGGAGACACATTGACTTTCATACATATAGAACATAGCTTATCTGAAGGCACAGACATGTTAAACAGGCTTAAACTTGTCAGTAAAACACAAAAACTGTTTTAAAACAAAACCGTTACTGTCTCTTTAAATTTTAAACAGAGCACACTTTATTACTGAATATGTGAAAAAATATGAAGGAATTGTTCAAAATTTACCAAAATTTCACCACAGTGTCTTAAAGCATTAAAAGTATTGCACACCAATTTTCAGAGCTTTAACCCTTAAAATAACGAAACCGGAGCCGGTTACAGTTTTAAACCCTCTACAGTCCCAGCTACAGCCTTTGCTGCGACTCTACCAAGCCCAGTGGGGAATACGATACCAAATGACGCCTTCTAGGAACTTTTCCAACTATTTTCAGGTCCTCACACATGCATCTGCATGTCTTGCTCTCAAAAACAACTGCACAGTAATGGCGCGAAAATGAGGCTCAGCCTACAACTGGGAAGGTCCTTCCTGACTGGAAAAGGTGTCTAACATAGTGCCTGACGTTAAAAAACGTTCCCCAAGTTTATAAATGTGAAAAACCAGCATAAACATGTATAAAATGCCCAAATAAAGCAATCGATTTTGCCCATAAAAGTGTCTACCAGTTTTATAGCCCATATTAAGCCCTTTATTCTGCTTGAGACTAAGAAAATGGCTTACCGGTCCCCATGAGGAGAAATGACAGCCTTCCAGCATTACACAGTCTTGTTAGAAATATGGCTAGTCATACCTTAAGCAGAAAAGTCTGCTAACTGTTTCCCCCAACTGAAGTTACTTCATCTCAACAGTCCTATGTGGAAACAGCAAAGGATTTTAGTTACTGTCTGCTAAAATCATCTTCTTCTCACAAACAGAATTCTTCATCTTTTTCTGTTTCAGAGTAAATAGTACATACCAGCACTATTTTAAAATAACAAACTCTTGATAGTAGAATAAAAACTACAACTAAACACCACATACTCTTAACCATCTCCGTGGAGATGTTGCCTGTGCAACGACAAAGAGAATGACTGGGGTGGGCGGAGCCTAGGAGGGACTATATGGCCAGCTTTGCTGGGACTCTTTGCCATTTCCTGTTGGGGAAGAGATATTCCCACAAGTAAGGATGACGCCGTGGACCGGACACACCAATGTTGGAGAAAACCACAATGTGGTCATCAAACCAGCGGACAAGGGTGGGGGGATTGTTGTCCTGAATAAAGAAGACTACGATCAAGAATGTCATAGAATTTTATCTGATGGCCAAACTTATGAAGTATTGAAACAGAACCTGGTTGAGGGTTACAAAAGGGAGTTAGACAGACTCTTAGGAGAAGCCAAAAACAATGGAATACTGAACGATAAGGAGTTCAAGTATATAGGGACAAAAGACCCAATAACTCCGGTAATATACTACCTCCCTAAGATACATAAGTCCTTGGTGAACCCACCGGGTAGACCAATAATTTCAGGCATCGGATCATTGACAAGCAATCTGTCGGAATATGTTGACAGAAACCTTCAGAGATATGTTATGGGACTACCATCCTACCTTAAAGATTCAACCCAGGTTCTGAACATATTGAATAATATAGAATGGAATGACAATTACATATTAGCTACATGCAACGTCACATCCCTCTATACTAGCATACCCCATGAGGGAGGTATAGAGGCGGTGGAACTTTTCCTGAAAAAAGATGAAGAAGTACCAGAATTACAGAGAAATTTTATTCTTGATGCGATAAAATATATTTTAACACATAACTAATTTAATAATAAGGGTATTTTTTACAGACAGACGTGTGGCACAGCGATGGGGACCAGGTTCGCGCCGAGCTACGCTAATTTATATATGGGGCAGTGGGAACACATATTTTGGGAATCCTGCCCAGCTAGCGCGGACCTGGTCCTCTATGCACGCTATATTGACGACATTTTAATGATATGGAAAGGCACAAAGGAGGACCTATTACACACAATACAGCTTATGAACAATAATACCAAAAACTTAAGATTCACTTTTGAAATCAGTGCCAAGGAAATTACATTT
The DNA here is from genome assembly GCF_027579735.1 of Bombina bombina. Classification (NCBI taxonomy): domain Eukaryota; kingdom Metazoa; phylum Chordata; class Amphibia; order Anura; family Bombinatoridae; genus Bombina; species Bombina bombina. The sequence goes on from NC_069505.1 coordinate 210,896,949, forward strand.
CTAGACCTGAAAATTGAGGTGAAAAATGGAATATTGGAAACATCCACGTTCTTCAAAGAAGTAGACTGTAATAATTATATCCACCAGGAGAGTTGCCATCATTTCAAGTGGAAATCCAATATTCCTAAGGGACAATTTCTTCGCCTTAAGAAAAATTGTTCAAACCCAGAAAAGTGGGAAGAACAAGCAACAATACTTAAAGGGAAATTCTTAGAGAGAGGCTACGAAGAGGATAGCCTAAACCAAAATATGGAAGAAGTCCGGAATAAAGATAGAAGAGACTTATTGAAATATAAAAATAAAAACAAAAATAAGATGGGCTTGTCAACCAATAGTGAAGATACTCTTATTGTCCCATTCATTACAGGATATAGCGAAAATAGATATCTAATAGAAAGAATAATCCGAAAACATTGGCCACTCCTGAAAGACGATGAAATTATAGGAGAAAAACTTCCACCTAACCCCACATTTATTTACAGGAAAGCCAATAATCTCAAGAACATATTGTCCCCTAGTGTTCCCAAGACTCCGAAAACAACTAGCAAAGATGTCTTTGGTAGAAACCTAAGGGGTTTCTTTCCTTGTATAAACTGTAAAGCGTGTGAAAGGGGAATAAAAACACAAAACTTTATTTCACACAATTCTAAAGTGAAGTATGAAATTAAAGATACAATAAGATGTACAAGTAAGGGGGTCATCTATATGATACAATGTAACTGTGGTCTACAATATGTAGGCCAGACCTCCAGACTTTTGAAAGACAGAATCAAAGAACACCTGTTAAAAATCAAGCATAAAAATGTAGACACACCACTATATCGGCATTTCACGCAGCAACATCAGGGAAGACAAAAAGATCTTAGCTACATAGGTATCCAATTGGTTACAGCCAATTGGAGAGGGGGGAACTATGAAAAGAAACTATTAACTGCTGAATCAAAATGGATTTTCAATTTAGATTGCCTTTACCCTAAGGGTCTTAATAACAAAGAAGATCTATCTCATCTTCTTAACTTAAGATTATAGCCGCTGTTATTATTCTATCCTATAGGTGTATCTTAAATAGGTGCATGTATTTTCATACTAGCATAGATTAGGCACACCCCCACATAGAGTATATGTAGGCATTTGAAAGAGATAGGTCTTATTGTAATTGTGATTTCAAGTACTTCTGTTAATATAACCATGCACCCCCCCTCTTCACCTGCCACTTTGCATTACTATTACTGATGGAGAGTTTCAAATATTGAAATATTTTAATATTATAATTTTTACATATTTTAATTATGGTTACAATCGATGTTCATTATCCTAATGTTTTTATCATGTTTATCATTCGAACAATTTAATTATATTTTAATTGTTTACAATCGATGTTCATTATCCCAATGTTTTTATCATGTTTATCATTCCAATGTTTTTTAGCCCTGGGTCGTCTCCATATAGGAGGCTATATGACAATGTTTATCTTAATAGGTTTCTTGATATTTCTATATATCAAAATATATGATTTTTTATGACATTCCAGAAGACATTCTATATGCTTTTCCTAAATAGATATCTCTATAGGGACAGTGATATTATTGCTTACATTTTAGGACCCTTTTAGATTGTTATATTTTTTAAATAAGAATCTTCTATTTTATTCCTTAATAGTGTCATATCCACTATAATATTTATTACTTTGATGTCTTCCCTAAGTAGAATACATTTTTCATTCACTCGTCTTTTCTGTCAAAGAAGGGCCTAACAAGCAGCTTTACAATTTTCAAAAATAGCTAGTTACCTTAGGATAGATTAAGCCTATTTTCAGATCAGGCATGGTAAATCTAAATATATGACTGAAGATTGTTCTATTCATTCACTCTTATATTGGTTTCCATGGTGATAAATGACTGAACACACACTTCCGGTTTGCTGATTTTAGGCAAATATTATCTTTCAAATATTAATGAAACAAATAAAAATGAACATGTACTTTATTTGAAACATAGCATGAATTTACCATGAAACTAGGAACATATATACAAAAATAGAATAAACTCAATAGTACTTCCAGGTCATCAGGAACAGGAAGTAGAGGTTATATATTTTTTTACTTCCAGGTCAACAGGAACAGGAAGTAGAGGTTATTTTTTTACTTCCAGGTCAACAGGAACAGGAAGTAGAGGTTATTTTTTTGGCACCAAAACAACACTGGCACTTATTGGCCAGTAATAGCTATAAAAGGAGCTACCATGCTAAATCCATCTATAGTCTTGATAAAGGCCCAGTTCTTAGGGCCAAAACGCGTTGACATATATGGTAAGCTTCTTTTCAATTACTGACTAAGTTTGAATAGCAGTTTTGCACTGTTATATTTGTTTTATTACAGGTATATCTTTGAATGAATTGATGCCTGAGACATAGGATCCATTTCTGTATTTTTTCATCGTTTACACACAGGAATAACTTTTTAGGAGCATATCTTCACATCTTGTATTCACATAAGAGTCACTTTATAAGTGTGTTATTCACTTTAACACATCCTAAATATTCATTTGGATTATTTTTTCACATTTTTTCCTTTTTTCTTTTTTCATTTTTGTGTACACAAATTTTTGATTATTCACGCCCACTTCATCACATCATCTTTTCAGGATTTTTTGGATATTCAAAATAATTTTTGAAATTTGATTTGAAAACCACTACGTTTTTCTTTTTTACACACTTCATCATTTCACCGTTTATCGAGGGATATATAAGGATAACTGTTTAAAATAGAATCTTCATATTGGACATTCACTCTCTGGAAAGAATTTAAAGTTTGGGACCTACATATTTATAGACACCTACTCAGTAAATTGATGTTTTTATATATTTATATTTTTTATCCAACCATCAACAGCTGTTTTATTGTAATTTATTTTGTGATTAAGATTGTATATTGTTGTGGTTTTTAACCACAATTGTATTGTTTTTTATATAGATATATGCATATTTTATTGTTAATTTTAAGTGGATCCACTTTTGTATCTTGTTTGTATATTTTAGCTATAAGTAGCTTATAAAATATTTTATATACCCCTATAGAATTTCAATATTTTTTTATTTAAGATATTAACTTCATTTCAAGGTCCAAAAGTGACCGTATGTAATATTAGAGCTCCTCTCCCCATATATTTAAAGTATAAAGGCCCATGAGTGGTCTGCCAGCCTTGTTGAGGTGCTTTCATTCCCCATAAAAATAAAAAATAGAAAATGAGGTTTCATATGTATATCCAGTATTTTGTACAAAAGTAATGTACTGTATTCCTAATTTTCCGCTGACATGTACACAGTAATTTAATTAATTCTATGAGAATGTAAAAGCTAAACAAATATTACTGTATCTAACGCATGCATGTTACTGAACTTCTGTTTATTGTTTACTACTTGCATAACCTCAATAAAAATCTTAAAACAGTAAAAAAAATCTCTGGCTTTATGGGCGGATAGCGGAGCACTAATTTAGTAAGGCCTAGATTTAGATTTTGCCGGTAGCCGTCAAAACCAGCGTTAGAGGCTCCTAACGCTGGTTTTGGGCTACCGCTGGTATTTGGAGTCAGTCAGGAAAGGGTCTAACGCTCACTTTGCAGCCGCGACTTTTCCATACCGCAGATCCCCCTATGCCATTTGCGTATCCTATCTTTTCAATGGGATCTTTCTAACGCCGGCATTTAGAGTCGTGGCTGAAGTGAGCGTTAGAAATCTAACGACAAAACTCCAGCCGCAGAAAAAAGTCAGTAGTTAAGAGCTTTCTGGGCTAACGCCGGTTTATAAATCTCTTAACTACTGTGCTCTAAAGTACACTAACACCCATAAACTACCTATGTACCCCTAAACCGAGGCCCCCCCCACATCGCCGCCACTCTATTAAAAATTTTTAACCCCTAATCTGCCGCTCCGTACACCACCGCCACCTACATTATCCCTATGTACCCCTAATCTGCTGCCCCTAATACCGCCGACACCTACATAATATTTATTAACCCCTAATCTGCCGCCTCCAACGTCGCCGCCACCTACCTACACTTATTAACCCCTAATATGCCAACCGGACCGCCCGCTACTATAATAAATGTATTAACCCCTAATCCGCCTCACTCCCGCCTCAATAACCATATAATAAATAGTATTAACCCCTAATCTGCCCTCTCTAACATCGCCGACACCTAACTTCAAGCATTAAACCCTAATCTGCCGACCGGAGCTCACCGCTACTCTAATTCATTTTTTAACCCCTAAAGATAATTCTAACCCTAACCCTAACACCCCCCTAAGTTAAATATAATTTTTATCTAACAAAATAAATTAACTCTTATTAAATAAATTATTCCTATTTAAAGCTAAATACTTACCTGTAAAATAAACCCTAATATAGCTACAATATAACGAATAATTATATTGTAGCTATTTTAGGATTTATATTTATTTTACAGGCAACTTTGTATTTATTTTAACCAGGTACAATAGCTATTAAATAGTTAATAACTATTTAATAGCTACCTAGTTAAAATAATTACAAAATTACCTGTAAAATAAATCCTAACCTAAGTTACAATTAAACCTAACACTACACTATCAATAAATTAATTAAATAAAATACCTACAATTATCTACAATTAAACCTAACACTACACTATCAATAAATTAATTAAATACAATACCTACAAATAAATACAATTAAATAAACTAACTAAAGTAGAAAAATAAAAAAGAACTAAGTTACAAAAAATAAAAAAATATTTACAAACATTAGAAAAATATTACAACAATTTTAAACTAATTACACCTACTCTAAGCCCCTAATAAAATAAGAAAGACCCCCAAAATAAAAAAATGCCCTACCCTATTCTAAAATTAAAATAGAAAAGCTCTTTTACCTTACCAGCCCTGAAAAGGGCCCTTTGCGGGGCATGCCCCAAAGAATTCAGCTCTTTTGCCTGGAAAAAAAAAAACACAATACCCCCCCCCCAACATTACAACCCACCACCCACATACCCCTAATCTAACCCAAACCCCCCTTAAATAAACCTAACACTAAGCCCCTGAAGATCTCCCTACCTTGTCTTCACCACGCCGGGTTCACCGATCGATCCAGAAGAGCTCCTCCGATGTCTTGATCCAAGCCCAAGCGGGGGGCTGAAGATGTCCATGATCCGACTGAAGTCTTTGTCCAAGCGGGAGCTGAAGAGGTCCATGATCGGGCTGAAGTCTTCATCCAAGCGGGAGCTGAAGAGGTCCATGATCGGGCTGAAGTCTTCTATCAAGCGGCATCTTCAATCTTCTTTCTTCCGGATCCATGTTCATCCCGCCGACGCGGAACATCCATCTTCACCGATGACTTCCCGACGAATGACGGTTCCTTTAAGGGACGTCATCCAAGATGGCGTCCCTCGAATTCCGATTGGCTGATAGGATTCTATTTTAATTTTAGAATAGGGTAGGGCATTTTTTTATTTTGGGGGTCTTTGTTATTTTATTAGGGGGCTTAGAGTAGGTGTAATTAGTTTAACATTGTTGTAATATTTTTCTAATGTTTGTAAATATTTTTTTATAACTTAGTTCTTTTTTATTTTGTGTACTTTAGTTAGTTTATTTCATTGTATTTATTTGTAGGTATTGTATTTAATTAATTTATTGATAGTGTAGTGTTAGGTTTAATTGTAACTTAGGTTAGGATTTATTTTACAGGTAATTTTGTAATTATTTTAACTAGGTAACTATTAAATAGTTCTTAACTATTTAATAGCTATTGTACCTGGTTAAAATAATTACAAAGTTGCCTGTAAAATAAATATTAATCCTAAAATAGCTACAATATAATTATAATTTATATTGTAGCTATATTAGGGTTTATTTTACAGGTAAGTATTTAGCTTTAAATAGGAATAATTTATTTAATAAGAGTTAATTTATTTAGTTAGATTTAAATTATATTTAACTTAGGGGGGTGTTAGGGTTAGACTTAGCTTTAGGGGTTAATACATTTATTAGAGTAGCGGTGAGATCCGGTCGGCAGATTAGGGGTTAATTATTGTAGGCAGGTGGAGGAGACGTTGGGGGCGGCAGATTAGGGGTTAATAAATATAATATAGGGGTCGGCGGTGTTAGGGGCAGCAGATTAGGGGTACATAGGGATAGCGTAGGTTGCGGCGGTGTACGGAGCGGCAAATTAGGGGTTAATAATAATATGCAGGGGTCAGCGATAGCGGGGGCGGCAGATTAGGGGTTAATAAATATAACATAGGGGTCGGCGGTGTTAGGGGCAGCAAATTAGGGGTACATAGGGATAACGTAGGTTGCGGCGGTGTACGGAGCGGCAGATTAGGGGTTAATAATAAAATGCAGGGGTCAGCGATAGCGGGGGCGGCAGATTAGGGGTTAATAAGTGTAAGGTTAGGGGTGTTTAGACCTGGGGTACATGTTAGGGTGTTAGGTGCAGACTTAGGAAGTGTTTCCCCATAGGAAACAATGGTGCTGCGTTAGGAGCTGAACGCTGCTTTTTTGCAGGTGTTAGGTTTTTTTTCAGCTCAAACAGCCCCATTGTTTTCTATGGGGGAATCGTGCACGAGCACGTTTTTGAAGCTGGCCGCGTCCGTAAGCACCGCTGGTATCGAGAGTTGCAGTGGCGATAAATATGCTCTACGCTCCCTTTTTTGGAGCCTAACGCAGCCCTTCTGTGAACTCTAAATACCAGCGGTATTTAAAAGGTGCGGGGGGAAAAAAGCAAGCGTAGCTAACGCACCCCTTTGGCCGCAGAACTCTAAATCTAGCCGTAAGTTTTTATATTTATTTTAAACTGCTTATGTAGTGCTTATGCTCTGCATTTTAAGATAAAAAGTTTTTTTAATAAGATAAAGTTATTATTACTAATTAAAAAAAGAATGTTTACAGTCCCTTTAATGTTAAAAAAAATTGCATTGTTTTATATTCCAGAAACACAATCCCTGAAATGCTTCTTTATTGTGGTTCATCTTATCTCTTTTGCTGATAGATATAAATGGGCCACTGAACATATCAATCAAGTACTGTGCAGCAGGTTAGAGTTGTGAAGTCTACAGAATGCGTTAAAGTCTCTCTGGGGTAATGGAATAACTACAATTTCCCTTTTAAATTATGAGAAAATATGAGTATTATGTCCTTTTAAATCAGGGCTTGACAATCACATGCACCAGCGCAATAGTGGTGCTGTGAAACTGCCCCTGGCCCCTTTGTGATAGCCTGATGAAATGGTGCTAAGGCACTGAGAAAATGGCTTGCTTGTCATGACATTACATTCCTACAGCATACAAATCTTGTGCGGTCAGTCTACCCTATGAGGCGCATTCTTTTTTTCATGGTTAAAGGGACAGTCAAGTCCAAATAAACCTTTCATGATTCAAATAGGGCATGTAATTTTAAACAACTTTCCAATTTACTTTTATCACCAATTTTGCTTTGTTCTCTTGGTATTCTTAGTTGAAAGCTACACCTAGGAGGTTCCTATGCCAATTTCTTAGGCCTTTAAGGCCGCCTCTAATCTAAATGCATTTTGACAGTTTTTCACCACTAGAGGGCTTTAGTTCATGTCGTGCTTCATATAGATAACATTGAGCTCATGCACATGAATTTACCGAGGAGTGAGCACTGATTGGCTAAAATGAAAATCTGTCAAAAGAACTGATATAAGGGGGCAGTTTGCAGAGGCTTAGATACAAGGTAATAATTACAGAGGTAAAACGTGTATTATTATAACTGTATTGGTTATGCAAAACTGGGGAATGGGTAATTAAGGGATTATCTATCTTTTTAAACTACAAAAATTCTAGTGTTGACTGTCCCTTTAAGGATCTTCAAGTGTCTGGCCGGTCATTTCAAGAAGGGCTGCCTTTTGAATCTATCTCCTTCTTACAAAGACTTTTATATACACTGCTACCTCTAGATTGTGAACACTTATAGACATTTATATACACTGCTACCTCTAGATTGTGAGCACCTTATAGACTTTTATATACACTGCTACCTCTAGATTGTGAGCACCTTATAGACTTTTATATACACTGCTACCTCTAGATTGTGAGCACCTTATAGACTTTTATATACACTGCTACCTCTAGATTGTGAGCACCTTATAGACTTTTATATACACTGCTACCTCTAGATTGTGAGCACCTTATAGACTTTTATACCATCATCCCTACAATTTGTATTTATGGACGTTAGCATCATGTTGATTTTTAGTGCTTTACATAATTTTGTTAATCTTTTTATTTTCATGGCACCCCTATGGGTTCGATTTATCAAGCCCTTCGCCTCCCTATGACTGCAGGTTCGCACAAGAGAACCTGCAGTCAGTATTTATCAAGCAGACGTCATCAGACCACTGCTTCCCTACCCTGTTCTCCCCCTCAGAGGTGCAGAATTTCATTCTCCCTGGTCTCGTCCAACCGGGGGATTGACAGCTCCTGCCCGTGCGTGATTGTGCGGATAGGGGGCGGCATTGCATGCGAGCACAAAATAGCCCTCGCATGCAATGTTAAATTCTGCCAGGGGAATTTAGTCTGCATATTTACGCCCCTGTCCACTTAATAAATCGAGCCCTATATATTTTTTTCTGCTATTTATAGCACTACATATTGTTTATACCTTTGTGAAGATGTTGCTAAAGAAGATTCATGATTCAGATAGAGCAAGCATTTTTAAACAATTTTTCAAATTGTAGGCTCAGGAGCAGCAATGCACTACTGGGAGCTAGATGCTGATTGGTTGCTGCACATATATGCCTCTTGTCTTTGGCTCACGTGATGTGTTCAGTTATATCCCAGTAGTGCATTGCTGCTCCTTCAACAAAGGTTACCAAGAAAATGAAGTATATTTACCAATAGAAGTAAGAGTTTTAAACATTTTTTAAACTGTATGCTGTATCTGAATCATGAAAGAACAATTTTGGGCTTTATGTCCTTTCAAAGGGATACTCAACCCAATTTTTTTTTTCTTTTATGATTCAGATAGAGCAGCAATTTTAAGCAATTTTCTAATTTACTCCTAATATCGATTTTTCTTTGTTCTCTTGGTATCCTTATTTGAAAAAGCAGAAATGTAAAGCTTACGAGAAAGCCCATTTTTGGTTCAGCACTTGGGTGGCGCTTATTGATTGGTGGCTAAATGTAGCCACCAATCCGCAAGCGCTACCCAGGTGCTGAACCAAAGATGGGCCGGCATGTAAGCTTACATTCCTGCTTTTTCAATAAAATGAAATAAAGATACCAAGAGAACAAAGAATAATTTATATATAGGAGTAAATTAGAAAATTGCTTAACCCCCTAATGACCGATGACATGCCAGGTATGTACGCCATGGAAAAATTGTCAGTTAGTGACAATGGGCGTACCTGGAACGTCATCCGGTAAAACAAGCACTGGAAATGATCAGTGATTGCTTCAGCTGCTCTTACAGTATTGCCACAATGCCTTTTGAGGCATTGTGTATTAACTGCTGGAGAGTAACCGATACAGAGCGGGAAACTCTGTGGCCCTCTCTACATTGGGCAGAGATGGTGCTGATCGTTGGTGGTGTGGGAGGGTTAGGAGGGAGGTGGGTGGGAACAGGTGGGGCAGGGTGGGACTGCTACACTACAGAAAATACATCCTTTCCAAGCGGCAGGGAAGGAGGGAGGGGGGAGGAGGGAGAGGGGGATCCTAGACGTGGAGGGGGGATTTGAGGGTAATAATAATATTACGGATGGGGTAAATGAGGGAAAGAGGGAGAGGTAGGGGTCAGCTACAATACAGAAAAAATGTTTTGCTTTTTTTATAATTTTTTTTTTTTTTTTTTTAATGATGGCAAACTAGGTACTTTCAGACAGCTGCCAGTACCTAAGATGGCAGAAATCAGTAAGAGGGGGATATTTAGAGAGCTGTTTGGGGGGATAAGGGAGGTTGGGGGGTAAGGGGGGATCCTACACTGCAGAAAAGAAAAAAAAAAGCCTTATATTTTCATACTGGCAAACATTCTGCCAATACTTAAGATGGAGGTGACCATTGGGGCGGAGGAGGGAAGAGAGCTGTTTGAGAGGGATCAGGGAGAGATCAGGGGGTGGGAAGTGTCAGGCTGGAGGGTAATCTATACACTAAAACTAAAATTAATCTTAGAAGCTACACATTTAACCCCTTAATGCCAAAGCCATATATGTCTGCTATTTCTGAACAAAGGGGATGCCAGAGAAGCATTTACAACAATTTGTGCCATGATTGTACAAGCTGTTTGTAAATAATTTTAGTGAGAAACCTAAAGTTTAAGAAATATTTAACAATTTTTTTTATTTGATCACATTTGGCAGTGAAATGGTGGCATGAAATATACCAAAATGGGCCTAGATCAATACTTTGGGTTGTCTACTAAAAAATAAATATAAAGTTTTGAGATATATATATATATATATATATATATATATAGTCAACGTACTGTATATGCACTCACACCATCAGTCTATCAGTCCACAACCACCAGGGTGCTATAGTAAAATTGTAGATAGATTCAAGGATTAAGCACTCACTGGTCTTCAGCCATCTGTGGTACAACAACATTTTATTATTGTGATGATTTGGGACACAAAAACAGTCCCTTCCTCTGACAAACAACAGTGCAAATTCACAAACTTTTAAAGGTAAGTAGAACCCTCCCCTTCTTCTCAGCCAATCAAGGCTGTCTACGTGTCAAGACAGAAGAAACAAAACTCCTGATAGGTGAAGACAGAAGAAACAAAGCTCCTGATAGGTCAACATAGTGTAGAGCAAAGTGTACGATCCTATACTGTGATAAACACCTAATGAACAACTGTATATAATATCATATGCATAAAATATATATCAAGGCCTGCAGTGTGTCTGTTGTTTAGAAGCCATAAGTAAATACACCAAAGAACTAATAATAAGCTTAAAAACATTATGAACATCTTTGCCCGGGTTACAGTTTTGAACCAATCATGCTCCTAAACACCGGCCACACACCCCTAACGGACCAATCATCAAGCCTAATTCACGAGTAGTGAGATAAAAGGTAACACCCACTATATCTCATTGGTAGACTAAAGCGTGATATATATTATGTAGCGTCTGCATGGTTACCAACCCAGTCACTGTTGTCACAATGTAATTCTGAGCAATGCAAAAACACTGTATCACTGTAAACCACTGTCTGATCTAAGTGCCCCTGCGGGACCAACATCGCCATGACCCCGATCCTTCCATATCTGTCGCAGCCGCGACAAATCCAACCCATCAAACTTTCAAGCTCACTATGCGATTTTCCCTTATGTCAGAATATACATAATCCTCATGTGGTACATCATACTCATATTGTCTCATTATTGTATAAAATGGACTAATCACCTGCAACTATCTCATCTTTCAGTGTTTACATTAAACACACCATTCCTCATATTTATGTCTAAGGGCCAATCATATGTTCGAACCAGGGCCACACACCTCTAGTCGCCACCAATCACCTTACAGAAGGATTAGAAACATATTAAGTAACACCCTCATTGTACATTAAGGCTTTAATAAATTAACACATCCGAGGACTGCGTTATAAAAGTCTGCTAGGTGAGAGTCACAAGTGTTATGTATCTCTATGTTGACCTGAATAACAGTGTAGGTGAACTGATGAGTCCACCAATTGTGCACAGGTACCGAGCTGCTCCCTTCAATACAATCCTATTAAACATTATAAACATCCAGGCCAAATAACATTCTCGCATAGCTATATCGGCAATTTATAGCCATAAAACTGTAAATGGATAGACAAACCCTCCTCACTTCACAGGACCCAAGGCCTGTCATCACTCTGTGGGTAAAGTGGGCGTGGCGCAGTATATTCAACCAGTAATCGTCATTAAGGGCGTCTATCCGAACCTCACCAACAGTGAGTGTCACAGTGAAACAGTGTTCAAAAAACACTAAGTCACAAATGCATCAACTTATCACCCCTGCAATGTGCCACCAATCACAGATCGGTTCCTATATCAGGCACCATACGTTACATATGAGACTCGCATCAATATGTGTCAAAGGTTCAAAACATAACTGACGCTAAACAAAAACCAATAACCAAAAACAAAAGCTTCCGACCTGAATAAATCCTATGGTAGAGGAGCCTGTAAAAATGTCTCATGGGGACTAACAGATATAAGGCACCAACTTAGTGTCATATATCCTCATGTTCAAAGATGGATAAAATACCCAATCATACCCAAGTGTATCAATCTGGCTAACTAAACCACTGCAGGCCCTAACATAAAGTGTGGTGTGTGAAGTGATAGATATTATGTGTATGTGTACACTCGTAGGCTTAAAAACAAATTAAAAACAGAATATATGTACATATCATGACAGAATCCGGAAGGAAAACATATCAAAGTCACCGTTGAGTAATGAATCAGTACTTACTCATTCCATCATTGAGGGGTATCACCAATAGGTCACCGGGTTGGAAGAGAGTGGGAGGAACAGCTTTTACCTTTTAGCATCCAACCATTAATAGAGGCCATATGGGTCTGGCCGTGTTAGATGCAATGGCTATAGAACATATTGCCCACTGTGTGACATTAACTCACGACTAAATCTATGTATATGCCAGTGTTACATTACCCCAGCAGGTTATAATACTCATAAACAATAAAATCAGGTCATTATAAGTAAAGAACTACACCTTAAATGTAAAGTAATCTACAAGTCACAGACAATGGACTCTCATATTCTGATGGCAAGGAGCCACCATAAGGGTGGAGCCTACATATAACAATGAAGTGTGGACCCTCATTTACTTTACTATAGATAACATTGCCATCCAGTGTGTATGTTGAGTTCCCTTGGATACAAAGTTCCCAATTCATAAATCCATCTGGCCTCTTTTTGCTCTTCGCTCTGTCTCCACCCTTTCTGAGTTTAGGGACATGGTCGATGATGCGGAATCTTAGATCTTTCACTGTGTGCCCTGCCTCCAGAAAGTGGTGGGCTACAGGTTGATCTGATTTACCATTATTGATGGCTGTTCTAATACTTGATCGATGGTTCGCCATCCTGGTTCTTGCATCGTCAGTGGTTTTACCTGTGTAATATTTCCCACAGGGACAATTCAGTAGGTAAATAATATATGGTGTGGTACAGGTCAGGAAGAACTTGATCTCATTCTTTCTTCTTCGTTCCAGATGATGGAAATGTGTGCCTGTAATCATCCCATTGCACGTAACACAACTTATGCATCTGTAACAACCTTTCTTCTTATTGAGCCATGTCTCTTGCTGTGTATAAACTATGTCTGTTTTCATCAACAGGTCCCTGAGGCTACGGCCCCTCCTGTAACCTGTGCGTGGGGCTTTCCAACTCCCAAATGGTAGTGTGCGATCTGCCTCCAGTAACTTCCACTAATTTTTTAATGGTCTAATAATTAGATTCTTGTCAGGTGTGTACGTTGTCACAAAAGTCATCTGTTTTGAGTGCTGATCATCAGCGGGTTTCATTACTGCAGGAGCAGTCGCCTGTTCACGCATCTCAGTTAACACTTTTTTGTTGTAGCCCCTCTCCCTGAATCTCTGCGACATTTAATCTAACTGTGCCAAACATTTGTTCTGATCAGTGCTGTTCCGTATTACTCTCTGGAACTGCGCCTTAGGAATGTTCTTGATTAGATTAGGTTGATGGCAACTCCTGGTATGTAGAATGGAGTTTCGGTCAGTCGCTTTCCGGAACAATGTCGTTCCCAATCCATCTGCTTTTTTAAAAATCCTCACGTCAAGATAGTCAACTGTTTCCATGTTCATGGTGTGACTGAATCTGATGGTTCCTTCCATCTCATTGAGGCTCTGGATCCAAGCTGTAAGTGTGGCTTTTCCATCCTGCCATATGAGGAAGAGGTCATCTATGTAGCGACAATAATACTTGATCTCATGTTTCTCAAAGACCCTCATCTTATTAACCTTGTAATCAGCCATGAACAAATTGGCCAGTGACAGGGCCACATTTGACCCCATGGCTGTCCCTGAGGTTTGTAAGTAAAAAATCTTGTCAAAGCGAAAGTAGTTCTCAGATAGACAGATATCCAAGAGGGTAATCAATACTTCTTCTGAAGGGCCAACATATGGTGTCTGTCTTAAACATTTCGCTACAGCTGCTATTCCAGACTTGTGTGGGATGACCATTTATAGACTTGAGACATCGAGAGTAACCAAGATGTCTGTGGGTTTGATATCAGTAAGTAATAGGATATGTGAGATGAAATCCGTAGAGTCCCGTATATAGGACCTCTGTTGTTTCACCCAAGGCTGTAGGTGGACATCTACAAACTGTGTTAAGGTTTGGAGTAAGGAACCACTGGCCGAAACTATCGGCCAACCCGGAGGGTTTTTTGTATCCTTATGAATCTTGGGAAGGGTGTATAGTATAGGAACAACCGGAAATTCACGTGTGAGGAAACTGTATTCTCTTTGCGAAATCTGAGCATCTCTCAGCCATTCTTGTAGCTTGAGATCAATTTTCTTTTTAAGTAGAGTCGTAGGATCCCTTCGAAAGAGGTTGATATGTTTCAGTGTCAGAGAGTTGTCTTAAGATTTCAGCCTTGTAATCCATAACATTCATCACAACTATTGCACCACCTTTATCTGCGGGGCGAATCACAATAGATGGATTATCCTGCAAAGTTCGTATTGCTTGTCTTTCTTCCTTGGTCAGATTATCAAAAAATCTTTTAGATGTTTTCTTAGGTATCTGTTCCAATAGGTAATTAATCACCATGTGAATAGTAAAATTGTTTGAATGTGGATCAAAGCGTCCTTTGGACTTGAATACTTCAATATCATCCGTGTCTTTACCAAAATGTTCCTTTAGTCGGAGATTCCTGCCAAATTTCTGAATGTCTATATATAGATCAAACTCATTACTCTTTGATAGAGGTACAAATGATAGTCCCTTGTTTAACAGACTTAATTTGGCTGCTCCCAACTGGCAATTGCTAATGTTAAATACCATATTCATTGTCTCATCTGTAACGGTGGACGGCGGGCTGTGCCCCCCCTCCTCGTGTGCGGCCTTGGCCTCGGCCTAAAAAACGATGTAATGTAATAGATGGCAGGGAAGTGGTATTAATGTTAGGGTTATCCCACTGTTGGTGGCCTCTCCCGCCTCTAGATCGTGTAGTGATCCTTCTAAAGGCACCTTCCTCGACTCCCACATTGGTATCAGCATCAGAGCTCTCTCCCGAGCTAGTGTCAACAGTGATGATATTCTTCTTGGTAAATCTCCTTTCTCTCCTAGGATGAATCGCTCGTCTTTCATCCGGTGCCATCATCCATCTGTAGATGCTTTTATGGGAATAGTCCTGATTCACTGTTTGTAGTTTTCTATTTTTAAATGCTATCAATTCCTGTTTATATGATTTCATTTGTGTCTCCAATTTGTTTATCCAATCAGTATTGGTGTCTGACCTCAAGATGACAGATTTTTCTTGTTCATATGTTGATATTTCGACTTTGATTTCTTTTAAGAGACGACCCACCTCCATTATGACCAAAAGCATTAGATCAAAAGAGCATTTCTTAAGTATTTTGCACCAATTTATGCAAAATTCCGTGTTAGACTGACCTATGGTAGGTATATTCCTTACCCAAAAGCCTCTAGGGATCATGCGCCTTTTATGGTAATCTGAGCGGTATGTCCCATGTAAATTGAGGTCAACCTCCCTCTGCTTGAGTTTCACTAGTGTGTTATAAAGTGACTGGTGTAATTCCTCTACTTGTTGTTCCTCTACTGATCCAAAGCGGATGTTTTCCGCAGCCTCATCAGTGAATGTAAAGATGTCTTCATTTTTATCCTCTGTCAGAATGACAGGCACATCAATGGCTCCGGGTTCCATGGAGGTCATATCAAGAAATGTATCATAGAACAGGAGGGGAAGGAATCAAAGATCAGCCCCTATGTGGGTGCACTGTACAAAATGTGTATCCAATAGTCAACGTACTGTATATGCACTCTCACCGTCAGTCCACAACCGCCATGGTGCTATAGTAAAATTGTAGATAGATTCAAGGATTAAGCACTCACTGGTCTTCAGCCGTCTGTGGTACAACAAAATTTTATTATTGTGACGTTTCGGGAAACAAAAACAGTCCCTTCCTCTGACAAACAACGGTGCAAGTTCACAAACTTTTAAAGTTAAGTAGAACCCTCAGCAAATCAAGGCTGTCTATGTGTCAAGACAGAAGAAACAAAACTCCTGATAGGTGAAGACAGAAGAAACAAAGCTCCTGATAGGTCAACATAGTGTTAAGCAAAATGTACGATCCTATACTGTGAAAAACACCTAATTAACAACTGTGTATAATATCATGTGCATAAAATATCAGAAGGGGTGGAGACAGAGCAAAGATCCAGATGGATTTATGAACTGGGAATTTTGTATCCAAGGGGACTCAACGTACACACTGGATGGCAATGCTATCTATAGTAAAGTAAATGAGGGTCCACACTTCATTGTTATATGTAGGATCCACCCTTATGGTGGCTCCTTGCCATCAGAATATGAGAGTCCATTGTCTGTGACTTGTAGGTTACTTTACATTTAAGGTGTAGTTCTTTACTTATAATGACCTGATTTTATTGTTTATGAGTATTATAACCTGCTGGGGTAATTTAACACTAGCATATACATAGATTTAGTCGTGAGTTAATGTCACACAGCGGGTAATATGTTCTATAGCCATTGCATATAACACGGCCAGACCCATATGGCCTCTATTAATGGTTGGATGCTAAAAGGTATATGCTGTTCCTCGCACTCTCTTCCATCCCGGTGACCTATTGGTGATACCCCTCAATGATGGAATGAATAAGTACTGATTCATTACTCAACGGTGACTTTGATATGTTTTACTTCCAGATTCTGTCATTCTGTCATGATATGTACATATATTCTGTTTTTAATTTGTTTTTAAGCCTACGAGTGTATACAACACATACACATAATATCTATCACTTCACACACCACACTTTATGTTAGGGCCTGCAGTGGTTTAGTTAGCCAGATTGATACACTTGGGTATGATTGGGTATTTTATCTTTGAACATGAGGATATATGACACTAAGTTGGTGCCTTATATCTAGTCCCCATGAGACATTTTTACAGGCTCCTCTACCACAGTATTTATTCAGTTCGGAAGCTTTTGTTTTTGGTTATTGGTTTTTGTTTAGCGTGAGTTATGTTTTGAACCTTTGACACATATTGATGCGAGTCTCATATGTAACATATGGTGCCTGATATAAAAACGTGGGCACGGGCAAAAGGTTACATGCAAGTCGGTGGTGGTTAGTGACCAGTTTTCTATTTTGTCACAGTCTAGTGAGCATGATCTCTAGGCGGACCACTGTTCTGTGACCCCACTTAGGGGCCGAATTATCAATGTCTGTCCGACCTGATACGCTGTAGCGTATCATGTCCGACAGACATCACTGAATGCTGATAGCATACGCTGTTGGCATTTAACATTGCACAAGCAAGGAAGCAGGACCGCCACTAGAAATTTTGGGGCCCCTGACTTAACCATTGTTCAGGGCCCCCCTTGAAATGTGCAATTTTTGACCAAGTGACTAAAATGTATATGCACGTATATGCACTTTATTCTTAAGTGTAGTCAAATTTGGAAATGTTGTAAAGATAGTAACACACAAACACACAGACACACTCATACACTAAAACAAACACTCACACATAAGTATTCACATATAGGCACTCTAGCAGACACGCAAAGAAACACACAAACAATCTCAGACACAGACACCCAAACAGACACTCGGCACTTGTTTACATTGACCTGACAAGTAATGAGGTAGACTACAGTTTTGTCAAAAAAGGAGATTTACAAAACAAAATATGGAGTTCTGATTATCTTTTTGTCCAGGAAGATGCCAACTAAATGATGACAACAGCATGCAGTGGCTGAAATTAATGACCCTAAACAATAATTTAAAGGTTAAATGGTGGATTGGTGACTTCCGAAAAGGTCTCATTAGTCTCAAAGTCTATAGAAAGATGTGAATTATCAGTAGTAAGGTCAAAATGTACTAAAAATGAACATACAATGGGGACACACACACACACAAACTCAAACACAAACTTGCACATACACCCAAGGAAACACAGACAGAGACAGCCTCAGAAAACACACAAAGACATACACACACACACAGAGAGACACCCACAGAAAACACACAAAGACATACACACACTCTCACAGAGACACCCACAAAAAATGCACAGACAAAGACACACCCTCACAGAGAGATCCACAGAAAACACAGAGACATACACACCCACCCTCACAGAGGCATCTAGAGAAAATACACAAAGACATACATATATACACCCTCACAGAGACACCCATAGAAAAGCACAAAGACATATGCACACACCCTCACAGACATCCACAGAAAATGCACAAAACATACATACCCACCCTCACAGAGAGACCCACAGAAAAAAAAATACATACACACTCATAGAGACACAAACAAAAGCATAAAGACATAAACACAGACACCAACAGAAACACTCACAGGAGGTACATTTCTGCACATTGCATTCCCTAAATCAACAGTGTGTGACATGCATGATAAAAAAAAAAAATCAGAAATTAAGAGATTACTTTTTAAAGAATCATATTTGTAAATGTGCAAACAAAAATAATTCTGTGAATTCAAAATTGTACATTAATGATCTGGGTAGATGGCTAGATGAAGAAAAGTACTTTTAAAAGGTTGACATATGTTTGTTCCCCCCCCCCAATTTTCCCCAACCAAGAGTACCACTTCAAAGATAGTGTACAAATGTTCCCATCTGTCAGCTGTACTAATGGATTTTGAAAATGCTGTACTCTATATGGTCTTGGTGGAAGCATAAGCTGTGGTACTCATACCATTAGATCTGGTTAAATGCAGGATTTAGGCTTGTTGGTATGTATTTCAAAATTAAGTCAGCTGTAGTGTAAACTGAACAGTTTTAAGTTAACCTGTCTCATTTCAAACACTGAGCAATCTTAGTCTGAGAGTATAACATTTTATGCAGATGTAAAAATCTTAAAATGCCTCCTTGCATCTGGAAAGTCCTTGCATTAAGGGGCAGTAAACTGGAATGTAATTTATATATATATATTTTATTTTTATTTTTAAAGCGCATATCTGCCAAAAGGGCACCTACCATTTGTGTATTGAGGAGGAAACATTTCGGCATGGCTTTAAATATAGAATTTCTACAGCATTGTCAAATAATCATAAATACACTGCTGCTAAAAAAATGTGTTTTTATGGACAACTGGCCCCACCATACATCTACAACCACACTGAAGTTACGAACCAAAATTGCACAAAGAAATAAAAAACATTTACTAAGTAAGGCCTACCTCCTCTGCAAATTAAAGTGATCTGCGGTCTGACTCCGGCACACACTGTACAAACAAAGTGCCAAGTCTGTCTCACATTGTGCATAGTGGTTTAGTGCACACTCAAAAATCCTCTCAAATACTAATACTTTACTCCTTGTAATAACATTCCCCATGCTCAATTAGCACTCTGCTGTAGTACCCACTGGTGGCTGCCAAAAAAAAATAAAAAAATGTTTTAGTTGTTCTTGCCTCATGGGACCCCTCTGGCCCATTGGGTCCCTGACAGGAGTCACCCCTGTCACTCCCTGATGGGGGCCCATGATCATCAGGGTCCATTCGGAGCTTGATAATTTGGCCCCTTAATGTTCTGCAAGTAGGGAGGAGGGGTGCATTCTGCAGGCTTTCTGTTTTGCTTTGATGAACTGTCACGATCCATTTGCCCCTAGTTTAACAGACTGTATCCACTTTTTACTCTATGTAACCTGGATTGTTACTTTGGATACAACATTATTTATTAAGCATTTCAGCTTGATACTTATGATTTGTTTGGCTTAACATTCACCCATTCAGCCGGCTGCCTGTATCTGTCTCTAACAGGGATCCCTGATTTAAGATCCTAGTGTGCATTTATCTTTATTTTTCATCTATTGGATGATTCATTTGCTTTTTGGTTGCTCATTAATAAACTATATTCTTTAAGTGCAAGGATTGGTTTGAGTATGTGTTTGTGAGGGAGTTATTAAGACTCTTGCTATTTTTTTAATTGGGCTTAATATGGGGTTGCTGGGTAGGGTGTACTAGTTTCTCTTGTATTTGTGGACAAGAGACAGCAAATAGCATTTCACACCAACTGATAGTTTGACTTGTTTTTCTACAATATCCAGCTTGGTGTCAGCCTGAAGGTGTGAAGTTTTACTGGTAGAACCATCATGGCCT
The DNA here is from genome assembly GCF_027579735.1 of Bombina bombina. Taxonomy (NCBI): domain Eukaryota; kingdom Metazoa; phylum Chordata; class Amphibia; order Anura; family Bombinatoridae; genus Bombina; species Bombina bombina. The sequence continues at coordinate 210,917,321 of NC_069505.1, forward strand.
CAATCTACATTTATTGCACACGTGCCATTACAGTGACATTATATTTTTCTCTAGTACACTGGCAAACAAAATGCTGTTGCTAAAAATAAATCATAGTAAAAGCTCAGTGACAAGTAATCTGTTGTATGATGTGAACTTCCTGCAGAACTGTGATTTCACAAGGAAATTCTCACTAACATATACTGTACATTACATTTTAACTTTATATGTTGCGAGATGTCAAAGCAAAAGCTCCTTTGCACTGGGAAAACAAAGTGCCCTTTTGTAAAAGAAAGAGAGAAACCCTTTCATTAGGATCATGTTCTTACGTAGGGATGCGGTCAGTTTGCATCATGACTCCTTTCTGGGGCAGAAAGGGCTAAGTCAGCAACTCAGTATTGATACTGAACTCAGCAGTTAGAGACACCATAGTGTGATGATGTAACATATATTATCAGTGCTTAAATAGAAACTAAAGTCATATGTGTATGTATATGTGAGTGCATGTATATATATATATATATATATATATATATATATATATATATATATACACACACAGTATCTAACAAAAGTGAGCACACCCCTCACATTTTTGTAAATATTTTATTATATCTTTTCATGTGACAACACTGAAGAAATGACACTTTGCTACAATGTAAAGTAGTGAGTGTACAGCCTGTATAACAGTGTAAATTTACTGTCCCCTCAAAATAACTCAACACACAGCCATTAATGTCTAAACCGTTGGCAACAAAAGTGAGTACACCCCTAAGTGGAAATGTCCAAATTGGGCCCAAAGTGTCAATATTTTGTGTGGCCACCATTATTTTCCAGCGCTGCCTTAACCCACTTGGGCATGGAGTTCACAAGAGCTTCACAGATTGCCACTGGAGTCCTCTTCCACTCCTCCATGATGACATTACGGAGCTGGTGGATGTTAGAGACCTTGCGCTCCCCCACCTTCTGTTTGAGGATGCCCCACAGATGCTCAATAGGGTTTAGGTCTGGAGACATGCTTGGCCAGTCCATCACCTTTACCCTCAGCTTCTTTAAAAAGGCAGTGGTCGTCTTGGAGGTGTGTTTGGGGTCGTTATCATGTTGGAATACTGCCCTACCGCCCAGTTTTAGAAATGAGGAGATCATGCTCTGCTTCAGTATGTCACAGTACATGTTGGCATTCATGGTTCCCTCAATGAACTGTAGCTCTCGAGTGCTGGCAGCACTCATGCAGGCCCAGACCATGACACTCCCACCACCATGCTTGACTGTAGGGAAGACACACTTGTCTTTGTACTCCTCACCTGGTTGCCGCCACACACACTTGACACCACCTGAACCAAATAAGTTTATCTTGATCTCATTGGACCACAGGACATGGTTCCAGTAATCCATGTCCTTAGTCTGCTTGTCTTCAGCAAACTGTTTGCAGGCTTTCTTGTGTATCATCTTTAGAAGAGGCTTCCTTCTGGGACGACAGCCATGCAGACCAATATGATGCAGTGTGCAACATATGGTCTGAGCACTGACAGGCTGATCCCCCACCCCTTCAACCTCTGCAGCAATGCTTGCAGCACTCATACGTCTATTTCCCAAAGACAACCTCTGGATATGATGCTGAGCACGTGCACTCAACTTCTTTGGTCGACCATGGCGAGGCCTGTTCTGAGTGGAACCTCTCCTGTGAAACCGCTATATGGTCTTGCCCACCATGCTGCAGCTCAGTTTCTGGGTTTTGACAATCGTCTTATACCCTAGGCCATCTTTATGTAGAGCAGCAGTTCTTTTTTTCAGATCCTCAGAGAGTTCTTTGCCATGAGGTGCCATGTTGAAATTCCAGTGACCAGTATGAGAGAGTGTGAGAACGATAACACCAAATTTAACACACCTGCCCCCATTCACACCCAAGACCTTGTAACACTAACGAGTCACATGACTCAGGGGAGGGAAAACGGCTAATTGGGCCTAATTTGGACATTTCCACGTAGGGGTGTACTCAATTTTTGTTGCCAACGGTTTAGACATTAATGGATGTGTGTTGAGTTATTTGGAGGGGACAGCAAATTTACACTGTTATACAGGCTGCACACTCACTATTTCAGATTTTAGCAAAGTGTCATTTCTTCAGTGTTGTCACATGAAAAGATATAATAAAATATTTACAAAAATGTGAGGGGTGTACTCAGTTTTGTGAGATACTGTGTATATATATATATATATATATATATATATATATATATATATATATATATATATATATATATATATATATATATATATATATATACTTTTTTTTTTTAGTCTTTATAGCATGGCCTAGTACTCACGGTAACCTTTGAACCACCGGGGTGCACATCAAAGAGATCCTGCATAATTCACAGATCCAACATATCGCAAAAAGGAAGGCACTCGCTGGGTTTAATAAGGATAAAGTTTTATTCCTTATGAAGTAACGTTTCAGAGTTTTACCTCCGTTTTCAAACTGACAACAAGAATCAATGCTATAAACAGCCTTAAATACCCCTTCACCTTAATCACCTAGTGCAGGTGTTGCACAACACTTAGCACGCATCATCAGACAGTGCCCGTATCTTAGCAACCAACAACAAACAACCTTAAGTGAACACCTTTCACTACAACTAATAATGAACGTGTAAAACTAACTTATTTAAAAACAATTGAATTGCTGCAATATTACACCTATTAGCACTAAAAAGGTAACTAAATACAATAATATATGTCTCGAGCACAGCAATTTCTACAGTACTTTGTATACTAAACTGCATTACTAACTCAGGACTAATATGTACAGGATATAACCTCCATAATATACCGAAAACATCCACACATTTCCTAAGTCCAGTATTCTAATTTCTAGAAACAGATACATACGGCACTCAAATTGCTAATCTCGGCTGTCCTGCATCAAAGGATGACATGAAATCCAACGAAAGACAACCACAAAAAGGACACTCAAAGAACAAAGTCAAAAATAAAAAAAATATAAAAAAAATCATAAAAATCATAAAAAGACAACACATCACCAAATAAACATAAAATACAGATAAAAGATACTGGGTATAACTATCTCATGCAGAGATTATAGGAAACTATGCCACTCAAGTTTAGTGTTCAGTCCTTTAGGGATTATAGTGTTCAGCTCGTAGGTCCACCTTATCTCTCTTTGGAGTAACAATCTGTTCCTGTCGCCACCTCTGCTCATCTCAGGAATATGATTGATTTGATTTTCCATTTTTGATGGCTTGTCTAATGGCGCTCCTATGGTTAGCCATCCTAACCCTCAGGTTGTCACAGGTCTTATTCTATGTAGGTAGCTTCAGCCAAACACTAACCATGAGTGAAAGAAAAGGTTTTGTGTTATCATTCATATTCTCTGTGTGTGTGTGTATATGTATATATATATATATATATATATATATATATATATATATATATATATATATATATATATATATATATATATGTGTGTGTGTGTGTGTGTATATGTTTTTGTGTTATCAATCATATTCTCTGAAAAATGGTCAAGAAATCATAAATTCTGCCAGGGTATGTAAACTTATGAGCACAACTGTGTATATATATATATACAACTTTAACAGATAAGTCCAGCACCTTTCTTAATGCTATTTTTTCAGCATTTTTTCAGCAACCTTTTTTCAAATTCCAGCAGTGCACGATCACTGAGTGGGTCTGCCAGCCCACATTTATGGATATGGAAAAAGCAAGATAGCGTCAGCACTTCTTCATATAAAATTTTACTTTATTGAGGTTTCAGACAAAGGTAAAAACAGCGACATTTCGAGTCAACACAGACCCTTAGTCATGCAATGGATTATGGGAAAAATCACCTTCTTTTATAGCACCTGTGTATCAATTAACTTAATTTGTCTACATATAATCAAAATGCCATTTTGACATTTTTTGACCCCTAACAGGTCAGAATGATTAATGAATAATCCTTTTGTCTAAGTTACAATTTTTCTTTTGATGCAAGGTTTATATTTGGTGATTCTAACCCAAGACTATGTTACAACATATGTGATACAATCCACATTATTAAAAACATATCATACAAAGTTACAAAACTATTTTACACTAATACTTATAAAAACAAATGAAGATCATAGTCTTTGTTTAGACCATTCGGACTGAGTGTTTTTAGATGCTGTATCCACCATACCTCTCTTTTCTTTAACAGTAACTCTCTGTTACCCCCTCTCCTTTGTTTTGGTATGTGGTCAATTATTTGGAATCGTAGCTGGCTAACTGTGTGTCCAGCATTGATAAAATGAGATGACACAGGTAGTGTCATGTCCTTACATCTGATGGAAGATTTATGGGCACTTATCCTATCCTTGATAGGGTTAATGGTCTCTCCCACATAGCCCCGCCCACATGGACATTTCAAAATATATACTACATAATCAGTATAGCATGTATACAAGCCTTTAATTTCACGTTTCTTATTATCATTTATTTGTGCTATGTATTTCCCCTTAATCATGGAATTACATTGGGCACAGTTAAGGCAGGGGTATGATCCTTTGTTAGCTGTTGTAAGGTAGTTTATGGTATCTTTCTTGTTGGTACCTACATCAGATTTTACAACTAGGTCTCTAATATTTTTGACCCTCTTAAAGGAATTAATTGGTGGTTTTTTAAATTCCTCAATGTGTGGGTTCGTTTTGTTCAATATATACCAATGTTTTTTAACAATTTTTGTGATATTATTACTAAATTGGTTATATGTTGAAGAGAAGATAAGTTGTTTTCTATCAATTTGATTTTTGTTTTTGCTTTTATTAGATATTACATCATTTGGTTCTCTAGTTTTTGATTTAACTGTTTGTTCATTGGTGGTTATGACAGCTTGTGGGTAACCCCTATCCAAGAATCTCTTTCCCATTTGTTTTAATCTTACATCTTGTAGATCTTTTTCTTTTACATTACGTACTGTTCTTATGAATTGACTCTTGGGGGATAGCGTTAAATACCCTATCTGGGTGGTAGCTGTCAAAATGAAGCAATGTGTTGGTTTACAGTATAGGTCTGTTACTAAACAGTCATCTTTTTTGTATACCAAAGTATCAAGATAGCTTATTTTGGACTGTGAGTGGCTGATTGTGAATTGCAAACTTGTTGTACAATTATTTAATTCCTCCACAAAGTTCTCAAGGGACTCCAATGTGTCCCCCCATATGCCAAATATATCATCTATATAGCGTAGCCATACTTTACAGTGACTTTGATATTCATTGTTTAAATAAACATATCTGTTTTCAAATTGGCTTACGAATATATTGGCATATGAGGGGGCCACATTGGAGCCCATGGCGGTTCCCTTCTTCTGTATATAATATGTGTCTTGGAACAAAAAATAGTTAAGATGTAATATTATATTCAACATATCTTCTATGAAATCACATTGAGCATTAGTATATATCTTATCCTTTTTGATAAGATCCAGTACAGATTGAACTCCTGATTCGTGTGGAATTGAGGTGTATAGACTCACTATATCTAGTGTGAATAATATATCTTTTTCACTTATTCTTACTTCGTCTATTCTAGTCAGGAAGTCCCCTGTATCTTTTAGAAATGATTGCTGACCTGCCGCTATTGGGTTCAAAATTTTATCCAGAAAAATTGCTATGTTTGCAAAAACTGATTCTGTGCTTGCCACTATGGGTCTACCCGGTGGTTCCTTAAGATTTTTGTGAATTTTCGGGGTAGTATAAAATACAGGTGTAATGGGGTCTATTTTTATGAGAAATGTGGCTAAATTCTTAGTAATAACTTTATTTTCTAAAGCCTTGTCTATTACTGCCGTTATTTCTTTTTTGATGTCTGGTAGAGGGTCATGGTCTAATATAAGATATATTCCACCATCTGAGAGTTGGGACAAAATTTCCTGTATGTAATATTCCTTGTCAAGTACCACTACCGCACCGCCCTTGTCTGCATTTTTAATCTCAATTAGATTGTTATTGGCTAAGTTTTTTAGGGCCTTACGTTCTGCTGTAGTTACATTGGAACTCATTCCATATTTAGGTGTTATATATAATTTATGGATATCCTCTTGGACTAGCTTAATGTATGTTTCAACTCCAGAGTTGGAAGTACTGGGTACATACTTAGATTTATTTGTCAGTCCTAATGGTCTAGTGTCAAATGTCTCCCTCTCATTTACTGTGTTGCTAAATACTTTATCAGTGTCTACAATGTTACCAAAGTATGCTTTCAACCTTAAATTTCTAAAAAAACGATATAGATCTTTCTCAATGGTAAATTGATTAGCATGTACAGTTGGACAAAAGGATAGCCCTTTATTAAGGACACTGAGTTCATCTTTGGTGAGTTCATATTTTGAAATATTAATAACTAATGTCTCTGCCGGGACTGGCGTCTCGCACTGGTTAGTGCCATTACATATTGTATCATTTGATGTTATGCTATATACGTTACCACTCCCGGTAGTTTGTTGTAATATATCGGAAGTCCCATTTATTTCTTGCGACCCTTCGGGAACCGTTTGTTCCTCAACCTGTTCGATTGCCGGTGGTCGGGGTTTCCAGCTCTTATGTTTCCGTCCTCCCCTCCGGTATCGGTATCTGTGCCCATGTATAAAAAATCCTCCGATGAGGATGAATCTGTGGCTGTCGTTGTCTTTTCTGTAGCGTGTCTCCTTCCTCGCCATGCTCCGCGTCCTCTTCCTGGTCGCCTCCATCCGACGTCATGAACCTCCTCCTCATTGGTCCAGCGGTACACGTGATTTGCCTTGTAATCCTCATCGTCTCGATTGAACTTATTTCTCTTAATCTCCTTTAACTCCTTCTGGTAGTCGTCAAGGATCTTGTCAATCTCTTTCTTTGTTTTTAGCAAATCATCAGCAGAGAAGTGAGTATTTACTTTATTTTCACTTTCAGATACCACTCTTTTTTGTATCTCAATCTCTTCCTGCAGGCATTCCACTGTCCAAACAATGATATCGAATGAGCACTTGTTCAGTATACATTCAAATCTTTTTTTGTATTTATCATTGTTGGTCATGATTGTCGGTCTCAGCTTTATTCTTAAGCCCCTTGGAATTCGTCTTACACGGAAATATTCTGCAAGGGTGACACTGTGTAGTTCATATGACAGGAGCTTTTTCCTTGCCTTTTCCCACACTTTAACAATGCTGGCATTTGATATTCCTTTCAAAAAGTCTCTTGGACCTCTGGCTAAAGCCGTAATTCTTCCGATATATTACAACAAACTACCGGGAGTGGTAACGTATATAGCATAACATCAAATGATACAATATGTAATGGCACTAACCAGTGCGAGACGCCAGTCCCGGCAGAGACATTAGTTATTAATATTTCAAAATATGAACTCACCAAAGATGAACTCAGTGTCCTTAATAAAGGGCTATCCTTTTGTCCAACTGTACATGCTAATCAATTTACCATTGAGAAAGATCTATATCGTTTTTTTAGAAATTTAAGGTTGAAAGCATACTTTGGTAACATTGTAGACACTGATAAAGTATTTAGCAACACAGTAAATGAGAGGGAGACATTTGACACTAGACCATTAGGACTGACAAATAAATCTAAGTATGTACCCAGTACTTCCAACTCTGGAGTTGAAACATACATTAAGCTAGTCCAAGAGGATATCCATAAATTATATATAACACCTAAATATGGAATGAGTTCCAATGTAACTACAGCAGAACGTAAGGCCCTAAAAAACTTAGCCAACAACAATCTAATTGAGATTAAAAATGCAGACAAGGGCGGTGCGGTAGTGGTACTTGACAAGGAATATTACATACAGGAAATTTTGTCCCAACTCTCAGATGGTGGAATATATCTTATATTAGACCATGACCCTCTACCAGACATCAAAAAAGAAATAACGGCAGTAATAGACAAGGCTTTAGAAAATAAAGTTATTACTAAGAATTTAGCCACATTTCTCATAAAAATAGACCCCATTACACCTGTATTTTATACTACCCCGAAAATTCACAAAAATCTTAAGGAACCACCGGGTAGACCCATAGTGGCAAGCACAGAATCAGTTTTTGCAAACATAGCAATTTTTCTGGATAAAATTTTGAACCCAATAGCGGCAGGTCAGCAATCATTTCTAAAAGATACAGGGGACTTCCTGACTAGAATAGACGAAGTAAGAATAAGTGAAAAAGATATATTATTCACACTAGATATAGTGAGTCTATACACCTCAATTCCACACGAATCAGGAGTTCAATCTGTACTGGATCTTATCAAAAAGGATAAGATATATACTAATGCTCAATGTGATTTCATAGAAGATATGTTGAATATAATATTACATCTTAACTATTTTTTGTTCCAAGACACATATTATATACAGAAGAAGGGAACCGCCATGGGCTCCAATGTGGCCCCCTCATATGCCAATATATTCGTAAGCCAATTTGAAAACAGATATGTTTATTTAAACAATGAATATCAAAGTCACTGTAAAGTATGGCTACGCTATATAGATGATATATTTGGCATATGGGGGGACACATTGGAGTCCCTTGAGAACTTTGTGGAGGAATTAAATAATTGTACAACAAGTTTGCAATTCACAATCAGCCACTCACAGTCCAAAATAAGCTATCTTGATACTTTGGTATACAAAAAAGATGACTGTTTAGTAACAGACCTATACTGTAAACCAACAGATCGTAACACATTGCTTCATTTTGACAGCTACCACCCAGATAGGGTATTTAACGCTATCCCCAAGAGTCAATTCATAAGAACAGTACGTAATGTAAAAGAAAAAGATCTACAAGATGTAAGATTAAAACAAATGGGAAAGAGATTCTTGGATAGGGGTTACCCACAAGCTGTCATAACCACCAATGAACAAACAGTTAAATCAAAAACTAGAGAACCAAATGATGTAATATCTAATAAAAGCAAAAACAAAAATCAAATTGATAGAAAACAACTTATCTTCTCTTCAACATATAACCAATTTAGTAATAATATCACAAAAATTGTTAAAAAACATTGGTATATATTGAACAAAACGAACCCACACATTGAGGAATTTAAAAAACCACCAATTAATTCCTTTAAGAGGGTCAAAAATATTAGAGACCTAGTTGTAAAATCTGATGTAGGTACCAACAAGAAAGATACCATAAACTACCTTACAACAGCTAACAAAGGATCATACCCCTGCCTTAACTGTGCCCAATGTAATTCCATGATTAAGGGGAAATACATAGCACAAATAAATGATAATAAGAAACGTGAAATTAAAGGCTTGTATACATGCTATACTGATTATGTAGTATATATTTTGAAATGTCCATGTGGGCGGGGCTATGTGGGAGAGACCATTAACCCTATCAAGGATAGGATAAGTGCCCATAAATCTTCCATCAGATGTAAGGACATGACACTACCTGTGTCATCTCATTTTATCAATGCTGGACACACAGTTAGCCAGCTACGATTCCAAATAATTGACCACATACCAAAACAAAGGAGAGGGGGTAACAGAGAGTTACTGTTAAAGAAAAGAGAGGTATGGTGGATACAGCATCTAAAAACACTCAGTCCGAATGGTCTAAACAAAGACTATGATCTTCATTTGTTTTTATAAGTATTAGTGTAAAATAGTTTTGTAACTTTGTATGATATGTTTTTAATAATGTGGATTGTATCACATATGTTGTAACATAGTCTTGGGTTAGAATCACCAAATATAAACCTTGCATCAAAAGAAAAATTGTAACTTAGACAAAAGGATTATTCATTAATCATTCTGACCTGTTAGGGGTCAAAAAATTTCAAAATGGCATTTTGATTATATGTAGACAAATTAAGTTAATTGATACACAGGTGCTATAAAAGAAGGTGATTTTTCCCATAATCCATTGCATGACTAAGGGTCTGTGTTGACTCGAAACGTCGCTGTTTTTACCTTTGTCTGAAACCTCAATAAAGTAAAATTTAATATGAAGAAGTGCTGACGCTATCTTGCTTTTTCTATATATATATATATATATATATATATATATATATATATATATATATATATATATATATATATATATATATATATATATATATATATATACACACACAGGTGGCACTCGTTTTACAACGGTTCAATTTACACCGTTTCAGAATAACAACCTTTTTTTCTAGTCATGTGACTGCTATTGAAAAGCATTGAGAAGCAGTGCATTTATTAAAATAGCCTGTAGGTGGAGCTGTCCGCTTGTGTTGCAGCAAAGCCAAGCAAGCTGAAATTAATCAGTTTAACCAGACCTGAGCTATTGAGCAGATTTCAAAGGAACAAGATCTTCCCGTTTATAAAGCAGTCCAGATTGGAATGCATAGAAATAACTGTTTGCAGAAAAATGCAAGTGAAGTCTGTGTTGTGTGATTATTTTATTAGGTTTATAATGCTGTTTAGCATTTAAATTCTTCATTTCAAAGCTTTAAAAATAATGTATTAGGTGTTA